>NC_133235.1:12170159-12523909 GCF_040436345.1 Pagrus major
GATCAAATTATTCCTGTAAACGCACTCTGGGGAACTTCTGTGTTGTGGTGAAAGCCGTTCATTAGTGTATGTCAGAGGACTCTATTCCTAAACTACCGTGAGCTGACGTTGATCTCTGTTAGCGGAGTGGAGAGAGGCACCGAGACGAGGCAAAAGGGCACATCCTTTGGACCATCACGGAAAATCTGACCTGAGTCCTTCACAAAGAAATCCACTGTCCAGCAGCATTAAACAACTTAAACCAATGTCCACAGGCTTGTATAGGCGACCAAGAGAGGCGGGAAGGACTCATTACAAAACCACTCACATATGGCCAATAAAAAAGTGATTATTAATACATGGAAATGGCTATAAATTGCTACATAGAGCTCCTTTAATCCTTATTTTCTTTTATGGTGCTTTAAGTATCATATATCGAGGTTAAAAGTGTTGGACCAAAGGAAAGCAGGCCCTAACGCTACAGAAACCGCTGTGTAGGAAGAATAAAGAGATACGAAGGCTGAGCAAGGATGTGATTCAGTTTGTAGAGGCATGCGGTTTGGTCAGCATGTGTTTTTATTCACAGCCAACTGTGAATGTGTTTGTTTTGGATGAGACTTATCGCATGTGTTTTTCTGCCTCATAAACACTATAAACACTCACAGGCCAAGTCACACACACACACCTACTCACACACCTCCGTCTTAACCGCACAGTTCTTCCAAGCTTGGCAAAATGCATTGATAAGCAAGTGCATCCACACACACACACACACACAACCACACATACTGCAGTGTGTGAAATTGGGTCAGCAGTGGAGAGTGGGCTTTAATGCTGAGCACATACGCTCTCTAAAACTGATCTGCATATTCATGTGGGTGGCTATCAAAGTGACACACACACAAGTAGACACGCACAGATACATGCACTCACATAAATAAGTACATGCATGTACACATTGGCCCAAACTTGTCCATCCCACACACGTGCCTGCATGCGCACATACAATCAAATGTGCGCACACACACACACACACACAGACAACAAAGCACAAAGAAAACCCTGAATCTCATGGATATTGCAACTGTCAGAGAGCCATGGGGGGCATTTATGTTCCACTCATTCTAATTCTGTGGCTATAATATGCGCTTCTTCCGCTTCTTGCACAACCATGTCAATCATTTTTCTCCCTTTCCGTTCACCTCTCTCCCTCTTTTCCCCTCTTTCCCCCGCTGGCAAAAGCAGAGACCATCTTTCAGAGCAAAGCAAAGTCCGGCTGATGTTGGCCGCCCACAGCAGGACAGCTCTCATTACTTCAGGACTTGTGAGTGAGTCGCAACATTGTCAGAAGTCTTAGAAGTTCTCACGCTGCTCCAAAAAGATATTCATGCACCAAAGACATAAAAAAAAAAAAATCACCATCACCAGTAATCATTGTGCTGAGGCGAGAGTTGGAGAAAAGGGAGGCCGAGTGAACGAGAGGTGTGAAAGAGAGGGCGATGGAGAGAGGATGGAGGGAGACGGAGGTGTCTCCCTAAGGATATACTCGTCAAAACCCCCTACTTTGCGTTTCTGACTTTTTCAGCGATGAACAACAGTTTTCTCTGACAAAGCATTTTCCTGCTTATTTGCAGACGGAGGGAGGAGACGGGGCTCAAGTTGGAACGTGAGAAACTGAAAGGATGTAACAAAGGATTCAGAGCCAGTAAGCAGATAGCTCTGAAGGCCGCTAGGGGCCGGGGAGAGGAGGGGGAAGGGTGGAGGGATGGGGTGGTGGTGGTGCGGGCTGGTGGTGTCTTTTGAAGAGAGAGATGGTAGGGGAAAGAGAAAGGAGGAGATGGAGAGAATGAGACAGTGTGAGAGAGTGTGTGTCTCCTGTGTATGTGTTTGGGGACCCACACAGTGAGGCCTGAGCATGTGATTTATTTCAGAATACTAATGTCTCTTTGATCTGCTCTGCTTAAAAGAAACACCCTGCTGGGATTGTGGGCACTCTCTCACATGCACACACACACACACACACACATACGCACACTCCATCACATGCACACAAATGCATATATGTATTTATACACACGCTTGCACCCATACATACCTGCGAGCACACACAGCCACATTAATATTGTTGTGTCCCCTCGACTGACTGCTGAGCACGGCTCATTTATGCACACACACTCACATACTCCAGGGCGTCTAATCTACTTTAACTATCGCCAAATCCATAGAGATCCAATTACAAAGATAGAGGGATATTTGTTTTTCTCTGTGCATCCTAAAAGACTAATTAAATTTTCATGTAAAGATGAAATTATTTGATACAACACAAATGTCTTTTCATTTTCATAATTGTAATGTAATGTTTTAATTGGGCTTCCTGTGACTGCTCCTGCCTGTTTCAGCTGCATTTTCTACGCCTGTTATCCTGCGCAACGGTGAAATCGGTCACAAAGAGAAGACGGTGACATACTCTATTTACCTTTCTCTCATCATTCCATCATTATTCCAAGTCAGGGTCACTGGGGCTAGAGCGTATCCCAGAATGCACTGGGCAGAGGCACAGTCGATCAAAGAACACAGGCAAACAAATGCTATGAGTATTTTAAGTCTGGTTGTTTGTCTTCTTCGTCTCTTCCCTCCCTGAACAAAAAGAATAAACTGCATTATTCTGTATAGGATCAGATATAATGCATGTTCTACATAGTCTAACAACAGGATATAGTGTGATAGAAAATAATATAACAATGTATTTAAAAATAATCTAAAATTGTACTTAATCACAGCTGCAAATATTCGGGCAAGGACATCGCCCATCAATCTGTGTTCATACATATTAACACACTACAACCCTCCACTGCAGATCTCTTTAAGTCTGTGTAAAGGAAACTACTGTAAACGGTGTAATACTGTCATGTGGCCTAAAACCGTTGTACTTTATTCCTTTATTTAAAAGGTGCAATATGTAAGAATTGGCCACCTATCAAATTCATACTCAAAACAAACAGGGGGCAGCATATCACCATATAACTGCTAACTGCTGCCAACTGTCACTGCTCTTAGCTAGTTAGCCTAGTTAGCTGTGCAGCTAGCAGTTTGGACTGGGAGCTTGGGCCAAGGATGTAACACTAAAACCTGGACACAGTGATGGCTTCAAAGCCTGCCGCTCTTCCTGGGGGCTTGGCTCTGGCACTAGGGGAGTGTTGGTGCTTCATACTGCTGCACGGGAGCTTTGGACTGGGAAGGGCCCCGCTAACGTTAGCATGTTGCATCAAAATGTCAAAACTGCTATTTATTCACATTATATTGATTATTTTAGTTAATCTTTAAACAGTTACAACTACAATTCTTACATATTGCACCTTTAAGGATTTTTTTTAGCAGGCGTGAAATCATGGCTCACACACACACACTGTATGCCACTGTATGGCTCCCCCAGCTGCATGTCGAAGTGTCCTTGAGCAAAATACTGAGCCCCAAATTGCTCCTGATGAGCAGTTGGCACCTTGCATGGCAGCCTCTGCCATCAGTATATGAAAGTATGAATGGGTGAATGTGTAGTAGGGTGAAGTGTTGTCAGTATCCTGGAAAAGCGCTCTAGAAATGCAAGTCCATTTACCATAACGTTATAAAAACTAGAGCGCATTAGCATCAGATTCTCCTGCTTGAGTTCTAGTTAATACACTATACACACTACAGTTTGCTAACTATCCCCCAAATGCACCTTCCCTGAATGCCAGAACAGCTCGGTCACCTTATTTAAATCACATTTATATTACTGGGTCTCTTATGGTCAGATGAGACCAAAATAGATCTTTTTGGCAACATGCATCAAAGGTGACTTTGGTCCAGACAGAAAGATGGCCAAACAGAAAAGCAACCAACTGTCAGTAGGTGGTGGATCTTTGATGTCGCAGTGCTGTTTTTCTTCCGAAGGTCCTCGAAGTCTTTTTAGGATACATGATATCAGGAGGCTGAAAGTGTGCCGTGGTTGAACAAGGATCTGAAGCACACCTAAAACTCTACACAAAATCAAGATTCAGGTTCATCAATCACAAAAAAAAGGTTTAGCTGTGGCCATCATAGCCCCTCGACCTATACCATCCCCTGTGGGATGAGCTCAAGAGGAGAGTCCTTTAGCATCGCCCTCAGGATCTGAAGGATCTGGAGAGATTCTGTGTGGAGGAATGGTTTCATATTGCATGCCTTACGTTCACAAACCTCATCACGCATTATAGGGGAAGACTCCAAGCTGTTATCTATGTCACTCCAATTAAAGGTGAGACTTGTGTGAATATTTTAAATGAAAGATCATGAGGGGAAAGACAATAAAGACACTGTGATCTCGTTTTGTTCATTTTCTACTAAAGGGTGCCAATAATTCTGGAGGGCACTGCATTCCAGTCTGGACCAAAGTTGTTTTTCAAACTGGCAGTGCCCTCCCTCAGGGTCTGCTGCTGGCGTAGCTAATTACCTTCACTGTTGTTCTATTCAATCAGATTCATTTAAACATAATGTGAACAAAAAGCTCTCTGTGATGAGTCATTTCAAAGTTTAATGGCTACCCGACAGTTTTGTGTCTATTTATTGCAGTCTGGACCAAAGTGGTGGTCCAACTGATCGACAGGAAAACATTACCGTCAGTAATCTGGCTACAAAAGGATTAGATATTTGATTACAATTCATTTTAAATGGGCAGCTCTGTCACAAAGCTGTTTTTCTTTTGATTCTGTAAGGGGCACAGCTGGATAAGGTTTTATTTTTCTTGTGAGCACCTCCTGTGCTTCCACTCATCACCTGCTCTCTCTCTCTGCCTGCTTCCTCCTGGGTCTGCTGGCTAGACGCTCGGAGCGGCCTCCACAGCTGCGGTGGACTGGGGTGTTCACAAGATAAGTTAGCATCTCATAAAGACGACTGTCGGTGTCGAGTTGCAGAATGTGGCACTGTAGTCCTGGGAAAAATTAATATTGAATTGTGGTATACTGAGTGTGTTGCAAATTGCATTTAAGAGCATTTTTCTTGTGATTTCCTGTTTCAATAATTGTCGCTTTGTATAATAAATGTGCAACTTCCCCTGGTGTGCTGTCTGTTTGCTCGCACTGAGGTGCTCTACCAAGAGGGAAAAGAGCACTATTCTTTAAGGGTACTGTACCACCTGATACCAAAATCTGACATTTACTGTTGATGTTGTGGAAGTTGTAAATAGCTGAGGAATGATTGTGCAGTGAGACTGCTGCAGGGTAAGGAAATAACTTGATGTTGTTGTTGGTTTGGACAGTTTTCTGCAGCAATGAGAAAAATACACCGCCAAACACATCAGACCCAGAAATGGATGGTGCATTGTCAATAGCTTTTTTAGTGTATTTTCTTTCAACAGTTTCTGCAAGTTCCCACTGCTCAGGCTTGAAATAGGTGGCGGTTAGTGTAGCCTCCCTCCTCCTGCAAGCCCCGAGTCTCAGTTGATACATGGAATATGTCAGAAACTCCAGCTCCTCCCTGATGAACACCTCCAGCAGCAGCCTCCGGGACGTCAGCGCATGCAGCTGCTGGCCCGGCTCTTCTGGGTTTTCCTCCCCTCGTCTTCACAGCAGACAGCAGATGTAGCAGCTTGGTGATGCCACCTCTCATAAGGGGCTGCCTCAGGGTGGCACGATGCACCAACTCCAGCGGGTTATGAAATCAGATATGATGAACAAAGGTGTCGATGATCTCACCTGCTCAGACCCCAGCAGATAGCAGCTTCTTAAAATTAAATCAAGTGCAGTAAGTATAATGAGGTTTTCATAATCTTCGAAACATTGATTGAAAGCAGCTCAAATCTTTATTTTTACTCAACATTAGATCAAATGACTGTGTAATGAAGGGTGTCGCCAGAGTGACAGGCTCATTTTCTGAATTTTCACCAACTCTGTGGTCCCCAACGTCTGTAAACAGATATCTAAATGTAAAATCCTTTAATAAAGGTTGAAAGGTATCGTTCAGTTCATCCTAAAATAAAATGAAACTAACAATCTGAAACCGTCTACATGCCTACATATCATTAGATGTAGTTAGAAAATAAAGCGAGAAAATAAATAATATAAACTTCCTATTTTCAGTCATGAAGTCCTCGGCCAGCCTTTAATAGTCTGCACATATATCAACAGATGTATATAATGTAGTGGATTTAAAGGTCCTGCATGGAGGATTCAGGAGCACCTAGCTGTGAGGCTGCAGATTGCAGAGAACTGAGTTCCTTCTAGAAGATTCACTTCTAGATTTTAAAAGTTAAAAAGTCAAATTTTTGAATTTGAATTAACGTTAACTTTGGCGTACTATGACTTTTTCTTATCAGCACTTCTCACTTGCCAGTACTCTTTTCTTCCCTCCCCATATCACGCCAGGAAGCACAGCAAAACCCACCGATGAGCTGCGGGCTTCCTTGTGGCACCTATGTTAACCGTTTGGGCTGTTCCGACAGAACGCTCTGCGCCCGGCGCGCCTTGGTGGCCGACTCGCATCCTGCAGCGATCCATTCGGTGTCTGTTGTATTTCCTTCATCTGGTAAGAAAACACACTGATAATGTATAATAAATAGTGTCAGTGTTCGTTGTGGTCCTTTTAACTTCATTGTTGGAAAGGAAGCAACATCCTGCTTATCCAGGAACACATAAAAGGCCATATGTTAGGAATTCATTAGGTTATTATAAAGATCAGCCTAATCAGAAAAGAGCAGAGGAGAAGACCTGACCAGCGAGGAGAAATATGCTATAGATTTTCCTAAATCCTACACAGTGGACCTTTAAAAAAGGACCAGATAAGGAGTTCTGGGGGCCGATATATTTGCCTTTACGTCGGCCCCCAGAATCCGTAACTCTGCCCCTGTATCGCTCTAACGCACTCACAGTCTCAGCTCTACGGAGCACAAAGAAAACTCAGAAAAATGCATGAATCAGCTCCTGCAGTTTCCTGAGAATAAAAGGTGGTGGGTCAAACCTGATGGCCGTCCTGAGAAGTTGGTACACCGCACACAGGAGTTGCTTTGCTGCTTGGAGCTGCACCCTCGCTCTCCGGGTCAAACATGCCCTGACACCACTCCTGGACAAGCAGGTGCAGGTCAGCAGGCCTCACCCTGAGGCCCACGGGCTTCTTATGGACACACAGCAGCCAGCTGATGCGACCGAAGCCAAGCTGTTTTAAACAATCTGAGACTAGTCTGAAGTCGTGGATACATCCCACTGGACCCAGGTGTAACCACGGCAATTTACAGTGGTGTCTCACGGCTCTGCAGGCTGTGAGAAGTGAGGTAGTTTATTTAAAGCTTTCTGCCGGCATCAGCACACCCGCCTCGTCCTGACACCAGCAGAGAGCAGCGCCATTGCAAAGCAGACAGCGCCATCTGGTGGCCGCCGTGTTGTCAGCACAGAGAGGGCGGGGCCTGGCGGGAGCGCTTTGTCTGGACCTGCTCAGGCTCTTTGTTGTGTTTCCCAGCGGAAAGTAAAAGCCGACATGGGCCTGGAGGAGCTGGGAGCTCGTCTCAACGACAGAGGGTATACAAACTGGCTGAAGGCAGGCCGGTGTCTGGCCTCCCTGAGGGACGGTCTGCACCCCTTCACCGACCAACACATGAGAGCTTTCCACAGAGAGCTGCTCAATGGAAACACCCAGCTGAAGAAACCCTGCCAGACTTCATGCAGACCGAGCGGGACTAAGGTCAGATCAGTTCAGTCTGTCGCTTCTGTTCAATCTGAGTGAAACTGTTGTTTCTGTGGCACTTCACTGACCTCATGTCGCATCACACTGGGGCTGACAGAGAGACTGCGATACTTATTTCTAGTTTACCAGCAGTAGAGAAGTTTTCAGATCACTCGCGAAAGTGAAAGTACTTTGAAAAATACTCCACTAGTAGTAAAAGTAGTGCTGCACTGAAAACCTCACTTAAAGGGGCACTATGTAGTTTCAAACTTAAGTTTTAATATTTACAATATTAATAAGGTAATAATGCAAACCTCAGAACACTGTTAGAAGCTAGGAAGGTGGCAGGGTCCGCCACATATAAACAAAGTAACACAGTATGAAGTTGTGTTGTCCTTTAAGATCAGTTTGTTTATTCATTTTATTCAGTCGTGAAAACAAAGAGAGTTTAGAGAGATTAGAGTTTGTATTTAGGCTTAAAACTTCTGATTTCCTCTGCAAAACTACCTTTCATCTATGAAAAGTAGAACTTAAACTTGAACTTAAATACATTTAAGTTAATTTGTGTAAATGATTGTAACAGGAATAAATGTATTGTCTTCATTTGAACTACAGCACACACAACAAGATATTACAATAACCTCAATTGTTTATGAAATAAAGTTACAACATGCTGATGTTTAAAGTGCTATTAAATAAATCAACCTCAAATGCTACAGGGGTATTTTATAAAGGATTCATTGATAGAAAAGTTTGCAAAAAATGTGTTAATTGGCTAATATTTGTTCAGAGGCAGCTGTCGGCTGCTAAAATTATTAACAGAATGTCAAGAAATTAGAGCTTTGATGTTATGTTTAAGTTAGCATGCTAACCAGCTGACCCCAGCCCCGAGCTCACAGTCCGGACCGTTAGCTGCAAGGCTAACTGAGCTAACTAGCAGCAACAGTTAGCAAGTTAGTTAGTTTCTTGAGAGGTATGCTCCCCCCTATTTGTTTGCTATATGAATTTGAGAGTTGGCAGATTCATTCACATTTCACCTTTAATCTGTCAGTTTATCAGGGGACAGAAAGGGTTTGAAACATCCTAATCTGGAAAGTGTGATTACCTTGAATTTATACTTAGTAGTACTGTACTGTAAACGTACTGCAACTGTATTATAGGTGACCTTCAATCACTATATTTCCCATCTATTCTCACTATAAACTGTAACTTATGTTTGTGTGTGTGTGTATGTGTGTGTGTGTGTGAGCAGCTTTCCCATCCATGCAGGACGTGTTCTGAGTGGCAGGCGGTGATTCTGAGACACCACAATCAGCCTAACGTCACAGTTTACTGGGACAACTGTTCCCCTCCCAAATGGAGAACAGACCACTGGGAACTGGCGAAGGTAGTCCACGCACACATTCACCAAACTTTCATCTGCCACGAGGAGCGTTTAGTATCATCAGACCTTCACCTCATTATGAATGATACATGAGAACTGAAAAAACAGACAAACACTGGCCTTTATCTTCTTTATTTTAGAGCCCGACGGATATGCAGTTTTTTGGGCTGATGCCAATACCGATAATGGGGAGTAAAAAATTCCAATATCGATATGTCGGCCAATATACACACAGTTTTTGCACAGTGAAAACTCAACTGTGGTTTTCAAATACTTATGATACAAATATGTCATAGAGGCAGGATATTTTACAGTTAATTTTCTTGGTACTTCACTCTAAGCATAATAAATATAAATCACCTGAAGCATCGTTTCATGCACTGTGCTCTTCAAAAACCAAAAGTTTTCATATAGGCCGATATCAACAACATATTCACCAATACCGATGTAGCTGTGATAGGCCAATATCAGCTGATAATACTGGCCAACCTGTGTATCGGTCAGGCTCTAATACAGATATTGGATAAATGGTTGAAACATCCATCTTCTATCAATCCAGGTGATAGAAGTAAGACAATTTCTGGATCAGTGTGTCTTATTTAAAAAAAATATTGTAACAGTATCCACGTTTTATGTTGCTGATGGTGTTAAACTGCATTTATTTTAATATACCAGTTTAATATTGAACAACACATTTGGAACATGGCACGTGGCTTCTGACGGGGTACTTGGGCTCATCTGACAGGACTGTGGGATGTAATTAGACCAAAATAAGGCTGGAAGTTAAAGTTTGAAAAGTCATTGATACTGCATGTAAAGCTGACAAGATTAAACAAAAACCTATCTTTCATTAATGATGGCTGCATTCTATTTAGGTGAGCTTGTTTCATGGCTCTGGTGTTGTGCATGCTCACTCACTGACAAGGGACACTTAATAGAATGGAGCCATTGTGAACGTTATTGGTCTTATTGAGTCTAATAAAAAGTCTCTCCCTCTGTATATATGTGTGTGTGTGTGTGTGTGTGTGTTTGTGTGTGTAGGCCTACATGCCACGGGGTCAGGGGAAAAAGACGGCTGCAGACAAATGCGATGCCTCTGCTCTGCTCAACCTGATCAACTTCTGTGATCGTTTCAAGTCTGTGGACCTAAAATGCGTGAGAGAGGTAAACGTTCATGTTGTTCTAATTTGGGCATGCCAGGCTACTTCTGGTCAGTCAGTCTGTTATGAAATATATCCTTCACAGAAGACCAGGGAAATGTTTTTAATGTATAATGGAACATGAATAAGTACATCAAACAAATATTAAAAACTGTATTAGATTGAACCGGATCTTCCCGTATTTAATATGTACCATCATTGAATCATATCAAAGACCATGAATCTAGATGCGTATCAGATCATCTTTTGAGGGAGAGATGCTCACCCCTAGTGTGAGCGTGTGCATGGTTCTGTTTTATAAATCTCCCTACAGAAAAATTCACAGTTGATACGTGCGCCTCAGTCAACGTCTGGGAGTTTAACTATTATCTCTATGTGAATTAAAATGATTTGACCTTTAGCATAAACCTTTTTAAGCAATTTTAAAGGACTATGAAGATCAGTTGCAACTTTACAATAAACAATTGCTTAATAAATGGTTTGTCAACAGTCAAATAACTATAAAAACTATAAACTTACCATTTATTAATGATGGTTCATGAAATGTTACCTATAGCAAAAATATTTAACGATTTATTTGACGATGTTCTGTAATGTGTGTGTGTGTGTGTGTGTGTGTGTGTGGTTCCAGGTGATCCGTTACAGGAATGAGTTGATGCATTCTTGTGAGTTCCATGTGCCAGATGAATGGATGAGGCACTACCAGACCGCTCTGAAAAACCTTTTGCGGCAGTTCAGCCAGGTACCACAGATGGCAACAGTTGGCCAGCAGATAGAAGAGGTGAGCGTGTGTGTTTGTATTTGTCCAGAGTGTTGAAGCTCTTCAGTCCCGGCTGCATCAGTGTTGTTTTGCGTCACAGTTTGTGTGCATGTGCATTGTGTTTGTACAGATGCTGACCGTCGATTTGTCGATATGTGTCTCCGGTTTGGACCAAAGGGATTCTGCTCTCCGTGATGGATTAGAGTGTGATACCGTCAGCCAATGGCAGATCAGCGCCGGTGCAATAAGCCAATGGGAGGCTGAGTTGCTACGAGAGAGGCTGCAGGAGTTACTGCATGCTGCCACTGACGATGATGATGATGATGATGATGACAATGATGATGATGATGGTGATGATGATGATACAAAGACACGGGTGAGAAGAACAAATACAGATGTTTGGGTGCACTTCGACATAACACACACAAAGAAAATTGTTACATGACTTCAGCTGACTGTGTCTCTTCCTCAGGACACTGAACAGTTGAAGAGGCTGGGTGGTTTCCTGCGGGCCAACACAGATCTGGCTGCGAGGTTTTCTGCAGAGCTCCAAGCCATCAACTCACTGCAGGCCAGAGATTAACAGAGAAGGACGAGGTGACAGAAAGGATGGGGAGCTACCTGTGCACTACGTCTTATTGTTTACTATAAAAATGTGTCAAAGTCACAGTCAAAGCAGATCAAGTGACATTTTTTTATTTGCATATAAATATATAGTATTTTATTGAAGATGTAAATTAAAACATCTGAGGAAATCCATCGACTTGCTTCTGATTGACTGATTTATAGATCCTTATTTTAGTTGTTGTGTAAAGATCCACCCAGGTGCTTAAACAGCCACAGACTCGTCTGAACAAGGTGAGTATTAATTATTATTAATGTCCCTGCTGCCACTGGCCTTAGAAATAACTCTGTGTGATAGTGTTGTTTGTCTGATTGTTGTGTCGCTAAAACAAATTACCTTTTATAAAGACACCTTCAACCTTGATTTCTATGCTATACCTTCTCAAGTGTAACTTTAACACACTTCACACAGGCTACTAACAAGTGGATGCATTCATGTGCAGGCAGAAATGTGGAGGTACTTTTATTTACTTTGTATCCTCGGTATAGCTTCATCTATTACAATGCACCATATTTCATAAGGGGATTACATATAAAATATGAATCTGTAGTGTAACTTGTGACCATTGGTATTAACAGCAGCAGAGTAAAATGTCCACTATTCCCTCTGAGTTGTTGTGGGATCCAAGTTAAGTAGCATAAAAAGGAAACATTCAAGTGAAGCGGCTCAAAATGGAGGCTCTTCAGGAGTTTGCTGCAGAAAGTCACAGGAATTGGCCAAAATGTGTTGTAGGTTTTTTTTGCCTTAGGAAACGGCTGGTGCCATTCATCGACGAGCAAACTGGACTTTTCCACAAGAACCTGCTCAATAATGCGACTCAAATCCGTGTGCCAAGAAATGATATTTCCAAAACTGGACAAGCTTTGAGGGCTTTGAAAAGTTACACAAGGCAGAAACACGTGTCTCAGCTGCAGCCGAGTGTCAAGTGAAGTTTTCTCGGAAAGAGTCAAATAAAAGTGGGCTTCAAAGTTTATTTTTACGTTAAAGAAGTATGGTCTTTACAGGAGAAGGAGAAATGAGCAGAGAAAATTGAATAAGTGCTGTGGACTGCATTTGTCTTTTGGGAGCACCTGGGGTTTTCCATCAATGCACAGCTGGTTGTTACAGTGTTTAAGGGGCTCTATGTAACAATTTGTATGAATTAAAATATATTAATCACTTTGTTTTTTAGTTGTTCAGTGCTGCTGGACTGTGGGTTTCTTTGTAAAGGACTCTGGTCTGATTTTCCATGACAGCCCAAACAATGTAATGCCTTGTCTCAGTGCCTCTCTCTGCTGCAACAGTTCGGGAGGCGCGGGGTAATTGTAACATCTCAAATTGCACCAATCAGAAACAAAAGAAAAGCAAATGTCCCATACAAGTCCAATTCTTTCTGCATGAAACTCATTTTTAGTAAGAATGTCATTTTTTTCCTTCTTTAGTATTTTCCTGTGTTTAACCTTTAATCTATCTCATTCTAACGGCCATTTTGTTGTTTAGCTTCAGTGTTCGTAGCCAGCAGGGAGGCATGTGACATGGGCAGCACGGTTGGGCCCAGCAGAGTGGTGTAGTAATGAGTCCTAATAGCCGGAAATCATATAATTCTTTTGCACTTCCGGTTCCCTCGTCTCAAAGTCAGTGAGTCTTTTGATTTGTTTTTTTGATTAAACACCTCAAATAAGGTCAAGGTCTGTGGTTACCACAGGCTTAAGTATTTACACTGAAAGATGGAAAGACATTTAAAGGCCCAGTTCATGTTTATCTTTTTGCAAGTTTATCTATTTACTGGATTGTCTCCAGTCCTTTTCACCTCCTTTCAGCACAGAGAGAGGTCCATAATGAAACTTGCAGAGCGCACTAAAACCTCTGCGTGGCTTTTATCAGCAGAGGTGCACACACAGCTCCAACATCACAAACCAACTTCATGTATTTTGCCTCTTTTACTTCTCTGTAGTATCGCATCTATAACTCATAGCCTTGAGGAAGCATGAAGGAAACATACTCTTACTCTTGGCACATAATGTGGCCAGGTATTTGCAATTTCACAGTTTAATGTGCGTATGTATTGTGCTCTTTAACCGTAGGAGGGCATGGCTCATCAAATGGTAATGTTAGCTAAGAAGTTGTTGAAAGCTAACATCAGCCAATGAGTTATCAAAAATGTTTTTTACCTTCAAATATGGCCAAATGTGGCTCCAGATTTTCAATATCTATCATATTTTACGTCGCCGATCAATTGAGAAGCTATAAAATCACAACAGTTTGTCAGATTACCTTTTTTTGTACGACTTGCAACCTGGAACACAGCAGTATAACATTATCCCAGCATTTAAGCGTCCCACCCTGAGCGTGACCCTACTGTGTCAGTAAGGTCTATTAAGGGAACTTAGGATGTTATCACCATTTTGTATCTTGACAATACAATTCAATAGGCGCTTGCTTTTGGCCCCTGGCCCACCATGAAGTTTTAGTTTTGGCCCTCAAAGGCAAAAAGCCTGGGCAAATGTTTATATTGATTTATATTGATTCTGAATCCTTGAAAGGCTTTCCGTTCCCTCCGGCAGTGCCTGCTCTCCTGTCTATGGTCAGAATTAAATTAACTTTAGCTGTTGTGCTTAACACACAATACACAAGGCTTGTCACTGTATATTTATCTTTAAATAAAAATCTGAAATGTTACACCCTCAGTGTTGTGTCAATTTTTCCCCATGGTATGGAACATGGTACTGAGTATCGATATTTTTTTCAAGGTATTGAACTGAAGTTACAAACTCCACTATCGTGACAACACTACTGTGAACTGTAGAGTCCCTAGTCTGGCATCATCAGACCAACTTGGAAGTGCGAATTAGTCTGGAATGTCTCGGTTGGGCAAAATCCACAGGCACAGAGCAATGCGGAAGAAAAGACATGAGTGTTTTTCTTCATTTCTGTCTTTGAAAGCGTCAGAGGGAGGACAAAGTTCAAGTGCTGCCTGAGAAGATGATGCAACAGACACATGTCACACCCTGCCAACAACATTTATGCACAGTAAGGGCAAATGTCCGACATGAAGTAGATTAAATAATGTTTCTTCAATAGTCCCTAACAGATATGAAGTTGTTTGGAGATATCTGTCGTCACTGTATGATGTTGCTCAACTGCTACTTAAAGGTGCTCACTGTGAATACAGGCACTAGATCTATAAACTGTAAACTTTGTTTGTTCATTTATATGTCAAGAGGTTGGAAAGACACTGTTATGGTGACCGTAGAGGATATTTGATTGTAATGTTGGGTCACTGAATGCAAATCTCACTTAAAGTCAATTGAGAGACAGTTCTCTCAGACCGCAACAGACAGACACAGAGACCCTTCACTGGTGACCATGTGCTCTAAAGTCTGCTTCACCAGAGTCAATGTGCAAAATGCTCGTTGCCACAAGTGCAACAAGTCTTTTGCATGGCGAAAATACAAGCAGTCGTTCTAAACATCTGGAGATTCTGGATAAGGTTCTGGATTGATTCTAGAGATTGTGGATGAGAGTCAGACCTTCTGGAGAATAAACACCTGGAGTCACTTGGGATTCTGCTCTGATCCTGAGAGCTCAGAGATTACTTTCAAACTTTTTGGATTAGAAAGAGGATTTATCTTCACTCCTGTATGTCAACCACAGAACTGACCTCCATTTGTAGGTGTTAATGCTGTAAACTGTAATGATGACTGCTGACTGGAGCTGGAGGGGAAATGTAGGCTATTTTACTTCATGAGGGGAAAAGAACAGAGGGTACCAGAGTCTCTGGTGAGGAGGCTGCTGAATCCACCGAGAGTTGTCCTGAATTTAACCACACAGACACACATACGTCAGTGTATGCCAGCTAGCTAACAGTCACCAGCCAGCAAGTTCATTTTTGATTTTAGCTTAGGCTAATGCTAACATTAGCTATCGCTAAGGAAAACACAATCAGGACATCCCTACAATTATCTCATTAGACAGTTTTAACAATGTCACAAATGCAAATTTCGAATTAAATGAAGGTAAATAGGGGGGAAAAAGATGGTAACTTGTCTTCTGGCAATACATTTTAAACTAAAAATACAACATTAGACAAAAACAATGTGACTAATATCAGTGAAATGATATGTTTATTCAGTCATGAAAACAAAGAAAGTTTGTTAATTTCATTTGTTTAGGCATAAAAAAAATCCATCAAGGAAGATCTTTCTCAGCTGATTAAAATTTCTCCCCCAGAACTACATAGTGCACCTTTAAGTATTTTCTCGAGTAAATGTTCTTAAATTTGTAAACAGTCTGGTGACAGTATCCAGTTAAACCACAGCTTAGATGTCTTTGTTTTTGTAAGCGTGCTGTTGGGTTTGCTGGTGGTAAATGTGGGGACATTTGTGCATTCACGCTCATTGTCCTCTGTGTTGTGAGTTTGTCATATACCACGTTCATACAGCTGATGAGTCCAAATGTACGTGGATTTGTAGAGAAGGTTGTGGAAATACAATTTCTCTTGAAATATGTGAGTTGCAGCCGAGTTAATTTGATGGAACAAAACAACATTTCATGTTTACACACACAGGAGATCAGAAGGCAAAATGGTGGAGCGGGTCAGAGAGCAGGACTGAGGGATCATTAGTTTTTTTATAAGGGTATTCTTCTGTTTTGTGACTTGTAAAAGAAACCATATTAAAAATGCACCATGTCAACAAACACAAAAACAAAAATGTACTTTCACTTTCCGACAGATAAAAGCCATCTTTCAGTGCACAACATGTGAGCTGCAGCTGCATGACAGAAAAGTGTGAAAACCAGAAAAGCTTTTCCTGCCTGATATACTTTCACACACTCTGCTGCCACAACCTGCTGCACCCTCGGCCACTCTGCACACAAGATGGGCGCCTGCCTCTGAGGCAACATGGAGAGTGAGGGGATGTTGGTCCGGTCTATTTACTACGGGAGAATTGGAAGCGAGGCCACAGAAATGCTGCTGGAGAGGTTTGGACATGAGGGCAGCTTTCTGCTGAGGGACAGCGAGACTGTGCAGGGGGCCTACTGCCTGTGTGTGAGGTGAGCTGTGAGTGGCGAAGTGGTACAAACTGGACCAAAAGTGACATTTTTCATGTACTTCTTTTGCACCTTTGTGTGTGTTTGTTGCCGGTCTTCTTTTAAGTGGTGGTGAAGTGAGACTTAAGCTTTACCGCCGAGTTAAGCTGAGAAACCTAGCTAAAGGTGCTAATGTGGGGCTTTTACATGGTATTTCCTCTAAGTCTGTACATCATAGCAACATTTTTTAATAGAAATTTGTATTTGAATTGTAATTGTATTAATAATTGGTATTTTTGTGATTTTCAGTGAATTACAGGCAATGAAAAAGGCTCAAAAACGAGTTGGGATTAATCCACCTTATGTTTAAACAGACTGTAATATAGTTTAATTTCATAACTGTATTGTTTGTGTATAAATGGTGAAACAATACTTTTGTTTTTTACAACCTTGAACTCCTCCCTACTAATATTTTAAGTAAAAAGTACTAAACTTTTGTACATTTTTATGGGCGCCTGTGTCATTTTTCTTGTATTTTGGGTTCCTTACAGAGTTTGTGAAAGTGACAGAGTGAGAGGTCAGACTTAAAGCTGAGTTTGTGCTGACAAAATGACACAATACATGTGGTGTACAGACAGCTTAGAAGGTGTTCAACAAAGGCAGACAACAAAGTATAGAGGGTCAGAAACCATTTGAACAGAAGAGTGAAAGAGAATGAATATTGAGTGTGAGTATAATTAGACCGATCTGAAACTAGACAGCGGCCATCTGTTTTTTTGTCTTAATGTATTTGAAGCCATCTCTTTTACAGTAAACATGTTGCGGTTGACAAATTGTACGACAGTAAACCTCAATGTGTCAACACGAGTAAAAAGACCAAACATTAAAAATAAAACCAAGCAGAAATAACAAGAAATCCAAATCTACTGTATTTTCCCTTTTAGTTCAGCAGAAAGCTAAAACATGCACCATAAATACTGACAGTGATGGAAGAGGTGATGGGAGGTCCTTTACTGGAGTCAAGGTAGCAGTACCACACGGAAAACCTGCGCACCTAGTCTTGCATTTAAAATCAGCAAAATGTATTTAAAGTATTAAATTACTCAATAAGCAAAATAACTCAATTTAAAGTTTATGATATACATATTGTTGTAATTTTGCTCCTGATTCATCACCGTCTTTACGATGCATCTATAACAATACATGTTTTAAAGGGGCTCTGTGGAACTTCTGCATTGTGCTGGAGACCGGTCCATTAGTTCATGTTATTGAACTTGGATATTGAAAGTATATAAAGTCACATCCTTTGGACTGTCGTAGAAAATCTGACAGATAGATGATAGAAATCCACAGTCGAGCAGCTTTAAACAACTTAAACAAATCGCCCACAGGAAAGTAGGAAACAGAGAGAGGCGGGGAAGGTCTCATTTTCATGTCACGTTACGATCTGCTCACATATGGACATTAAAAAAAGTGATTAATACATGTTAATTACTACAAATTGTTACATAGCCCCTTATAAAAACTAGCAAAATGTTTGACATTTAAATCTTTATCTAAAAAACTAGAAATGTAGTAAAAAGTACAATATTTCCCTCTAAAATGAAGTGGAGAAGTATAAAGTAGCATAATTCGGACATTTTCAAGTGAAGTGCTGTAACTAAATACATTTACTAAAGTACTGTACTTAAGTACAATTGTGAAGTATTTGTACTTTACTTGAGTATTTTCATTTTCTGCTACTTTATATTTCCTCTCCACTACATTTTAGAGGCAAATACCTTACTTTTAACTCACTACATTAATTTGATAACTTTAGTCTCTAGTTACTTTTCTGATTACAGGCTGCATCAGAGCCAAATTAGTGCATTTTTTAAATTAATTTAGTTTATCAACAATCAGACAAAAACAAAAAACCCTGAATCGGACAGTCAGAAAAATGCTCAATATTGGATCTGACAGTTGGCCGGGCCGATAATCGGTCAACTCATGTTATACATTTATTTACATACATGTAAATAAATGTATAATTTACTTTTACTTGTACTTTTGATATTTAGTTACATTTAATATCAGATGCTTTAAGACTTTTACTCAAGTACTATTTGTATGTGTGACTTTCACCTTTAAAAAAAAGTCTTATTTTAACACAACTTTTACTCAAGCATGACTTTTGGGTACTTTTTATACTGTATATACCTCATATACAGTACTGCACATATGTATGTAAGTACCGTAAGTAAATGTACATACAAATTACATTCCACTGCTGTGTACTGCGGTCTACTCTGACAATATAACAAAAATAACTTCAAAAATGCTCAATGAGTCATCCTGTAGTTTAGATAATAAGAATTACAGTCATCTGCCAGAAAAGTCTTTCCTATTTGCATACTAGTCGCAATTTCTTTTTCAATTTTGGAAACACATTGACATTACTAATTCACATATATATATTTTTGAAGAATATACAGAATAATGTATAACAAAAGCATGTGAAAACTAAGAAAAAAGTGAGATTGATTGCCCTGTAAAAAGATTAGTGAGGACTAACTGAGGTCTGGTTTCACCCCGATTGTGTCAATTAGAAAGCCGAAATCAGTTTCAGTCTTCTCTTTCCAATTTAGTCATCACTTTGGAACATGTGCGTACGCTCGCGCCATTTCCGACTGACTCATTCCCAGCAAATCAATCAAATTTCTCAACTTTTGTGTTTTGCAGGAAAGCTCCGTTTGTGCACACCTACAGGCTCGTGCACTCTGCTGACGGCTGGTGTCTGCAGGTGGGTGATCGTGTCTACACTCACACACACACACACGCACACAAGGATGTTATTTATGGTTTCCTGTGTGTGTGATCAACAGGTTTCAGGAGTCAGACTGCACAGTTGTGGGACTCTTGAAACACTGATAGAGAGCTACAGAAGGGTTGCGGCCTCTCATGTCAGTATACCCCCACTCACAGATCCACTGGACAAAACACGGCTACAACACATGAGCCCGGGACAAGGTATGACACACACACACACACACACACACACACACACATAGTACTTTCCTTTGTCAAGTTGGCTGTACGGAATGTGAAAATAATTATCCTGGAAAGGACGATAAAATCTAAAACATCCTGAAATATTCCCCATGGCAAAATCTAGTCCACGCACTCACACATAGGTCAGAAACGCACACAGACACACACACAGTGAGCTCAGTGTGTGTCTTGATGGTTGTGGTGCATTAATGAGTCACTTTCCAGCTGCTCACTCAACTTTAACAATGGTGTCCTCCACAGAGTTTGTCTACATGGAAACATGCGGCAGCAGCTCTGTCTGTTGAGGCCAGGCCTTCAGCCTGCGAGACCAACGCCATTGACCAGGTGGACAGAGAAGATCAGAAACGCAGACTGTGCTTATTACTCGACATGATTACAAAAAAGATCTACAATTCCAAGATTTATTTAACCATGTACTCCGCAGACTTTGAAATTTTTTTTGGTGTCCAAGTTAGTGTGGGAACTCACAAAATAAATTCTGTGCAAATACACCAAACACTATCTCTTGCTGTGGTTTCATTTCGACAAACCTGTCACCCACATATGCGGTCTGTCACGTGTGTGTTTGTGTGTGTGAGAGGCTGCGTTCACCTGTTCGGTCGTCTGTGGTGCTTTGTGTCACAAAAAATATTTTACCTCCTTGTGGTCATGTATTATATTTGTTTTATTACACACAGATGGAGCCGATGTGTGTTTCTGCTTTATATCAGCTTGGGGAAGTCACACTACAGTCACACACTCGTACAGTAATCAGTGTGATCAGTGTGATCTGTCTGATGTTTGTGGTTTGCCTGCCATCTTTTATCTTATCCGAAGTCACTGTCACAGCACAGGAAACGGAAAACAAAAAGGCATATGAGAAAATCTATTGCGGGCACACTCATTTCACCACGTGAATTTATTTATTCATTTTTGCAACACGAAGCTCTTTTCAGTCGGTGGCAGTACCCAACCTACAAGCTGGCTGTCAGGCCTGACAACAAGCTCGTCTTTTACAGATCTCAACCTGGTATCAAATGCGAATAAATAAAACAGCCAAAATGTGAACATAAATATCTAAGCTAAAGAGCTAAAGTTAGCAGTTTGTGGTTTCCCTGATGATATGCTGCCCCCCTTTTGGTGTATGTGTATGAATTTGACAGATGGAATATTTTTACATTTTGCACCTTTAGCGGCATTATATTTAGCTGATCTGGTTTAGTGCATGCTTACTCACCAACATAGCTTACTGTGCCTTCGTTTAAAGTTATAACTGTGCTTTCCTGCTTTGACAAGTCAAAACATCTTCTGTGAAAAAGGGTCTACAAGCCCCGACATCACATTGATCCTCTGATGGTGTGGTCACTTTGGGTCTGCCTGATCGTGCTTTGGATACAACTGATCCAGTTTCTGTAAAGCCCCCTCAGAAACCTTTAGTGTAGTCATGATATGACGCTGAGAAAGCCCCTCTTTGTTTGAAATAACAATGTGACCACTGACATTTAAAGGCGCAGCCATCTTGATACTGGCAGCAAGTGAACAAGCCTCTGATGATGAGTGTCATCTTAATTCACGCTTCAATGGAAGAGGTACAATTCTAGACAAATTACCTCAAACTTTGGTAACTTTGGTTTATGTACAAATATTAAAGAATAAAAAAAACAAAAACATTAAAGACTTTTGGGCTTCACTGTATTCATAGAGCACTTCTAAGAAAACAGTCTATATACATTCGCGAAAATCTCTTCTATAGTACAGACCAAGTCTGATTACTACATGTCCAGTGAGATGGAAGATTTTCTTAGATCTGAGTGTAAACCTTTTCAGGAATTATTCAGCATTTTAGAATATAATATAAGATGAGATGATTGATTCCACTGTCATATCTGTAAATTACATATAAGGCTACAACCAGCAACCGTCTTCAAGTGTGCTTATTGACCACAATCTATGAATGATGCCTGGATAAATTAATTATTTTCAAATGAGCAGGTGATTTATTACTCAACTTTATTTCACACGCAAAAATGTATAAATATTTTGTAGAAGCACTAGATCATATATAGATCTACATTTCAAGACTTCAAGCTAACCAGTTAGCTCAGGCAGCGCAAGTATATTTCATCAAAACAGCAACAAACATGTCCTTGTTTCAATAAACAACCGAAAACAAAACATGATCTAACAGAGCAAAATTATCATATATCCGCAGCTTGTTTTGCTGCGATCATTTTACATGTGCATAAATGTATTAAAGGTGCAATATGTGAGAATTTTTGGCCAAATTCATACTTCACACTACGAAGTAACTACTAACTGCTGCTAACTGTAGCTATCGTTAGCTAGTTAGCTCAGTTAGTCATGCAACTAGCGGTTTGGGCTGGGTGCTATGGGACAAGGGTATTCTAAAGCTGTGTCCAAATTCAGGGGCTGCATCCTTCGAAGGGCGCATTTGAAGGCCAATTACGTCACAACGCTGCGCGAAGGCTGTCCAAATTCGAAGGCTACTTCAAATGCAGCCTTCTTTTCCCTCTTTTCAGAGGACGCACTGCTACTATCCTTCGCGGCCTCCCATATCCCAAGATCCTTTGCATGCCGCTGCTCAGTCCCGGTAAATCAAGAAAAATGGCGACATCAAGTGGCGCAGACTTGACATTTAAATGTAAGTATTGAGTTTATACTCGGTTTTTACTCATTTGAACATCCAACGCCAGATATGTTAAACATCAGTGGACTTGGAAAACCTCAAAATTTTAACTTTGAGTTAAAATACGTGACGCTGGTAATGCATTAGCATACTGCATAAATTAGCATTATGCCGTTGGAAGTAAAGCCTTAAAAGTCTTCACTTTCAAAATGTTAGATGTTCAGAAAACCATAAAATCCATTAAATCAAACATTTCAGTCAACTTTCGTTGGTCATCTCTTCAACACAATACATAACTACCTAACTAACACATCAAAATGCTATTTTTCTCACGGGTGTGAATGTTTTTTCATGTTGTTTGAGCCGTAACCAAAGGTAATTTTCTGTCACTATGTGATGGATAATTAAGTCTCTTGAGTCTTGAATCTTGATTTCTTTTTAAATTTTAGTTTCCAACAACAATTCTAACATTTTGCCCCTTTAAAATGTACGAAAACTTAAAAGACCACACAAATGCACACCTTCATACACTCTGCATGTATTCAACACTTTTATACAAGTTGCTATATAAATAAAGTTATTATTATCATTAGTTGCTGAATTGTAATGTATGAAAATGCAGAGTTAGAGCTGACCTCAGGCTTTGTTTTTGTTTTGTTTTTAGATTTGAATATGTCCTTTCCATATTGCTTTCAAGAACTCTTTTTAGGGTGTTTCCTCTTAATCCTCCACCTCTGTGATCTCCTCCATAGGCTCAGCTGACGGGGCAGGAAGGAAGATCTGAAAATATAAAACACAGACATGCAAAAAATTACATTTTACCATTCATTTTATTTCATTTGATCTATATGAAGGACTTTGTACTTTGTTTTGAAAAGTGCTCTAT
Source organism: Pagrus major (assembly GCF_040436345.1). Lineage (NCBI taxonomy): Eukaryota > Metazoa > Chordata > Actinopteri > Spariformes > Sparidae > Pagrus > Pagrus major. The sequence continues at coordinate 12,193,309 of NC_133235.1, forward strand.
AGATAAAGTTCATTATAATAACTGAATTATGTTTGTTGTTGGGTGAGTGATAAATTAAGTGCTGTGGGTGTCTCTCTCCCTCTCTCTCTCTCTCTCTCTCTCTCTGTGTGTGTGTGTGTGTGTGTGTGTGTGTGTGTGTGTGTGTGTGTTTGTGTGTGTGTGTTTGTGTGCAGTATGGGCTTGTACTTACGTTGAATGTGTCATTTTTTTCCAGGAAATGTATGTACTTAGGCGGGGGGCGAGGAATTGGAGGAAACAAGACCTTAGACACCCTGAAAAACACACACACACACACACACACACACACACACACACACACACACACACACACACACACACAATCTGTAACTCATTCTGTTCCCATTTCCACTGGATAAAATAATCATTTTGATATGTATTTTTTTCAAAACAAACAGTTGACCACAAAGTGAAACCGAAAAAGAAAGAAGAAATAAAGGTGCATCCTTTCTTTATCTTCCTCTGCATCTTCTCTCATTTAGAGCTTTTCCTGTTTGGCTATTTTAGAACTCACACGGGGGAGTTTCTGTCTTCACCTTAAGGAAGTTTAAGGTTAATGCGGTGGTTTTTCAGAGAAAAGACACTGCCGCCACCCAAACACTCCTCTCACTTCTCCTTTCTGCATTCTGTTTTCTAACTTCACTTTAGTGCTTCTGCCGAGAGTTTATGTTTTCAGATTCAGGTTTTCCATCATCTCACAGAGGCGCATAGAAAAATAGAGCACGTGTGAAAAACGGTAGCAAGTCTGTGAGGAGTTGTGTAGATGAATGGGCGCGTGTGAGAGTGTGTGAGTCACGTGTCAGTAAACAGGTGAGTCATTCAGTCAGAGACAGAAACAGTACCTCTGATAGCGCACCAACAACAGCACAGCCAGGAGGATCATGGGTATTCCAAGTGAGATTGAGACGATCACGAGGATGTTGAGTTTGTTTGATGGTTCTATCACTAAAACAGACACACACATAAAGATGATGATTATTGTAGTGAGGTTATTGCATTCAAGGAAGAGAAAATTGTGTATTCCGGCTTCCAGACATCAACCAGTCAATGGAAGAAGATGATTCAACTCTGATTCCTGCAAATGCAAATTCAATTTAATCTAAATTGCAAATGTTACGTTTTACACAGCATCCCAACTATTTTGAAATCAGGGCTGTGTAAAGTCTATGTGGACTCCTGGTAGATTAGCTACTGAGCTAAAAGAGATCTGAATAAAATCAAAATCAAATCTTAAGTCACCAGCTTTTGGTTAAACCACTTTTCAAGATGACTTTAACAAACAGCACTCACTGACAACTTGACTCCATTCACTCCATTCATGGTTGTCTTCGCAATCTGGCAGCATCCTTGTCCTCATCCTCACTCTATAGGTGCGGCTGGGATCTGCATTTTGCTCTGTATAAGACAGCTTGGATTTGATGTTTTTGGGTATTTCCTGTTTTTAAAAGATAAAGATTTAGGATAAACACTCAGCAGGTTTACCTCATTTACAAATCATTTTTTAGCTGATCAGGTCTGACTGTGGGAACATGTGTTTCCATGATTTATTCCTTCATTATTGTTAATAGTTTGTCTTGTTTATGTGCATCAGAAAATAACACATAAAGACATACTGTACCTGGTCACCCAAGTCCAGCTGGTATTCAAAGCAGTCAGTGTGGACATCACTGGGGGGCGCAGCCCATGTCACCAACAGGTCTCCATCTTTGACTGACGCAGAGATGTTGGCGGGTGGAGGCAGGATCGCTGTGGCACACAAAACCACAAAATGAGTCAAATAACTGATTCATTCATGAACAATTCATTTAGAAGGTCTGCTAAGGGCTCTATGGTTGACAAGGTTGGTCCACTGCTTCCTGCCCATTTTGCAGTTAGCAGTTGCTTGGACTGTTTGGTAGTATAAGCTGGAATTGGTAGCTTCCCCCTGTTCTGCTATTTCTGGTGTTGGTAGCAGAATAGTAGGATCCTGCCCTCTCTGTGTTTTTCAAGCACACAGGACCACCTCTTAATGGAGTTTTCTATCCTGATTGGATAAAGTGGGCAAGAAAATGTATTTTCTCTCCATAAGCAGGTGGAGGAGAGACATGGGTTACTGACCAAACACTCTTTAACAGTGATAACTGTTGGAAGACAGAGCCATTTAACACTTATTTAAATAAGAAAATAACGTAGCTACTTCAACAAGCACAAATTCACAATAATTGTGACTGTATACGCACAGATATCCACCTGTTGATGCAGTCACATGCACTCAACTTCAGAAAACTCGGCAGATGGTGTGTGTGTTATATTACGTGACTTAGTTTAGACGTAATGTGACTTTTTGTTTCCCACTGACACACACCCATTTATGCTTTGGCTACATTAAACTCGTAACATATGCGGACCATTCACGGAGTTAAAGTGCAGCAGAGTGCATTTCTTTAGTGGCTACACCGACAGCAAATGCGCAGCGTAGAGTTGCGTGGGCAACAAGCAAAACAAGATGGTGTGCTTTCCTTTTCAGGATTGTGTCTTCAGAAACGCTGTGAAACATCAACTTTTCACTGAGTTTGTGTAATATGAGTACGCTAACATCTACAAACTACAGTAAGGTACTAAGTTACCACAAGCTGCTAGTTAGATGCAGACAAGGTGATCAAGACCCGAAGGGGAAGCTGCTATTTCATCTCTTTTGTCAGCTATATCAAAATAAGCAGGTGTCAGGAAACAGTTCATAATAATAATAGAAACACTAAAAACCACACTGCCAGTGAGAGCCCTTTCCTGTACAATTTAATTTATCAAACTATGTCTGTATTGAAGGGCTGCACATGCCTGTTCATTTCATTTTACATATGTGAAGCACTTTGTACTTTGTTTCAATAAGTACTTTTTGTGTTAGGCCCCTCCCATTACTATGCCCCCTTTTAGCCGCTCGGCATGAACACAAACACACACCTTTAGACACACACAAACTTGACCTTTATGCCAAAATTCAGTCAGCAAATAGATAGAATCAAAATAAAGTGCTGCCTAGTGCATTGTTCAAATGGTGGATGCCAGTGATTATCATTTGCGAATACTCAAAGGGGCACTATTTAGTTTTGGAGAAGAAATTCAAACTCAATATTTACAGTATTAATGAGGTCATAGTACAAACTCAGAAATATTTATCTTTTCCATAACTGAATAAACAAGCTGTTCTCAGAGGAAAATAAGGTCCCAGAACACTGTTTGAAGCAAGAAAGGTGGCAGGGTCCGCCACATATAAACAAAGTAAAACAGTAATTGGTTTGTCTTTTAAGGTTTGTTTTGTTAGTCAGTCATGAAAACAAAGAGAGTTTGTTCAGACATTAAAAAAAAGTCAGTCAAAGAAGGTGCTGACACTGTGATTAAAATTTCTTCTGTAAAACGACATAGTGCACCTTCAACAACAGCAACGTACTTTCTTTTTTTTTTATATCTGAGAGTATTACCATGCAGGCTGATTTCATATGTGTAGGTGTAGACTGCCCAGTTGTTGTGCAGACTTATGTTGAATTGAAGGATCAACAAGTCCTCAGGCTCAGGCAGGTGAAAAGACTTTGATCCGACTCTTCCCTCGGACGACTCAATCTCCATTTCGTTGGGACAAACACTGTATGATTAGACAGAGATACATGCTCAAAGCATTTCATACATTTGATCTTACTTGTAGTGTAAATATGCATTCATATTTCTAAATGTTCATTAAAGCTATGCTATTTGGGTGGTGTGTTATGTTAAAAAATACCTGATGGAGATAAAGAGCTCAGTATCCTTCTGCAAAGTGGGGAATGACCAGGAGCAGTTGACTATATTTGTCAGGTAAAGGTAGCAGGGAAAGTTCTTCGGATCACTCAAAACAGCCCACTCTTCATCAGGCTCCTGCTCTGTAGACTGAAGCTGAAGGAGTTTAACGAACAAGAAGAACAGGATAAAGACAGTGAAAAAAAAAAAAGGTTTTACTGCGAATGTGTGGACTTTGGAAGCTAAAGTAATACTTTGATTCCCGCATCACCCTCAAACGTTGACAGACAGACATCTGGAGTGAGGGCCTCTGTCTCTGTCAAAAGAAAACGTGTCCAGAGTTAAAGCACGAGGGAAAACAAACTTTGAGAATGTACGCGCAGTGAAGTACAATGCAAGTCCATCAAAACTTGAACATGTTGTGCAGTGCACCATGCTTAATTCATCAACGTTTTTGGGTATTTTGCTTTAATAGGGTGGTGTCAGAAGCTGGTTTCCTTCCATACTGTATGCAAGGAAACCAGCAACTAACTGCGATACCGCCCTGATTAAAGCAAGATAGGCAAAAAGTGTTTGACGCATTAAACATGGTGTACACAATTAACTGGGGCTGGCTTGTCCAGTTGGAGACAAAACTGTGTCCCCAACTGGGAAAAGGTTTATTTGTGATTCTGGGGTGAGGGTTAGCCGAGTAGTGGTTAGGGTTTCGGGTCTGTGTAGTCCCCAAATGATACATGAATCAATGTGTGTGTGGCTGTGTGTGGCTGTGTGTGTGTGGCTGTGTGTGTGTGGCTGTGTGTGTTATTTACCCACCACTTTGTGATGCCCATAAAACCAGCAAACTGAACCAAAGTACTGAATGAACGGAAGACGACATCATAGCCTAGAGGTTTTATACACACACAGAGAAACATTCATGCATATACACACACAAAAGAGGCTTACTAATTTCCTTGGTATTCATACTTCCCCTTTTGAACTGCCTACATGTAGAGCCTGACAGTTACTAAGACATATCAATGGGTACATAATCAAATACAAACAGCTCTCCTCATACAAATTCAATATCATTCTCCTCTATGTTACATTTAATTGTTTGTTTTAACAACATACATACATCTTTCCACGCTTACAAAGGTTTTGCCTTTTTTTTAACGTTTAAAGGAAGAATACGTGCCTTGCTTTGTTTACACACTCAGCTGTAGTACTCAAAAATGATAAATGGATATAGCCATGATTAAATCTTATAGGTTTCAGCTTTCTTATGAATACATTCGATTACAAAGTCCTCCTACAGTATATATTGTAATACTGTCATTGTAAATAGCATTAAGAAGAAGCAGTACCTTCCGTTGTCCCTCCACTCAGTCACTTCTCAGAGTGCCCTCCTCTCTGACAGAAGAGAATGAAACATTTCTGGGGAAGGAAGAAGCATGACGTCACATACTGTACAGAGCTTCAGGAAACCAAGGGTTTCTTCCTCTTCCCTATTTAGTATTATACACTGCAAGATCAAAAGATATTTAACACCCTGTGCTCAGCTTTTCTGTTGACATCCAAAGCAATGTGTTGATGGTAAATACAGTAAAAAAAAAAGTAAAGGTACAGGTAAAAGACTGAATCATTAACATGACTAACTTTTTTAGAATCAGTACCATTTTAAGTTGGGCTATTTAAATATTTAACTTATTGGTATTTTTTTTATTATCAAAACTGGCAGCTTGTAAATTAATTGGTAACTTTTTTTGAATGTTACCATATCTTAAACTTTTGAACACAATTTGTAACTTTAGAGCATTGGGCTGTCACTATTTTCTGTAAGTTTTTAAAGAAAATTGGTAGCTTTTTTAAAAAGGTTACAGACTGTTGGTTTTGTTCCTGTAGGTTTTTCAAAGCATTTAGACATGTATATCAGTAAATTACATTTACAGATAATATAATTCAACAAAATATTTCAAAATCCACGCAGTTAAACAACTTTTGAGACTTTCTATTTGGTATGTGGTCGAAATGTTTCTGTGTGATGGGGGGCCGTGTTATCAGTGACCGCTGTATTTCTAAAATCTTGCCTACTGTTGAACTGAATACATTGTACTTACTGTATATTGTAATCTAAAATGTATTTATGCTTTGGGGATATTTCTCTGAAGGATGAATAAATAATGATCAGAGGAATGACCTGGTGAGAGTCTTAACATTTCCACAAACACCTACAACTTCTATTTAAAGACCTGCTAATTGGTATGTCAGAAACATAATGTGGCTTTTGTCATTAGTGCTTTATCAAAATTGAACAGTTTTATGTAAAACATGGGCAGTGCTTGTATCAGTTATTACCAGGACTAACTTGATTAATCAAGATCTTTCTCCATTCATTGACAACAGCTGTGGGTCAAACCCAGTAAAATGTAGAATGATGTAGAATCAGCTCAGGCCCTTAGGGAGGGTCTGCAGCCCAACAGTGATAAATACCATACCACATATTTTAATTCTGTGTGTAGGTGCAGTTCCAAGAATTATCATGATTAAGTGTCTGGTGTTCAGTGGTTTACTAGTTTGAGGAAGTAAAGTACATGGTGGTTTTCCATAGACCCATGACTGGACAGTTGAATGGTTTTGTTAAAGTTAAAGTGGTTTTAACAAATGCACTCCTGAGGTGTAAGTAGTTCCATTTAAGGTGATTTAATGACAGGATTCACATGGTATGCCTTAACAAAACAGAAGTTCAATAGAAGAGCGTCGCAGAGCAGGACCTGTTGGCATCTCTGCAAAGTGGGATAATAGAGACAAATTGTTCCTTTAGGGATTGACAGACTAACACATGCATTGGATGCAGTAAATGTATAGTAAGTATGTATGTAAATGTATAATATTTCAGTAAGTACATCCTGCTAACACAAATGTAGCCTGATACAGTCGTGCTGCAATAAATCATATAGGTAAGCCTTTATATCAACAAGGTGCTAGGCAAACGGACTAACCTCTAACAGAGACACCAGTTCAAGTTGAATTAACTGGGAACTGAGTGTTTACAATGTATATTAATTCTGTAATAGATCCAGTTTATCATATGTTCAAGTGGGGTCAATCAACGTTAGATTATTTTCTGTGTAATTTACCATGGAAACAGGGAAATAGATAAACAATAATTAACGAACAATGAAAAAAATGACAACAAAATAAATAAAAAACAAAATTCTACGAATTGATTGTTGTTCATAAAGGTGGACAATTGCAACAAGTGGTGTGCTACACATAGCTCGGGTAGACAATTGTGTATCTGCTTCTGGTTTATGTCTGGTACAGAGAAAAAACCTATTTAAAGACAAAAGTAGTTCCCTGACCGGGAATCGAACCCGGGCCGCGGCGGTGAGAGCGCCGAATCCTAACCACTAGACCACCAGGGAAGGCTGTCAACATGTGTAGAGAAAATAAATTCGTATGTACTATTTTTATTATATTGGGATCTGTACACACATACTACCTTGTCACTCCCGTTGTGAACCAAAGTTAATTACCAAACTATACTTCCCTACAAAGCACACACCTCACAAATGCTCATTACTACCCACCTTTGTGGCGGCAACAACAGACAGGAGCCGTGGCTGTTTTGTACCGCGCTGCTTCCTCGTCAGCTTCAACACGGAAGCAGCTTGTTATTGCTGAGAGGAGTCTGAGTGTGTTACAGTTCACCGAAAGTACAACTTGAAGGAAAGACTGACGGTAAATTACCAAAGCTTTACTTAATTCCCGCTGTTATTCTTACAGCTGTGTGTGCCAGGTAGTGGCTCTCGAGTGTTAAGCAATGCTACTACAGTGTGTAACAAGAAACCTTTACAGTCTGACTTCATAAACCAACAACTTTCTCCTCCTGTCTTCCTGTGTCTCTGTGTTAGATTCAGCATGGAGGCCGGAGACCAAATTAGAGGGAATAAAACGGCCATTCTGGAGATTTTGAGTACAGACTACAGTCTAATCCTCAACAAGGTGGATGAGAAGAAGCTGATAACCACACGGGAGTACAACAACCTCAAAAGCGTCAACAGAGAAAATGAAGAGGGGCACGTCGTGAGGCTTGTGGATAAGATAATGGGTAAAGGAGAAGACACCTGCAAGAAGTTCCTGGACCTCCTGCAAACTGATGAGGAAATTAAAGGCACTTACCCTGAGCTGAAGAAGTTACAGTGGACCAACACCAGCCTTTTACCTAAACCAGTCCAAGCCTCTTCAGCTGAACACAGCGGTATGTTAACATAAATCATGTTGGTATAGAGATGACTGTGTCAGGTATAAGTCATCTACCAGCCTTCTGTCTGCTTCACATGATGTTGAGTTTCATGTTTGGAGGTGTCATGCTGTTTCGCTCTGATTTCCTCAGATGGTCCGTCACAAGAGAGGAGACGTAAGGAAGTGAGGCCTTTAATCAATATTCAAACAAATCATTACATTATTTTAGTTTTGCTTTGTTAGAGAGACACAAGAATTATCGTCACAGATAATTACAAGACAAGTGTTCACCTCAAAGCCTTCAGACATTGTGTTTGAGGGGGACCACAAGTGTCATGGAACTAATAATAAAGCATGTCACATATTAATAACTAATTGTGAAATTAACTCTTGTGCCCTCCTCAAATTTACTACCCTCTGGAGACCTTTGTGGCAAAAATGTACACGCACAAAGAAACTGCTCTTAAATCATCATACATCAATATTGTAATATTGAATAACATTTACAACTAGTGAAGAAACATCTTGAAATACAACTCCAGTTACTTCATTATGTGTTTGTGTCCGACTGTTTCCGTTGTCTTTAGGATGAGCAGTACCAGCTGAACAGCCAGCCCACTGGCCTCTGCGTGATCATAAACAACGAGAACTTCACGTATATGAAACAAAGATGTGGAACCGACAAAGATGCTCGTATGTCAGAGTAGACAGATTCACAGGTTTTTTACTAATGTCTTATTTTTTTGGTGATTGAAGCTTAACTACATTTTTTTTAAATGAAATTTCCTGCAGAACATCTGGGGGAGGTGTTCAGCCGGCTGGACTTCAGAGTGCTGATGTGTAAAGACCAAACCATGGATCAGATGGATCGGGCACTGAAGTGCTTTGCTTCTCTCAGCGACCTCTCTCAGCTGCAGGAGTTCAGTGTTCAGGAGTGGTCCGGCAATGGATTCACTGATCTTCAGGAGGCTCCTAAACATGGCGACGCCTTCATCTGCTGTATTTTGAGTCATGGAGCGAGCGGTTCGGTCAGTGGGATTGATGGGAAGCTCCTCTCCATTAAACACATAACTGGAACCTTCAAGGCGACCAACCAGTCAGCCCTCACTGGCAAGCCCAAAGTGTTCCTGATCCAGGCCTGCCAGGGAAACCAGGAACACAAGGGAGTGTTATTGAAAGATCTGCAGGCTGATGGTTCCCATTCAGAATGCATTCCTGAGGCAGCCGATATTCTGCTTGCCAGAGCAACTGTTGACGACTGTGTCGCATATAGAGACCCAACATCGGGGAGCTGGTTCATCCAATCTGTGTGTCAGCAGCTAGAGGAGGGCTGTCTGAGGTAAATATATAACTCAAAATTAAGTTGAAGTTCAGTAATGTCCACAATATTTAGTATTTTGTAGATCTGATGATTTGAACCTTATCATGCAGTCTAACTGTAAACGTCACTGAAAAGGGATATTGATGTGTTTTTCAAAACTGTTTGTGGTTTTAGTGGTGACGACATGAAAGACATCCTCCTACGTGTGAACAACGACGTGAGCCAGAAAGAGGCGGGCGTTCAACCTGGAACAGCAAAGCAGATGCCTGAAGTTACCTTCACCCTGAGAAAGAGACTTGTGTTGACACCACATTAGAATTGAGGCTCACCACAAAGCATGTAAAAACAGTATAGTTAATGTCTTAATTAAGGATGTATTATCATCTCTCTTTTTTATCATTTTAAATCTTTTATATTTCCAAGTCATCACAATGAATCACTATCTTTTATATTGTCACAGATTTATGTTTCAGAATAAATCTGTGTTTTGACTTTGAATGTGTTTGGATTTTTTTGTGTGTCCCCATGTGTTTCATGGGGGAAACATTTTATCGCCCTCTTAGTCTTAAAGGACTCTGAGTGGAACAGTGATATTTGTCTGATGTGGTTTTTAGACAAAAACATATAATTACCATAGTAAAATGACCCTCATTAAAAACTCTTGGTCCTGCTTTGTCAAACCATCAGTCCAAAACCTAAAGACTCTTCATTTACTATCATAAATGACAAGAAGAACAGCAGCAAAACATTTACATTCAAGAAGCTGGAAACAGCAAATATTTGAGATTTTAGCATTTGACAGCCAGCACTGCTGATTTCTTCAATAATGTGCTCTCTCTAAACTGAGAGTTCATTCTGTACTGTTACACAGATGTTCCTCTAAACACAGCAGCACTCTGCAGATGTTCTTGTACTGCTGCATCTAGGGATGCTACAAAATCCACCAGTCCTCTGAAAACACTCAGGATTTTCTGAAGTTTCATCATGGCCACGCAGAGCTAGCCTTAAATGAAGGTCTATATGATTCTTCATGTGGGACAGGTGGGGCGGCCCCTAGTGATGAGCCGCCACTGGTTTTCACCCTAGTCTGTTTCTGGTTGGTTTGTTGGTTTGTGAGCAGGATTACACAAAAACTACCAAAACAGATTTCGACGAAACTTGGATGGAGGATGGGTCTTGGTCCAGAATAGACCCCCTTAACTTTTGGTGTAAATGCGGATAAAGGGAGGGATCTAGGGATTTTTTTTCACACTTTCTTTGACCCACAAAATAATGAAGAACAGGGTGTTTAGAGCATATACACTCATACAATGTGTTATTGCGATGTGATTCCTGGTGGAGATGTTTTAATAAGTAATGGCAGGAGACAGAAAATCAGCAATAATTAAGGAGCATAATTTATCCTTTAAGTGTTTAAAGTTCAAAGTGCTTCCATTACTGAATTTGATGAGTTTTGCACTGAAGCATAAAGTCATACTGATTTCAAACAGATTCACATTAATTGAAAAAATTGAGGGGAAAGTTTTACCTTTAATTAAACCTCATTTTTTTTCTAAATATGAGGCACAAAAATCACAAACAGTTTATGCTACATCTTACAGGTGGTACCACATATTCACATAAAATAAAATAAAATAAAGGTGGTACCAAATACACTGGTACACTCATTTGGCAGTAAGTAACAGCAGCAGCGTGATGTACACCTCCTCCTGTCACTATCCTGTGTTCGGCTCAGGTTGGCACATGTAAGACCAGGAAGACAATAATAAAAACAGCTCCACCTGGTGGAGAAGCTGCAGCCTGCTGGAGGGAAAGGAGTTTGTGAGTGACTTACAACCAATGATGGAATGTAACCAAGTATATTTACTCAAGTACCATACTTAAATGCAATTTTGAGGAACTTGCCCTTTACTTCAGTATTTCCAGTTTCTGCTACATTGTACTTCCTCTCCACTTCATTCTGGAGCTAAATATTGTACTTTTTACTCCACTACATTTATTCAGCAACTTTAGTTTCTAGTTACTTTGCAGATTGCAAACTGTACCAGAGCCAAAGTATACAGTATACATGTAAATATAAGTAAAATTTACTTTTAGTTGTAATTTTGATACTTTTGATACTTTGACTTTATTTCACTTTTACTGAAGTAATACACAGCATCTTTACTTGTACTCAGTTATGACTTTCAGGTACTTTTTACTGAAATATCAAATAACGGTGCATTAGTCACATAATTCAGTGTAACTTCAGTGGTTTGAGGCAGGTTTTGGTGCAAAACTTGAAATGGTCAAAATATGTTCTTACCAAACAGCAGCACCACCTACTGTGATTATGAGGTTATATTTATGAAACAAAATGTGTTAAGTTATTCAAATCAACCACTTAAAGTGACGAATGATAGCACTTAAATAAGGCATTTAACTGCTGCACAGAAATCCACAGCCACATTTGCAAAATTTTCCACTTATATACAGTATGTAATCAAGCTGTAAACTTACCCCTGGATAAATTAGACATACTTCTGCGAAATGACGACGATCAGATGATCACATTTCAGCCACATAATAGTTAGGTTTAATACATTTTATTTATTAAATGTTTCCGTCTTTACATTGAACAAATAGACATGATAGAGTAAACAAAAATGAAACAAACTGAAAAAGAAAAAGTGAAAAAGTGCTCATATGCACGTCTGTCCATGTGATGAATGAAATGTCCACCAGTGGGTTGAGGTCAGAAGTCCACGGAGCCAGGACCAGGTGAGGTCGAGTGAGACCTCAGTGTTGTGTGATTATTGAAAACAAGTTCAGACTTAAAGTGATCAGCTTTCATCTTAACACAAGTCTAAAAAATATAACGTGAGCTATGTGGGTTTTTTTTAATTATATCCTCATAGAAGACATTCATTGATCCTTGTAGAAAAGTACATCACATTTTGAGAAGAAAGCAACAGTTTGCAGTTTCCCACGTGGCCTGCTCCTTCCTGGTGAGTCATTTGAGATGTCCGGCCTTTTTTTAACCTGACCCGGCAGTGGTAATTCTCACAAACGTTGTGAGACAGCGCCTCGCCACTCTGTCCATGAAGGGTCTCGTTTTTCAGCGTTCGAGGAAAACATGAACGTCAACATGTGGACAAGAGCAAGGCCTCCGGCAGAAAGCTGACTGCTGAAACGATGGGGATCGTCTGCAGCTCACTGCGTCTTACCGCCGGCTTGTGTTTCTGTCTCGGTGTCAAATTCAGTCAGGCAGCAGTAGAGCAGCTTCTGGATGAATCTGGTGGCAAAGACTGGATGAGGAGAAGACAGGAGAGGATGAGCGAGGGACGGGAAAAGACAGATTGATGCTCTATGTTGAAGTCACTTCCTCTTAAGACAGTAATAAACTGATATGCATTTCCCTAAATAAAATGAAAACACACGTCCTCCTGGACTCAAACAGTAATTTTTGAACTTACCGTTTAACTTGCGGATGAATTTGGGCCTCCTCTCCTCAGGCAGGTAAATGGCCACATAATAGACCGGCACCCCCGACAGTGCAATGCCAATTCCTATGAGAGAGTTGATGGTGTCTCCATACAGAGGCACGATGACTAGGAACAGGCTGCACAGACAGTAGATGAAGGGGAAGAACAAGGTCAACTGTGGAGAGAAAGACACAAGTCTGGTTAGTTTAAGTGTCCACAGAGACAGTTTAAGCCAATTTGTGAACTGGAAAACACGCCACTCCAAATATGAGTTAAAAACAAACACACAGTGAATACAAGAAAGAAGAAGCAATGAATACAAAGTGTTTCTCATTTGTAATAAAACAATTCCCATTCACCTCACTGAAATGCTACTTTCTAGGTGATTGTGTCTTACGTCAAGTGATTTTTTTCTTTTTTCATTTCGCACAAAAAGGTCACTGAGGTCAGGCTTTTGAAGAGGATGAAGAAAAAGCTTCCTCCTGTCAGGCATCAGGATGTTGACCGCTGACCTTTTATTGTTTGATTTGCCTTAGAGGCTGTGACATATGTACATTGTTACACAGGAAACATTTAGGAGGGGGGAATTTGAAAAGTTGTGTGTTTCAACTTTAAAGGCCATATCAGGAACATTTTTTATGTAGACAAATCATAAAACATTTTTGAAAAAGGTAACACATGTACAGAGCTTGTACTATATATATATATATCTCTTCTGTTAAAAACATTATTATGATTGTGAATTAATAACTTTACAATATTTGTCGGGTCCAAAATGATTGTTTTGTTTATCTCTGTAAGAATTCTGACAACTTCTAACAAGGTTTGTCAGCCATGGTATAACAACGTTGGTATCACGTGGTATCTGCGTTTCGTCAGCATCAACAGTATTGGTAGTTGCCAGTTTGTGGGAAAAAAACCCTTAAAACTGTCTTATTTCTACAGTATGCAAGCAGCATTCTGCACTGCATTAGCTAGCTAGCATTAGCGACATAAATGTTAGCTGACGCACGCAACGATAGCATTTGCAATTACAACAAACTGGCAACCACTTGAGGGGCTGATGATTCGAACAACAGCTGTGTTTTGATGTGAATGCAAACTTACGGAGATGGCTGAATATTATCAATAACACCGTTAAGACTGTACTCGGTATTTTTTTCTGGGTCTTTGATATCTTAATACATATATACAGTATATATACAGTACATATATATGTATATATGTATATACACACACACACACACACACACATATATATATATTTGGTAAGGCTTTATAATATCTATATCTATCATATCATTAAAATAAACAAATATATATAACTAAAAACGGCAAATTTATAGTTAATTAAACGTTATTTAACAGTTATTTTTACTGTTAACAAGCAGTGAAATGCTCATAATAATAAATACTGTGTGGTTCATTTATAAACATTATTTGGATGAGTTGCAACTGATGTTTTTAACCTTTACAATCTATCTATCTGTCCTTCTGTCTGTCTGTCTGTCTGTCAGGACCTCAATATTTCTAAAATCCTGGCTCCGGCCCTGCATATAGAGCATTTGCATGTAATTGTATTCAGCATGAATGTGAACAGTAAAAGGAGCAGCACCTTCACAGGCCGGTATCTGTCGGGCTGAGTGATGCGCAGGTAGATGAGTCCGGCCACAGACAGACCCACATAGAACCAGTAACTGAAGCTGAAGTAGCTGATGAGCTGGAACACGTCCTCCACACACAGGAAGATCAGACCCATTAGCCCCTGCAGACACACAGCATATAAAAGACTTGCTTTATTCCATAAGATAAGGATTCATATACTTGTGTTCCTGCACATTGTTTCATTTATTACGCATTTGAGGAATCTGATGTTTAATTGGAATAAGAGTAACATAAATGGTCCTCACATTGAACAGCAGTGCAGGTATGGGTGTGTAGCGCTCCAGGTGGATCAGGCTCAGACTGTCGGGGAGGTGGCCCTCTCTGGCCCCGACGAAAAACAACCTGCACGATCAACAAAGATGGAAAGTTATTTTAAAAAATACTCATCATGACCTGAGCCTAAAGTCAGTGCCTGTTCAGTGTTTCCTGATTACCGTGAGGCAGCGATGATAGAAGCGTTGAGCCCTCCGTAGCAGGACATGGCCACCGAAACAGGGATGATCCACTTGAACGGCCCCAGGACCGCGTTCCCAAATGTCTACCGGGTCACATTAACATGGTAGATGACACTGTGTTTTCAGGAGAGCCTATCAGTGGCTCAGATCATTATGCTGTCCACATTTTACCGACAACATGCAAGCAACTTCCTTTAGTTTCTCAAGTGCAAAAGGTCTCGGGTCAACCAAGCAGAGCAGGGTTATATTTAGCAGCACAGGGAATTATCTCCCCAAGGTGGCTGTTTGTTTCTCACCACAGCAACTGCGTCACTGGCCAGCAGGGACGGCATGTCCAGAACCACATAATATGCCACGTTGGTCAACAGGTAGATGATGGTCACTATGGGCATGGAAATGGCAATGGCCAGGGGGAGATTCCTACAACAACAACAACAACAACAGCAACAGCAACAACACAGAGCGGTTTATGAATCAGTCAGTAAACATTATTGCAAAAGATCAAGGTGCAATCCAAGTCATGTGATTTTACCACCGGACTAGTTCTGTCAAATTCATCTAGATAAAACAAAAAATATGAAAATCAATAACAATTGTATCTAGCTATGCTACAACAAAAGGTAATCAGGCTCGGGATGCACCTTATTGAGTTTTTGCCACAGACAGTCGCAGACATACAATGCTTTTCAAAATGAACCCATTCACTGGGCAAAATAACAAATCTACTTTGTTTATGTGACGATACTAGTATTGTGCATTTTTTTTCTAATTTTGGCCACTTGGGGGCAACAGAAACAAGATGTAAAGACAAAAATACAAAACTTGCATTTTATTATATTCTTCTTTGTTTATGGTTAACATGTAAGCAAACAGCTGCTTATTCACACATCCACCAATTTTGGAGCATTGTAAGCATTAGTAATTATTGAAAAGTCATGTATTCAAAATCTTTTAGCTCTGTTTTTAGTCTCTACCAACTCCTGAAGAAAATATATATCAGTTTAGCTGTTAAATGCTCCACTGTGTTACAAGCTAGCTGCTCTCTGTTTGTTGTTTGACTGAAAACAGCTGCCTGCTGTGGCTGGAAAAACAGTAATGGAATATAACTAAGTACATATACTCATGTACTATAATTAAGTATAATTCTGAGGTACGCGTACTTTATGTGAGTATTTCCATGTTCTGCTACTTTATACTCCACTTCATTTATTTGATAACTTTAATTACTAGTAACTTAGTAGTAACAAAACACTGATTGCAATAATCAGAAAAAATTTGAATATTACTCAACCCATAGTATACGGTAAATATATGTATAATTTACTTTTACTTGTACTTTTGATACTTAAGAACATTTAGTATCACATACTTAAATACTTTACTATTTGGGTGGCTGTCACTATTACCAAAGTAATATTTAAACAGATATCTTTACTTTTACTCAAGTATGACTTTTGGGTACTTTATACAACACTGCTGGAAACAACGTTGATGAGAGCAGTGAGACTTGACTCACTGCAGTGAGACTACTAAAATAATAAAGCAGCGAAACCAAAACAAGGAACTGAAAGATGCTAAAAGTCCTCTGTAGAGCTGAGAGTAACTGTAGAGTCATGATGATGATGATTCTCTTTGGGTTTTACCACCACATTCCCTTTATGTTTGTATGTCTTTGTATGTACATGTGTGTTACCTCTCTGGATTCTGAATCTCCTCTGTGACGAAGTTGAGTGTATCCCAGCCGGAGTAGGAGAACAGAGCTGAGTAGAGGGCCAAGGCTAAGGCTCCGGGATCCGTCGTCGAGCCCTCAAATGGGTTGTGGAAGCTCTTTGTTTCTCCTACACAAAGACAAGTCAAAGTTTAAAGCACACAGCCTTTTTATTTGGCGTGTTTCCTCTGATGCATTCCCACTTTAATCTAATCTTACCAGAAGATATTTTTAGGATTCCTACAATAATGATGAGGCAGAGCGACATGAGTTTGGCGTAAGTGAAAATGTCCTGGACCAGAGTCCCCCACTTCACATAGGCACAGTTAATGAAGATGAGCATGCCTAGGGAAAACCAGAGGAATAAAGACAATGACATAGGTGAGATCAGACGTTGATACTTATACAAAGGCCTAATACAACTTCTACAGCTATGCTTTCTTGTTTGGTTGCATTTGCATAGCAGACATAGATGAATCATTCAGGAAACTAGCTGCCATCTCTCTGCCCGATGCCCAGGGAACAGAATCAGAAACTTGTCATGACTAATGACATTGCTGCTCTCTAACCTAAATACCACTTCTGCTAATTTAAATTCTCCACAGCACAAAGCCTGGCTGTAAACCACCGTGGTATTTTTACAGGATTGGACAGCCAGTCTAACTATAGCTGATGCCAGTTTCACATACACAGGGTTATTGAGTTTAGTACCAGGGTGCAGTGGCGGTCCTAGCTTGCATGACGCCCTGGGCGAACCTCACCTTCAGTGTCACCACATCTTTATTTCGGGTTACTGCTAGAATAAGTTTACAAGCTTTAATGCTCAAAAAAATCATCAGTTTTCTCATACTGTCCAGTGTATTCCCTGTTTCTGAAACGCTCTGTTCTAGCTTCTGTCTCTTTAAGGCCAGTCTCAAAAATACCCAGTCCTGTCTGATTGGTCAGCTCGCACATGCCTGAGCCAGCACTGCTAACAACAACAGAGCATGTTGATGAAGGTTCTCAGTCTTCCAAGTCATGGTACTTCTAAGTGCTATATCGTAGGCAACTGGACATTAAGTGCCAAACTAGCCACTGTGTCGTAGTGTGATGTCACAAAGTCACAGAATTAAAGGCGGGTGTATTGACGAGGCGTTTCAGGAGCAGTGTTTGCTGTGGGAGAAAGGAGTTTCTGTTGGCGCAGACTTTGACCTTTTCAACTTTCAAGATCTTTTACATGCACGATGACCTTGATAACACAGAGGAAGTTAGAAAAAAAAGAAATAGCATAAAAGGTCTCCTTTAATACAGCTCTGCTTCAATGTTCAGTTCAGGCTGATATCAATGAGATCTTATTTAAATGGTAACTTTGGATAACATTCATTCCTCTTTCTTGTAAATCCCTTCTGTGTGTGAAGGCTTTGAATCCTGACTCCACCACTAACAATTAAAACTATTATAGAGAGAGGTACTTACTGTCAGAGGACAACAGGGACTGATTTCATAAAAATCTTAAGGATTGCAGCTTTAAGGTTTTTTTTTTTTTCGATCTTTTTCTTCCTGCAGCAAACAAGTAAAAAAGGCTTCTTGGGGTGATAGAGGGAGGGCAAGCTGACGTCAGGGACTGGGTTAAGGCCAAAGAGGGCATCAGAGTGAAAAATTCAAACACTAGATGGCAATAAAGTCAGTTTTCCCTGCCTGCATTTTTTTTCAAACACTTGTAATTGTAGACACTTTTATGTTTGATATTGGAAAACGCAGCAAAACACAGCCTAGAGTTTACAGATTAAATAATAAAAGCAATTAAATTATTAGTCAACTTTATGCTGAACTTCATCTCACACACTCATTCAGAACAGAGGAGTGTTCCTTACAGAGGCAGGCTGCAGCAATGAGCCGGACAGAATCGTACGGCGCCTGGCAGGTGGGGTAGAAAGTCTCCACCAGGTAGTTGGCAAAGGTCAGTGAAATCACAGCCTGGCTGGCCGGCTCGATCAGGAGGATGGATGTCCACAGACGGATGAAAGCCAGGAAGCCTCCAAACGACTCCAGGATGTAGGCGTAGCTGGCTCCAGACTTGGTGATGGTGGTGCCAAGCTCCGCGTAGCACAAAGCCCCGAACACTGAGAAGATGCCTCCGACAGCCCAAATCAGCAAAGACAGCCCGTAAGAGCCGCTGAACATGAGTACACCCTTCGGTGAGACGAAGATCCCGGAGCCGATCATGTTGCCAACAATGAGGCAGATCCCATTCATGAGGGAGATTTCTCTCTTCATTTGCATTTTCTCCTGTTTGACATTATTTGGGGCCTTTAAGTCCTCGTCAGACGGAGCCCGCGAAGTTGGACATATCGTCTGTGACATGACCCCTATCTTATGCCTCAGATCTCCCATGACTCCAGTGCTGATTTGGAGATGATAGGGCAAGAATGAACATGTTATGTAGATGTAAATATGACAGGATTTTCTTAAATATACTTTAATGTCTACACACCTCCAGATTGAAATATCTTAATGGCTACCCATGATGTATTAATGGATAAGTGAACTTACTTTATTTGCAGACGATCAACAGGTATATCTGTTCCTCTGAGCATGTAGAGTCTCCGTCAGGTCAGTGCTGCTCCTCTGAATGATAGGACCACGGGTGAGATCACGTCTGAGTGAGTAGCAACAGGACGTTCGATGTTGCAATCCCTGCAGCCCAGCACAACCACAACGAGTGTTTTTCCAGCGCTGGGCGAACCGCACTCTCGAGTTCCCCCCTGAGCTATTTTCAGAGACAAGTAGACCTTGTCCCCCTCCTCGCCCCCCCTCAGGGAGCCTTCAACAGCTAAGACAGAGGGCCAAAGCTGCTTCTGGGTCAACATGCAGGATACAGTCAGCGGATCGAATTATTTAGAGCAAATGTTCTGATGTATACTGACATTAAAGGATTGTTTGATTCGATAGCTGCTTCTCTACATGGTCATTGCCCATGACACACTGACCTCAAAAAAAGAGAGTGAAGAAGATATAGTATATTGTGATTTAGAGACACTCCTCGGACTGTTGTGTTTAAAAGTGGCAAGACATCTTTGGACAAGCATGACCTATCATTAGTATCATAAGAAAATTTGGAGCAAGGGCTATATCAGTCTCTGAAACAGGTTGCGACATGGATCGTATTATGAAACGAGAATGGCACTCTTGTAAAGAGCGTACCTCTGCCAACAGTCCCCCTTAATTCAATTGAGCCTAATCTAATATTGAATAAAGTATATTTAAATCCCCTACAACTCCTTTATTTGGAAAATAATGGAACTCAAACTGCCCTCACTCAAGATCCATGCATTAACCACTGAGAAATGAATGAAAATGTTGAAAAACGTCAATAACAATCTGGCAATGTTAAAGAAAGTGGGAACAAATTCATGGACCCGCACTAAAAGTTAACAGGGTCTATTCTGGGCCGAGACCCATCCTCCATCCAAGTTTCATGGAAATTTGTTCAGCAGTTTTTGTGTGATCCTGCACACAAACCGACAAACAGAACAAACAGACACGGGCGAGGTCAACGCCCCTCTTACGTAGAGGAGCCAACATATCTTCGTGTCTGGTTTCTTGTTCTGTATTTCTTTGTAGTTCTTTTTTTAAATCCTCTGTAGTTGTTTTTCATGGTTTTGCGATTGCTTTTACGCCACTTTGTGATTCTTTTGCATTGTTTTGCAACAGTTCTGTGTGAAGGATTGTTTTAACATCGCTTTGCCATCCTTTTGAATATTTTTGTGGTCATTTTGCATCTCTTTAAAGTAGTTCTTTGCCAGTGACATTTTGCAGGTGAAGCCCAGGGTGCCCCTCACCTCTCCCCATTAGTCAAGAGGAGCAAAGAAGAAAGCAGGCAGAAGTAAAAACAAAGAACCATTTTAATGAAGTTTGATACAACATGAAAAACCTAGTTTCTGTTGAAACCCCGGCTACACATCAACTGAACTTTATGTGACATGATATATTATTTTTGATCAACTGACACTGATAATGACATGAGCACTAAATTACATCGGTATTTTGCAGAAGGCTAGTATCAAATCATCACTTCACAAAAACAATGCATGACTTTGAGATCACAAATGAAAGAATGTATAAAAAAGATGAAACTATCATCTACAGTACAAAACATGTAATAACATATTTAGACTATCAAATGTGTAGCATTTTTCCGCTCTTTTGCTTGATATGTGTGTAAAAGGCTTTTGCATGTTATTACAGTTGAGACCAAGCAGTATAAGAGGCACGGTTATCAAAGACATATCCAACATCATGGAAGCACATCGACCTAACTTGGCTTTCCTGTTGTCATTTAAATTACATTATATCATTGTGTCCAATTTCCTGTTACTAATATTGACCTGCTGTGGCTCATTGCTCACTCTGTTTTTCGTAGTACATCCCTTATTGAATGATGGGGAACATGTGCATCCATATAACAAAAAGGAAGTGCGTTTTTTTAGATAAAAGGGAACAAAATTCATTCTGTGGTGAATCTATAATGGTTCGGGCAGTAAACACCACAGCTACATTAGTAATTTAAGCACCCGTTTGAGCAAGTGAAGGCAGTGATGAAGACAGTAAGGCTCCTCATGACAAATAACACAGACATGCATGCACGCAACATACACACTCGAGCTGAAACGAGTAGTTGATTAAGCCATCTGCCAATTGAAAGTAAGTGAACCTGCAACTATTTTGGTAATCAATAAATAAGTAGTTAATTTTAATAAATCAAACTATTTGAAAATGTCACCTTTGGCTCTTTTACAGATCAATTGTTTAATCATGGAAATAATCATTAGTTGCAGTCCTATTACACACACGCACACACACACGCACACACACACACACACACACACACACACACACACACACACAACAATAAGGAGGAGTGAAGAACGACTGTGTCTTAGAAACAGAATTTGCTTCTTAACTTCTGCATGTTGGCACAAAGATCATATATAAATATGCTGTATGTATGAATGAAGTAACAGCTAGCCCCGTGGCTGACAGAAAGGTATTACTCCCATTAATACAGATGAACTGCTGCTACCGCCTTGATGCATGTGTATTTTCTTAAGAAAAGAGAGAAATGTATTTTATAAACAAGCATAACTGTCATTATTAACAGATTAGGAAGCACAGCTAGATAGAAAAAGTTGTATGAGTCAAGAGACGAACTGAGCAGAGCAACTGCTTGGAAGTAGGTAAACTACAGGTTTGCTACAAGCAGAGCCGGTTTTCTCTGTTCACATGTTGCAGTTGTCGTCTGCAGAGCAGCTCAGCACGATCAAAACTGTTAAGCTCAGAGTCCGTGGATAAACTGTAAGAGAACCTTGTTCAGAAAACTGGGAGGTGGCTTGAGAAAACCAAAAGAAATTCCAGGGCAGATCACTTTGTCCCATTTTTAAGCTAGACATGCAGACATGCACGCATCACTCTCATTCTGAGTGTAGTATTACGATCTCAACTTCCTCTTTACTCTGTGTCCCAGTGACTCTCTTTAGCTCAACGGTTCCATACAGTCACATGACCACTGAACCAAAATCACAGCTCTATCCAACACCTCAGCTGAGTGACATGAAGCTGCTAACAAGAAGGACTACATTCTGGTAGTTATATTGCAATCATTAGCTCTGAAGTCAGCCTCCCACAACACTTGACTTCGCATTTTCTCACTGAGAGACAGACGCTTAGTCTTCTGTGATACTGACTCACTTCACTGGTAGTGAAGATTATTATCAGGATTATTAACCTGTTAATACTTGATACTTTAAAAGGAGCACTATGATGTTTTCAGGAAGAAATTTTAGTCAGAAGAGAAAGATCTTCATTGACTTCACTTTTTATGCCTAAACAAACAAAATAAACAAACTCTCTTTGTTTTCACGACTGAATAAACCGATTAAACAAACTGACCTTAAAAGGACAACACAATTTCATACCTTTTTACTTTGCTTATATTTGGCAGACCCTGCCACCTGTCTAGCTTCAAACAGTGTTCTGGGGACCTTATTTTCCTCTGAGAACAGCTTGTTTACTCAGTTATGGCAAAAAGAAATATTTCTGAGTTTGTATTATTACCTCATTAATATTGTAAATATTAAAATTCTGAGACTGAATTTCTTCTCCAAAATTACACAGTGTCCCTTAAATAATAATAATAGTATTAAACTTATTTTTGATGTTGGTTTTCCAGTATGTTAACTGTCCTCCTGTCTCAGATCAATTGAGCAAACTGAAGATGTTTGCATTCTACAAATAAGGCCAAACACACACACACACAAACACACACACACTCACTCACACACACTTGCGCACATACACACACACACAAAAATACAGCACTACATAATAATGTCTTTAAATAACGGTAACTGAGCTTTGCAGACAAAATCATCAACGTACCAAAAGGAGAGAAACCCTGCGATACATCCACTCAGAATGAAGGGACTATAAATAAATCACCTTGTTAAATCCAAACATTGTTAAATAAAAAATACTGATTCAGTCGAAATCTTTTGATTCTGATTATACAGAATAAAAACTTTTGTCTCTAGTTGATGGGTGGCTTAAGTTTTTCTACCTGTGACTCTTTTCCCTCAAGCAGCCGTTCGTCATTCTTACTGAGACAGCAACCACGTCGACACTGATGACAGCGTGTAGTGTAAAGTCGGCACAGTCTATAATCTGGATTGCTTCTATTGTTTGGCTGCTGCTACACGTTCCTGGGGAAATTGCAAGACATGGACAGCGGTGGTGCGCTAGGGAGCACGGCTGCGGTAGGGGAGCTGATTTCCGCCGGGTACGGCTGCAGACCGTTCTGCTTGTTGTCATGCAGCTTGCGTACAATGACGCGGCAGAAGTCTTCGTTGTGCCGGTGACAGTTGTCCAGGAGCTGGCGGACTTTGGCAGTGCGCGTGGGCTGGTTCCTCACCAGTTCGTAATCCTCACGCATCAGCATGGAGCGCGACAGCAGGGCGTCCAAGCTCTGGTTCAGACAGGCCTCCGTCATCTGGTTGACGATCGCTTCGCGGCGGTTCGAGATCCATTGGGCGATCGGGCCTTCTGAGGGAGGGGAGTGCAACAAGGGAGGAGAGTAATCTGCTGCAAGAGAGGAGGGAGAGGAGTGATTGGTTGTAGATTTTGGTTAAACAATAAGAACATCATTCAATTTAACTTTCAAGAATATGATTATCACCTATTATGTTATTATGCAAAGGGACAGTTCACCCCCAAATCAACTTCTTTCTTTTTTTTTTCCTCTTACCTGTGGTGCTATTTATACATCTAGACTGATTCGGTTTGTGGTGATCAAGGCACCAAAGAATTACAACAGGAATGTTGATTTCCACAAATCATGACCCAGTTAATCGAGACAATCCACAGTACTTGTTGTGAGCAGTTTCATGTTGGAACTATTTTCTTTCTGTCTTACCTCATACAAGGAAATGAAGCTAACTAAGCTAGTTAACGTTATAGCTCAGTGGAGGAAGATGGCATTTATGTTACATCCCACGCTGTCACAAGCACAAGCCTCCCATCCATTAATTGAAGCTGCTCACAACAAGGTCTGTGGATTATGTTGAGTAACTTAGTGCGTTTCTTAGTGCTTTGAGCAACACAAGCAGAGTGCCCTAGAGTTTCATTATATTCCATTATATTACGATATCTCGAAACTATGCAACTCACATCAAAACAATTTAGATGGATAAACAGCACTACAGTGTACTGTTACCTTTGACTGATTACCTTGTTGCTGAGGTTGTAGCTTAAGGGGGGTGTTATCCTGCCATGTATCACATTCAGTGACGGGCATGGGGTTTTTAACGGGTATGTTCCAATCGTTTATGGGCCTGGCACTCGGATGGCCGTTCAGATTGTTGACTATGTTGATATCCTTCAAAGACTGCGGACGCTCAAGAGAGGGAGGCGAGAAAGACAATGGAAGCCCCTCTACATCAGAAAGAGAAGAAGAGCTGTGATGTACCCATGTATATACAGGTTGTTTTCTTGTTTTGTTTTTTTTCTACATAAAACCTGATGTTGAGAGCCCCACTAATTCAATGACACCAATATAAAATGCCATTCCTGTTGTAAATACCTTTAGAGGGTGCAACATTGCTGCTGATGAGGTCGCCTGGCAGAGATATGTCTGTGTCCTGGGAGGAGCAAGAGCCTGAGCCTGAGGTGGAGCTCTCCTGTGGCAGGACAAACAGTGATGTTTAATTGACACTGACACACACACATTTAAGACGGAATAAGGCAGACCAAGGTTTAAATTCCTAAGTATCAATGTTTATTATTAGACTTTATCTTGATATTTTCAGCAGACATTTCAGCTACTGACCGGCCAGAGGCTGGGCCTGTCCTTCAGCATGTTCAGGGATCCCTCCTCACTCCTCTTGTCACTCACTGACTGGGCAGCACAACAGCCTGACCTCCCCCTCAACTGTGGAGGAACAAGGAAGAAGAGAGTAATGAGTAATCCCGATGGGGAAGATAAGTGGTGAGCAATTAATATGACAACGCCAATAAATATGCTGTTAACCCAAACAAAACACTTTATCTCCCCAACCCTCTTATAAAAAACTGTTCAAATGTTTCCACACAACATACAAGGGAAGTTGTTCTTTAGGTTTCCAAATGGAGAAACAATGACTAAACTGTGTCAGACAGTTTGTGGAGCTTCATGTATCTGATCACATGGTTAAAAATTTACTTCACTAGTTCCTACATTTTGCCCTGGTCGAAGTTTCAGCCTTCAAGTGTTGCTCATACTGAATGGTCCTCCTGTATAACTGAATTTAAGAGCTATACACCAATCATCACTTGTTGTGCGTCCCTATTCTTATCATGGCTATTTATCACTCGTAACAAAATTAAAAACACAAGATCAGAATGTAATATTACTCCTAAAATGAGGAATGACGGTTCCTTTCAAACATGTGCCGTTTTTCCATAACATCTGCCGGCCCGGCTCTACTTGGTTTGACTCGGCGCGGCCGGGGTTTTGCATTTCCATCACAACTGGGCTTCCTGCTTGAAGGTGTGTCTTAAACCGATGACACGCTTGTCCTGATCCCTGCAGGACTATCGAAGAATCACCGCTAACAAAGTGGCTCTGCTAATTCAGTTACAAACAAGTTTAATTTACTATAAATTCTTCACAATAAAAGCCCCCCGTTATTTAGTCATTTAAAAGATTTTATTTCCAGCATTACGGGAAACTTTATCTTTTCACCAGCAGTAACTAAACATGACTCCTGCAAGTGAACACGATGAAACAGTAAAACACAGCAGATGTTTGAAAGAACAAACAGGATGACAGTCTTTCTCTGAGGTTTCCTGCACAGACATAAGTTCAGTATCGATTTTAGGAGGAGACTGGTGCTTGTAATGGTTTGGCTGCAGTTGCGAGACTTCACCGCAGGCCCGCTTGGAGGTGAGGCAGCCGCAGCTTGGCCCTACTCCGGAGCAGGTCCATCGCGTGAAAAAACTGGTGATGGAAAAGCAAATCCACGCGGCTCGGTTTGACTTGGCGGGGCCAAAAGTGCTAGTGAATAAACGGCAATACACACAAGACTAACTTCTCATTAATGGATGAACTATTCCTTTAACACAGTTATTGTTTTTTTCCTCTTCCTCACAAGCGTATAATCAGTTGCCTGTTACTAGGCTTCAATCCAACTTCATCTTACAAACAAGATTCACTGAAAACAAGAAACAATAGTCTCAGTCACGTGCACACACACACACACACACACACACACACACACACACACACACACTATGACTGAAAAGAGGAAGGATATGTTAAGGGGAAATTATGAAGTAAACTTTTTGACCCATCATCCTCTCTTTGTCCGATTCAAACTGTCCCAGATTACACACCGAGTTTGTATGTTGCATGTAATTGTGTATTCCTGAGCAGGGGAATTCCTTAATAAATCTGTACAAACCATCACTATTATTACCTAACACCACTGAGACGTGATAGAAAAAACAAACAGGACGTCAGATGATAAATATTTGCTTTACAGAGAACAGGTTTTTGTTTCCAATAGTACAGTTCTGCTTCACTCTCAGAAGTGAATTCACACTGCTGTAGAGCTGGTGTTTAGTGAAAGGGAACAGCTACAGAATATGACAATTAATTAGTAAAGTGAAGAAGAACCGTTTGCTTTTGTTCATTTATATAGGGGAAAAAACACTAAACATTGGCTGGTTTCAGTCCAATAAGTCTAATACGTTGCTTGCTTTTCTCCTTGTAAAAAAAGAATGAAACTTTTGGTGCTTTGGACTTTTAGTGAAACAAGTAAGAAATATATCATCACTTTAGGCTCTGGTAAAATGTGACAAGCATTTGCCAGTATTTTCTATCAGTGAATTAATAAGTCTAATTCAAGTCCAAACTAAATCTTTCCAGCCCATTCAAACTCACTACAGTATGTAACTGGCCCCGTTATTCTGTTTCATAGGTCAAACATATTATCTACTCAATTTTCCAGTCATAACAAGTTAAATATTATTTGTTTTCTCGAGATTATGAGTTATTTATGTCCTTATCATGGAAAAACAAATGTTGTTTCAAAAACATAATTTTCTCAAGATCTTAAGAAAACAAGCTTTGTTAGCCCGAGATAATGAGATAAATTAACCTGCTATCACAAGAAAACAAAAAGTCGTTCCCTCTTATTACTCAAAGCCTAATGTTTAACAGATCAACAGCGCCATGCCAGCATGCATACAGTACATGGCATCTTGACAAGTGTAGCAAATGATTTCACCTAAGCATGTCACATCAGTGAGTACCAATAACTGATCAATGCATCAGACTGTTTTATTTACTAATTTATGTACAGACTTTATTAGCCTATACCATTCGAACACCCCCCAGTGTTGGTAGTTTCTTTTCCCGAGGCCAACAAGAGTTTGGACAGTAACACATCTGCCTCGAGTTGATCACTGTATGTCAGACTATTGTCGATTAAAGCATTTTAGCATAATTTTAGCTCTAGCCAGCTACTCCTCACAAGTATCTCCCTTTAAAAAGTCAATGTGGAAACAAACAGTACATGATAATAGGACTACTATTGTTACACCTATCCTTACAGTTGCCGTAATGTAAATAACCTCATATTAATTTAATAGGTTAAACACTCAAATGGGAAAGGTTCATTAAAAGTTCATACGGTTTGCTTTAAAACTCTCAAACCCACCCCACAGAGCAGTGTTTATGTCATGGTCCACTCTTATGATAAATGATCTTGTTGTCTCATTAACACAACACTTGTTATTCTGTGATAATGACAAAAATAACTTGTGATCTAGAGAAAACTAAAATCAAATTTTACTTGTTATCATGGAACAATGAAGGACATTATATGTTTGACCCATGACCATTTAGGGTTTCCATACCATTATCCATATTCAGCAGTTCAGATAATCAAAACTGTGAGAACTGGACTCATGACTGGCTTCAAGGCACCAACAATAAACCAGACCCCAGTTTGATTCCAGGTCTTGCACTTAATTTCCTGTCATCTCTTTAATAATATACTAAAAATATGAGATGACTCCTCAACTGACCTTTGACCTCTTGATCTCCAACACGGCCTCCAGGAAGTCAATCTCGTCAAAGTTCCTCACCATCGGCTCTAGCTCGATCAAACACTCTGAAATGGCAGTGAACACATCACAACTTAAAGGTGAAATTGATAACATTCAGCCAATAAATGTGGCATTCGATCCCCCGCCTTCCACTGTATTCATGTCCAAATATTGCTGTTGTTTGAATCATCTGCCCCCTCAAGTGGTTGCCAGTTTGTGCACTAGCCAACGTTATCCAGCAAACATTAGCTAACGTTGCTAATACTAGCTAAATAAACATTAGGGCAGTACTGTATGGTGGGTGCATACTGTAGAACTCAGCCATTTTTACGGAAAAGAGATTATTTACTTTTATTCTGCACCTTTCTACAAGCTCTGCAGATGTTCTGCAGATTTTTTTTGTTTTTTTAATGATTTACCTACATGACAATGTTATTGATATGTCATTTAACAATGCAGAATGAAACCATTTTAACTGGTATCACTGTTTTGCCTAATCATGTGCTTTTTTTCTTTCTTTTTTTTAAACTGTATCTGCCAATTTGGGGGTCAGAGACTTCTTCACTGGGGATTTTTGCACCTTTTTTAAAATAATTAAATGGAAATGTATTGAACTGTTACACTCAGGATCAGAGAGCAATTACTACAAGCAAATGAGGACAGATAAATCAAAACCTTGTGACTGTGATGGTGTGACTCTGCAGTCTGTATGGGTGTGTCAGTGAGACAAAATTAAAGAAAGAAGATAAGGTGCACTTTAATTCCCACATGTTTTGGGAATTAAATTAATAATTTATTTAAGTGACTGAATGGAAAACCACACTTAAGTCATAAATATGTGTCATGTTCTGATTATCAAAATGTGGTTTTGATTTATTTCAGTTTTGGTCAGAAAGAGAAGTTAAAGTGACATGCAACCAACCACAAATAATGATGAAATGATCTTCTGTAAAATATATTTTCATCATTTCATTAAAGCTAAAACTACTTTGAGCAGTTTGAAAGTTTGAGGTTTTGTGCTTCTTTACAAAAGTTAGGGAAATGGATGTTGTTTCAGTGAAGACAGCAGAGAAATTTTCAAAAATGTGACAGGAAGCTGATACTTAGTCACTGCTTTGTCAGGAGGATTTATCTATTACTCAACACGAAGAGAGATGTCCTCCTAAAGTGTTAAGCCACGGCAGAAGAGTGCGATCTTTTGAGTGGGTGGACTCTGCGTGAACTCACTGAGGAAGGAAGGTCGCTCATCGGGGTTTGAAGTCCAGCCGCAGGTCATTAAACTGATGAGAGTTTCTCTGCTGGGAATCTCAGCGGGCAGACTGTCCAGACTCGTGTCAGGACGCATCCCCCGCAGCACACTGAACATGATCTGCATGGGGTTGGTCACCTCTGACCGCACAAACACATTCACACAGGTCAGTGATTAGTCTGATAGCACAGTGAAAGATCACACTGTACAGAATGAGAAAGTGACAAAACAACATCATATAAAATGTGTTACCTTCAAATGGAATCTGCCTGGACAGCACTTCCCACATAATGATGGCATAGCTATAACGTAAACAGCACAAAGAGAAACAGATAAGGGAAATTAGCTCATTCTTTAAGACTGGTTTTCCCCTTCAGATCTGAGGGACTTTACCACGAGCTAACACGACAGGCTGCTTTGAGGAAGAGAAAAGACCTGTTGCAGCAATTCAAACCTATTACCCAAAACCTTTAGAGACTGCATCAGCCACGATCCAGGAGAGATTATTAGTCAGACACAGAGAGAAATTGACTAGTTGTTTTGTAATTGTCACCAGTCCTCCAGTTTCCAGAAATCAGACCATTTTCCCTGTTGACAGATTTAGTCTTTGGCACAGATCTCTGCACTGTTCTGGTTGGTATGCTAACAATTCAACCACATGCTTGCAAACTGTCACACTTTGCCAATGAGGAAAAAATAATTTGCCTGTGGTGCTGATAGTGCTCGACAAATATTTACAGAGTTAAAAACAGTGTAATAAAGTCATCAAGAGTTCAGCCATTCACAAATTCTGCCCAATAATCTGACAACTGACCTACTAGAAACTAAAACCCAGATTAATGAATGAAGGGACTTACTGCTGCTCATTCTTTAGTCCAACATATTTCTAATCACTTGTTATTATTGGGGTGTTGTGTCTCACCTGTACATGTCGTGTTTCACATCAGCCCGGCGGCTCTTGGATGGTTCATACTTCTCAGGGGGCATGTAGATGACGGTGCCCCCCATCTCTGTGGGCTTGGATCCTGAGCCTTTACTGACCGACAGCTGCCGCCACTTTGAGAGGCCGAAGTCTGCAATCTGGACAGAACCAAAGCAGAATATTAGGAGCATTATTTGAGAATTCTGGACATATTTTTTAACAATGTTTTTCCTTTTTTTAATCACCCTTTTCTTTAATCAATCAAAGACAACTGATTTGAGCTAAGAGATTATTAGCAACTGTCCTGTTTATTAGAGTGGCAGCTAATTTTACACATTTTCTTTATTAGCACAAAGTGCTTTTAAGGTAGCACTTCTCCTGGGGAACCCAATTATTTAAAGAAATAATAATTAGGGCTGCAACTAACAATTATTTTCTTTATTGATTAATTAGCTGGTTATTTTCTCAATGTCTTGTCTGGAGAATCAAAAAACGGCCCATTATAATTTCCCAGAACCCAATCTATAACAAATTGTGGCTGACACACATACCTTCACATGAAATTCACCATCCAGCAGTATATTCTGTGTCTTTAGGTCATGATGTAAGAGTGGTGGGTTCATGTTGTGAAGGAAGTTAACCCCCAGGGCGATCTCATACAGAATCCTAAGCCGCAAAGGCCAGGCAAGCCCAGGATACATGTCCTTCTGTAGGAGGAGACCACAGACCAGGAATAAAGGTATCAATACAAGTATCAATAAAGCATGTGTTTAGACATGTGTAGAGGGTTAGGCTGCATTTAAAACCAAGAGCACAAAATGAATGGCGAGAAAATTTACAACATCAATACAAGTGGGAATTTCCCCCAAGCTATATTTGTCTGCATTCCTCGTGGCTCAGCTTGCTCTTTCCCTCCCTCGTTTCAAAGTTTCATCAGAGACTGTGAATGTTTCAAAGTTTCACTTTTACTTGCCGTCCCTCTTGGGGAAGGAGTGCCATTTACATGAAGAGTGATTCATAAAAAAAGACAGTGCCAGAGATGGAGCAGCTTGCCAAAAAGAACAAAGACTCTTTCACTCACTGGAGTGCAGAAATAAGTACGAACGTTTAAGATGTCCTCTTTATATTTGTGACTGTGTCATTTAACTGGTTACAATTTAAACTTGCTAGAAATCATTTGCAATTTTTTTCTATTTCGTTATATATTACTTCCTTATCTGAGTGAAAGAGGAAAACATAAATGCCACACGGTCAAGGAAGCTTTTTTAAATTATTAATCCACACTGATTCTTTAAGATGACGGTGTTAGGACTACATCTGTTTCTCAATACATAGCTCTTTAAAGGTGCACTATGTAGTTTTGGAGAAGAGTTTTTAAATCAGAAGAGAAAGATTCATTGACTGATTTTTTATGCCTAAACAAACTAAATAAACAAACTCTTTATTTTTCATGTGGTGGACCCTGCCACCTTTCTAGCTTCAAACAGTGTTCTGGGACCGTATTATATACCGGTACTTATATACTATACTATTTATATATATATATATATATATATATATATATATATATACATATATATATACATATATATATATATATATATATATATATATATATATATATATATATATATATATATATATGTATATACTATACTGTTTATTCAGTTATGGAAAAAATAAATATTTCTTAGTTTGTATTATTACCTCATTAATATTGTAAATATTAGGTTTCTGAGTTTGAATTTCTTTTCAAAAACTACACAGTGCCCTTTAATGTCACAAAGTTACATGATGACCTATAGCTACCTCGTGTAGCAACAGGTCCAGAGATCCATTGCTCATAAACTCTGTGACTATGCAGAAGAACTCGGGCTCGTTGCAGATGCCAAAAATCTGGATTATGTAGTTGAACCTGGCTTTGTGGAGCACCTCCGCCTCCTTCAGCAGGCAGTTCCTCTCTCTGAAACACAGCCGGTTAAACAGAGTCAGATAAAGTGATAGAGATGACAAAACAGCAATGGCATTTACAGTATTGTTTGTACACACACACTTACGAGAAGCTCGCCAAAGGAATGAATCCTGGAAGTTGACTGTCATTAGGGCTGGGCAATGGGCAAATGTTATTATCACAATATCAATCTGGATAATTTAAATATATTTGATATGGTGTATATACGGCAAATCATGTGTAAAACGATCTGATCGGCCTTTAAAAGTGTCAGACAAAACTATTTATTCATTAATTTTGTTTTTCAAGCTCAAGTTGCTCAGAATCATTAATTGCGTCTCAAGAAATGTGTTGGATGATAAATTTAATGAATCATATCAGCACAATATGGTGTGAAATTGAAAGTCGCCTCTACACAGGGAAATGAATTGCCACTGTATTCAGAACTTGTGCAGCTCAGCTTTAAATCTGTGGATCTGAGTAAATTTCTCTTGTGACCTGTAAGCTGTAAGCCAAAACAGAGAGCAATGATGCAACTCCAGGGACATAGCAACAGCACCTAATAGAGCCTGGGCAATTGTTTGGCCAAGCCAATATATCTGCTGATATTAGCTTACAGTATCGACATGTACATTGGCCAATAAGTGACAAGAAATAATAGTACAGAAACTCCGAGATGTGTTTAAGATAACTTAGAAACGGTGAGTCAGTTGTATAGTTTGTCCACTATACAGCACTGACATGGGGATTTTTCAATTATGAGACAACCTGCCCATTAAATATCTCGGTCACAATTCTGTAACAACCAAACTTAATGAATCCTCATCAAAAATGTTGTTTTACTGTTATACGTTTATGTTAAAAAGGCATTATAAGATCTTTAAACTCTCAAGTATCAATATCAGCCTAAAAAATCCAGGATCAATGGGCCTATTGTTGTTGTACAAAGAGTTATGGCAGATGAAGCATAATTGTGCGCTAGGCATATGTCAGCCAGCAGCCTCACCCTTACGTCTGTCTGTCTCTTTTTGCACTTTTTGTTATAAGATTATGTTGAAAAGTTCCATTTTAATTAAACATATGCTGGAGGGCAGAGTGATTATTCATCCAGACACAAACCCTGCAGCTGCTCCTCAGACACCCATGGTACACTATGAATACATCTGATTTAAATCTATCCAAAAGGCTTACATCACACTTTATTAAAATTGACACAAATTCAAGTCCTGCTGCTCTGACTTCCACCTTAGACAGCTGTATGTGACTGTACAGTAAATGAGTTTTCACTACAATACCACAATGGACGTTTGTGTTTAAGAGTGCATTTATCTTAAAATTTACAGCACTTGAAATCCCTCCCAAACAGTGTGCATGGCCTCAGTTGTTACATGAGCTGATCCTACCTTTCTCCAACAGGACTGTCGAGTTTCAGGCACTTGATGGCCACAGTGGTCCTCCAGTCTGAGTGCTGCGCCTTGAACACGGTGCCGAAGCCCCCTCTGCTCAGGTAGTACAGGTCGGTCAGCTTCTGGTAGGGTATCACCGGCAATGTGCTGGTCAGACTGCCAATGTTCATACAGCCCATAGCCGCGGACGGCTCCATAGCAGTTAGTGAGCCTTTAACGTGAAGTCTCTGAGGATTTATCATCCACTAAGCGAGCCACTAAAAGCGGAACTGCCCCTTTTGATGAACGCAATGAGGAAGAGCTCTCTCATTTAAGCGCATGCCGTCATGTCGCGGACTGCTAGCTAGCTAAGCTAACGTTAATGTAGCGGAGGAGGAGGAAGGCTGAATAAGAGCAGACGATAAACAGTTCACCCGTTCGCTGACGGAAAACGCCGTGCACTTAGGAGTAAATGTTTGCGCTTTCACATGCCCGTTTATTCATGATATGCTGCCAGGCTTTATCCGACCAGCTGTCACAGGCTGGGTTAAAGATATACAACGACAACGAGCTGCTCGGCTCTGCTGTCATAAGGCAGGTGGGTTTGTTGTTGCTAACGACGGCACGCTTCCGGGTTTTGGCAAGATGCGTTCACGTGCATAGGTTTCGACGCTCTCAGGCATTTGACCTGGATTTCTTCCAAAAAGCCATTTGAGCACGTACAGCCTCCACGAATGTGTCTTATTTCGAGGAGGAATTGCATAGAGTGACAAAACCAAATATGTTCACGGTGTGTTTAAAGACTGTTTGACAAACGGCATTGTTGAGGCTTTTAATACAACATTTTTTTGTTTCAGTTTCGTTGGAACAAAAACCTCCTAGGAGCCTGAACTCAACTGATGAATTACGGGGGTTTCAAAATGTCGGAATTCCCCAAACATGGGACTTTCCAACAAAGTTGTTGTCGATGCCACGTGTGAATACATGTCAACAATCAAAAGTGGAAACTTTATTCGGTTGTGCGAGGACAGCTAAGCCCCACATCTACACTGGGTACTTTTAGCAATACTCAAAAATTACAATAATGTAATATATGTTTAATTCAGTGTTTCACTGATTTTAGACATCCTGCCCCTAGTATGATTTTAAAAGACCAAACACAGGCAATAAAAAACACAAACACACATTCATCATGGACAAACTCTATTTCAATAAGACTTTAAAAAAATAAATAAATAAAGGATGGAATTAAATATTTAAGTAAATCAGAATTGCAGAAACGAATATTGGTTATGGTAAAGATATTCAAATGTAATACTAATTATGGAATTATAGGCTAAGCTTACATTGTAGAAGAATAAACAAATAGAAAATATTATTATATTAAATGTTAGTCTACTAAGGGTGATCCATACTGTCAATATAATTGTGTATATGATTATCTCATGTATCACAGTTTACAATATGGCTGAATACATTTCCAATCACAATACTACTACGAGGCATTCACTGGGTTTACATTTGCATTATAACGTTTAGTAGGCTGTCTGTTTGTGTTACATTTTAACAGGAAGAGCACTCTATATCTTTGGGGATGGGACATACCATGAAGCACATGACCCACTGAAGCACATGTTGTCCCTAACCTGAAACCCTTGTGAAACAGAGAGTGTCCACAAATCAGTTACCACATTATAACTGCTGATTACGTGGGTCTCACACACCCTGCCTAGTGTTTTTGATGATCCAGCAATCTATCAACAAGACAGCCCCTGCACAGCTCAGGATAGACACAAAACGTGGGATCATTTACACGGACCTGGTGTAAGTCGGCTACTACATGTACACTCTGTGTGTTCCTGTTTCTATAGTTCACCAGGACCACCACAGATGGCTGCTCCCTTTGTTCCAGTCCCATTCCCAGTGGACTGGACTGGAGCGTGCAGATCCTGGGCCAGGAGAGGGTCTCCCATACATTCTGCTTCATCCATGGACTCTGAGCCCTCATCTCCACAAAGTATCTCCTGGGTTATAGGAGCTGGACCCTGCAGTGTTGTAGTTGGGACTCCCATCTCAGATGACTCCTGGAGTAGACCCAGAGAAGGCATATTGGATGGGTTATCCACACTGCTGGAGGGTGAAAGGAGCCACTGGGATAGCTGGGTGGAGAGACCCATCACCCCGACGCTGCTGGGCTACGACATCCTGGAGGGGAGGGCAAAATTCACGGTATGGATGAAGCAGGTCTGGCAGGAGAAAGAACTCAACCTGATACAAAATTGTTTTAAAGATTGTATTTTTTAGGTTAAAACCTTTTCAGAAATTGTGTACCTTTTGAAAACACATGGACCTTGACAGTGTGTGTGTGATGTCCTACTGGCATCACATGACTTCCTCTCTTGTAAAAGATTACATAACTAGAGTGTGCGTGTGTGTGTGTTGATGGAACAATACTGCTGAATGAGCAAAACCAGTCAGTCACAAGTGTGAGCATGTCAGCGTGTTTTGCAACACAAACTGAACTGAAAATTCCCAGTTTGCCAGTTCTGTAGGACACACACACTTAAACACATTTAACTTGATGAGACACTGAGAACAGCTCACTAACTGTACAGATGCTCACACATTTGTGGAGCCTGCGTTGGCTTCTGTGTTGTAGGTTTATAAGATCCTGGTGAGGGAGGGTCCAGGAGACAGCTGGGTGATCTTCAGAAGATACAAAGACTTCCACAGGCTCCATGACAAGGTGAGATCCAAGTAAGTAACAGTCATGAAATCAGTTAATGCCGACAATCAGTGTCATTGCACACAGATGGAGGGTGGACAGTGTTGAAAACAGAAGATCTTGCTCTGTCTCACAATTTATTGATCTTACTAACATTTCAGTCCCTCTGGACCTTTGTTAAGAGTGTCACTCATCAGGGACCAAAATGTTCGTATGATCAACTAGAATGGCACAGAGCTCATACTTCCACCAAGCCCAACAGTCCTAAATACCACCTTTTTTCATCAATATCCATGATTTCTTCCCTGAGAAATGTACAAAAATGTCAATTTCTGTCGACGAAAAAACCTCCTATCTTGCAATGTTAAAGGAAGCAAGAAAAAAATTACTGTATTCTTTATCTGGATCTGGACCAAAAGTTAATGGGGTCTGTTCTGAACTGAACTCCATCCTCCATCCAAGTGTCATAAAAATCTGTTCAGTAGTTTTTGTCTTGGACATAGGTAAAAACATAACTTCCTTGGTGGAGGTTGTAACAGCATGATCTTCTTTTCTCAAGCTTCTCAAGTTAATTTTTTTTATCCAAAAATGAAATGTCAGTCATTATTTACTCACCCTCATGCCGATCCAACAAATCATTTCTGGAGCTTCACAGCAAAACAGTGTTCCAGCAAGTTCCAGAAGTCGCCAGAAGCCCCGAGATCCTGGATTAATTTGAAAAGACTCTACAGGCGGTCAAGCAAACACTTTTAGCTTAGCAGCCACAGTGAAGATTTTGACTTGAAGAAGGGTGTAAATAATGTATTTTCAAATCAGTTTAGGTTCTTGGAACTTGGATTAAACCTGACAAGCTGTACAGAGTGATTTTATTCTTGTTCTTCTTGACTGAATTTTTATTTGTGGGTAAACTGTTCCTGTAACACCACTGACTGTTTGATGTTATTGTCATACTTCTTTTTTGTTTTCTCACCCTTTTGTTCATCGCTTTCCTGCAGCTTAAAGAGCTGTTTCCCAGCTTCTGTCTTGCTCTGCCTCCTAAGCGCTGGTTCAAAGACAACTATGATGAGGAATTTCTAGACAAGAGGCAGATCGGGCTGCAGACATTTCTGCAGAACTTGACGCTACACAAAGACATCATCAGCAGGTGTGTGTTGTGGCATTAAAAGTCTGACTTCAGAAATCACACTCCACCTTGTTTGATTTGTAGTTTTGACTCTATTTGCTCCCCAGTGAAGCCGTCAGGAACTTTCTGTGTTTGGTTGACCCACCAAGTCCATTTGACAGTCCGGAGGAAATTAGGGTGAGGTCACTTTCTTCACAAAAATTTTGCCTCAAAGGCTGAGTGTTGTTTGGTAATTTGCTGGCTGTTGTTCTGAGTACAGGCTTTTTGTGAGACTCTGGAGGAGACTAACCAGCAACTTCAGATGAAACTCTTGGAAAGTCAGAGAGAGTTTGATATTTTGAAGAGGACCCTTGAGGAGAAGGAAAACCACATCAGCCTCCTGGTGAAGAAAGCCAAGTAAAGATATGTCTTTTGCACAGAATACAAGCTTTATATGTACTGTACCCTGTATTGAAATGATTTCCTCTTCCACAGACCCCTGGCACTTTCAGCAGCGAGCTTTGAGGGTTCAGCATCAATAGCCACAGACACCAACACTGAATGTATTAAAGCAGCAACACACAGACGTATATGAAGGCGTGCATGACGACAGAGAATACTCTGGAACGGTGACTGACATAGAATTAATTTACAGAACAAGGTTACCTCTAGTCCTCCCAAATCTGTTACAGAAGTTTTCATCACTAATTTTCCAATCTCAAACTGCCATTTATTAATTCACACAAAGCAAGAGTTTTATTCTTTTTCACACTCACTGAAAAGTCTAATATTTATTTTCTGTGTTATTGTTAACGATGTTCTCACCTTTGTCATTCATGACGACTCATTTTAATATTCTGCTCTGAAGCTTCTGACAACACACAAGCAAAAGTTCAGCGGCGGTACAATCATGGAGAATAATGTTATTCTGTCGACTGTAGAGCACTGCAGACTTTGAATTTCTATATCTTCTTTTTGTTTGTATGTCCAGTGGTGGATTGTAACTGCATTACTGTACTTTCATTTTTATGTTTATTTATACTTCTACTACATCTCAGAAGTAAATATTGTACTTATTATTCCACAACATTGGTCTCACAGCTTTAGTTATTTGTTATTTTTTCAGATTACAATTTTACATATTCTTCCTGTCAAACATTTTTCCGATACAGTAAATTGAAGTATTGAGCGTTCTTTTTGAAAATTCTCCTTCTTCTTAAGTGGAATACAACTAAAGTATTTTAAAACTGTACTCGATTAGCTGTAAAATGCACCATCACAATGCTGGAATAAAAGTTTTTGGATACGTGGTTCTCACAGGATAGCTAAGCTACAAACATATGATGATTTTATAGAATATGATGCATTGATGTAGATCAAACCAGCCAACTGTGAAGTAGTTGAAAATAATTCAACCTTAAACAACCACATTAGTACATTTAAAGCTACATTTAAAGCTGGACACTGCACATTAGTGCAGCTCTAATATTAATCCAAAAACATCACATATAATAGTAAAACATTTACTGATTGATTACATACTTTACTTAAGTGGGGAATGCAGAGAAAGTAGTATTTTGGTGGGATAAACCTTTAAAGCAACAAGTACTTGTACTGAAATTTATATCTGGATGCAATAAACCTTTAAAAATATATCGACTTGCACCGAAAGTAGTATTTGGGTGGAATAAACCTTTAAAAGTATAAGTACTTGCACAGAAAGTAGTATTTGGGTGGAATAAACCTTTAAAAGTATATGGACTTGTACAGAAAGTAGTATTTGGGTGGAATAAACCTTTAAGGCTATGAGTACTTTTACAGAGAGTAGTATTTGGGTGGTATAAACCTTTAAAAGTATAAGTACTTGCACAGAAAGTAGTATTTGGGTGGAATAAGCCTTTAAAGCTATGAGTACTTTTACAGAGAGTAGTATTTGGGTGGAATAAACCTTTAAAAGTATAAGTACCTGCACACTGTTTGAAATGTTTAGCGTTGTGGAGTTCTTTGACTGTGTGGTATAAGAACATATTCCACAGCTATGTGTTGCAGTGTGTGCAGGCACTGCACTGTGGTGTGTGATGTGTTTTCAGAGGGATGCAGGGCAGAATGAGGCCATTACCACTTCAGTAACATCAACATCAACAAAAAAACTCACATCTTGGTCACATCTGAAATCAGTACCTCAAGACTGACTCAAGTTTTCATATAATCCAAACTCAAAAACTAGACCACAAAAAAGAGTCCCTCCTGTGAGTTGGTGCAGAGACATATGGATCAAACAACACCCAGTGCTGTTCAGCCTCAGGCCAGCACTGCTTTCCAAACAGTGATCAGAGTGAAGCAAATCATTGTTTTACAAAACATGTCTATCAGAAACATTGGACAAATCAAACCAAAACTTAAAACATACTTGATTTCTATTTAGGCCTTAACCATGAAAACAAATTGACAGAGTGTGTCTTTACTGTCAGAGATTCAAAGCAGAGACAGATCTTTAACAAATACAGACTCACTTAGCAGAGAGAGGACAAAGAGAAAGGAGGAAAAACGATTGTTAATTTGGTTGACTTATTTTTTAAACTTCTATTCCAATGAGGCCTCTGAATTGTGAATTGTGCTCAAGTAAATCATATAAACTATAAATACCTCAAGATATCCAGATTTGTATTCACAAAAATGACCTGTGTGTTATGTTGATTTAAAAAGAGAAGAATCTGCTCTTTCCCTCAAGTGTGAATAATGAACCTTGTTATCATAATGACCCAGGTGTTTTCAGATTTAAAGCTGGACACAAACATGACCAGAAGGTGGCAGTGTGCTAACAGTTTCCAAAGGTAACACCTCTGCACCTGAATGAATGGGGGCGATGAAGACTTGATGTTTTGTTCTCATCAAACACAAGGACATCTCTCCAGAGCTTGAATAGAACACAGTGCTCCTTGATGATGGGCGGGCTGAGGTGACGTATTCCTCTGAAAAAGCGTTACAAACCAGCAAATGAAATATTCGTGTGTGTGTGTGTGTGTGTGTGTGTGTGTGTGTGTGTGTGTGAGAGAGAGAGAGAGAGAGAGAGAGAGAGAGAGAGAGAGAGCGTGGGTGAGCTTCAGTCCTGTCCAAGTGAATCCATTTGATATACCTCGTTAGTCATCAGCCAATTTGTTTACTTCATTCTTATTTGAACACATCTCAGTTGTGGGCAGCAATTCAGAGGTCTGGAGCCAGGCTCCATTCAGATTATTCTATTCGTATTGTGTAATGAAAGCATTCGGTATGAACAAAAACAGCTGAATTATCTGGCCAGCAGTGCTCCCACTGCTTATCAATGACAGGAATAAACATACATTGTTCCCAGAAATAATCACAGAGGCATACTGAATGGCTATTTTTGGTTACAAAACGTTTTTTTTTAAAAAAAAGCTGTAACTGGCTCCACTTATACCTGCCCCAAGCAAGGCATCATCGTTCCTGTACCTAAAAAATCTGCTGTGTCTAATCTTAATGACTACCGCTCTGGCTCTCATCCCCATCCTGATCAAGTGCTTTGAGAAACTGGTTCTCTAGCACATCAAAGACATCATCCCTGCCAGCCTGGACCCTCACCAGTATGCTTTCAGTACCAACTGATCCACAGAGGATGCCATAACCACTGCCCATCACTCAGTCTTCACACATCTGGAGAATAAGAACAGTTACATCTGGAGGCTGTTCTTTGACTTCAGCTCAGCTGAAAATGTAACACTCTGGGTTTGAGTACAACACTTTGCAACTGGATATTGGACTTCCTCACAAGCAGACCCCTGAGAGTTCAGATTGACAGTCACATATCCTCAACGTCAGAGCTCAACACTGGAAAAGGCTTTACTTCCTAGGGAAACTTAGGCTGGCCTTGAGACTCTCCTGAACTCATCCTTAACACTCCACTGTCTAAAATAGATGTAGCAGGACTCGAAGGACTCGATCATTATTTTGTTTTAAAAAGCGCAATTGCTGATATCAGAATACTTGAACCACACCATACTGTCCTCTGATGATGATGAAGATCTATGCAGAATCTGGGTGAAGATACGTTCCATGTGTTTCTCACAGGCCCAATCTACATTTCCAGCTATAAAATTAAAAAGTTGCTTTTGTATTTGAAAAACATATGTATTTGTCTTGACTTTTGAATGTATTTAATGACTAGTGCCCTCCAGTGACTTGGAATGACTCCAAAACGCCAAAGATGATATGTTACATTGAAAAATTGTGCAGGGGGTCATCTGCTCTTGGCAGTTGGCAATACTCTTTATCAATCAGATTGCACAAGCAGGGAGGAAAACTTCAGACTAGCAGGCGAAAAAAAAAAAAAACTATCTGGTGATGCATGTTGAAGTCTGGTCTAAATTGTCTTCCCTCAGATGTTTATGATTTGAGAATGGGTGAAAAGCTTTCCCAGGATAATACTTCCAAGTTCCTATTCTTGTTTAAATCTATGAAACTGGGGGGAAAACAGTGTTTTTGTCACAATCCTATTATTGATTATTGTTGTAATACTTGATTCTCACTTTTTTCCTGGCAAAACTTTTTCTCATCTGTTTCACAGATGGGACAATATGAAAGAACAAATATGAAAGAATATGAAAGATGGAAAATTATCCTGGCAAAACCTTTTGCCCCTGTTCTTAAAGAGTAATTCCAGCATTTTTTTTTCATGAAAGTGTGTTTACAGATCTTTGGGAGTTCTCCTGCATATGTGAAAAAAGTAGTATAAAGCTTTTTGTGGCTCCGGAGGGAGCTGCATGTACACTAACCCGATAAATTATTTCCAGTGATGTCACTCAGTGGTAATGTATTGTAATGACTGTAATGTAGGTTATGGAAAGTTCAATGGTTTATTGTTGCAGACACATTATGGTTCAGATCAGTAGAGCAGAACCGGAGACATCAACTTTTTAATTCCATGTATCCTTCTTCCTTTTCAAAACATTGACATCACTGTAAAAATAGGGAGGATAAGAATATATCAGGCTACATGCAGCTTTCTCTGGAGCCACAAAAGGCTTTCTACTTCATTTTTCACATATGCAGAGTTACCCTTTAACCTGTTAAAAGTCAGCAGCCAGTTCACCAAACTTTACAAACTAAGCAAGTAGGCAAACGTTTCATTCATACATTGTTAGAAAGTTCTCGTAATTCTATTTCATGCAGACCATTTCAAGATAAAACCACATCAGGAAGGTACAATCAACAAACAAACAAACTAACAAACCAGCATGTACAAAGTGTCTTCTCCTCCCAAGGGTCCAGTAGATCCATTTCAGTAACATATCTAGTCCAAAACACAGTATTCCACAATTAGATAGTGACAAAATGGCAAAAAAACTGCAATTGTGGAAGCTTTTTCATGCTTCTATCTGTCAAAAAAAAATCCTTCATTTCACAGCAGATGCCATTATCCCTCTACACTGGAGATCCTGCGATGGCAGCTGTTTAATTGGCAGCTCGTTTTAGTAGATAGGAGCTTTCTAAGCCCGCCCTAAAGCCTACAACAGCCATTGAGTGATTGTGTAGGCAAGTGACCCACTCTCTCTTCTTTCTCCTCCCTCCTGAGCCACTGACACACCAGCCTCCGGATCCAGTAATATATAGTTTATTACAATTTTTAAAGCCATAAACTTGGAAATTATGCAAGTTTATGCAGTTTTATGCATTGTGATCTTTGGATAGGCTGTTTTTCCACCTTAGCACCTGTGTTTGACTATTTCATATGCACAAAGTTAATTTTAGTTTACAGTTTGATTAGAATACATTCATTTAGGTGTATGTTCCATGTAAAATAATAATAAAGGCACCGTGGTCATGTAAAAGGTGCTCATTCTTAAGGTTCTGCTTTGGATCATGCTCTTAAACTAATTTCAGAGCAATAATTCAAATGATCACAAATCACATCATAGTGACCGAGAAACTTTGGAGTTACCAGAGATTCGGAGGCCTGGGGGAAGTTTCCCCACTTTGCGAAGTTCCCTATCCAAAGCTGGTCAGCACAAGGGTCTTTTCTTGCTTTTCTTGATTCATGCTGATTGAATTTGTTCTTCACAGATATAAATCTGTGAGGAACAAATTCAATCAAGGATGACTTCATTCTGAACAGATAAATATCTTTACTGCAATGTGAGAAGCATGAGATGAGAAAGTCTTTGGCAATTAGGCTCCAGCGTGACATCAAATATATTTTGAGTGCAAATCTGAAGCTGTGAGCAGAACAGAAAACCCACTGATGGAGCCCAGATGCTGGTGGTAGTGATGCATGGCTGAAGATCTGGATGTGATGAAGTGGAGGTTGCACTGAGACGACAGCTGACAACAGGAGAGAGGAGAACAGATTTAAAGTTTGACGGCAATGACGTGTTTGGTTGATTTAGTTGCTTTAACTGAACTGAAAGAGTGAGATCACGTATTTTCAGCCCTCCTACCAGCAGAACTAAGAGCCATGTTCCCATGGTAACAGTCAGTGACACCTGTGACTAAAGGTACCAAATGACAAAAAAAAAGAGGGAATCATAATTTATGTTGTGGAGGCAGCAATAAGAAGGGAAAGACATTTTAAGGACCACAGATATGCAGCAGTGAGGGCAACATCAGTTGTTTTCATTTGCCTGAAAAAGGTAAGGAAAACCTGCCGATGTCACGTATAGCAAAAATTGTGAGGACCCAAACGCAAGACACTCAGGAGGCAGGTAAGTTGAAAGAAACAAAAGGCAAGAAACAAAAAGGCAGGAGGCAAAAAATGCAAGAAGCCAGCAGGGGCAAATTGGAAAACTAAAGAAGTACAAAAATACAAAAACTAAATCAAGCACAAACCAAAGAAGCACTTGGAACACAGGCAGGAACACAAAGCACACAGGATTGATGTAGGGAAACAGAACATAAACACATGACGATGACAGACAAACTGATGAAGAGGAAAACACAGGTTTAAATAGACAGGGACTAATTAACAAATAATACACAGGTGAATGAATGAATGAAAACCAAAATTAAAAACAACATAAAACGTATGTCCCTACCCCTTTCTCACTTTTCTTCTTTTAACTCATATATTATTTCAACAAATTCTCAAATGTATTTACAACTAATAGAAAATCAACGTTCCCCAGTTTATTTACCACCCAATCAAATAAATAAATAACAATCCCAGTTTATTTACAATCCAAATATCCACCCAGTGTTACAAAAAAGAAAAACCCCTAATACAACCTTTCTTCTCCCG
The DNA here is from genome assembly GCF_040436345.1 of Pagrus major. Taxonomy (NCBI): domain Eukaryota; kingdom Metazoa; phylum Chordata; class Actinopteri; order Spariformes; family Sparidae; genus Pagrus; species Pagrus major. The sequence continues at coordinate 12,238,122 of NC_133235.1, forward strand.
TATACCTGCCAAAAATGTCTTTTTTGGACCTTATACCGACCTCTGTGGGACCCCAACAGTTATGTCTAGGCACCCATTGGCACAAACTGCGGCCTGTTACCCTTATAGCTTTTTACCCAATCCAACACAGCCCCTCTTATACCATATCTTTCAAATCTTTTGAGTAATACATCATGGTTTATGGTATCAAATGCTTTTTTTCAGATCTATAAAAACACCTACTACATACTTTTTATCATCAATACAACCAGTAATTTCTGTTAACACCATTAATGCTATTGATGTTGATCTATTTGCCAACGTCATATCGATTCGGTTCCAGTCAGTCGATTTTTTATTCTAACATGTCTTTACTAAGTCTATAATTTCTTTTGTTTCTACAGTGTTGAGATAGATTGAGCTGGAATTACTTGCTGTGTATTTTTCAGCAGCCTACCCTCTTCTGGATGCTTGTCCCTGATTTTTTCAGCCAATTTTGGTCCAACATTTACAAAAAAGTCATTAAACCCACCAACCACATCATTCATATTATTTAAGGACTTATTATCGTCAATAAAACATTCAGGATAACTTTTGTTAGTTGAACTGCTCCTAATAATATTGTTTAATATATTCCGTATGCCTTTAATATTGTTTTTGTTGTCCTGTAATGTTTTAGCATAATAATCCTTCTTGCATGACCTTGTAATATTAGTCAGTTTATTTTTGTATTTGCAGGCATTTTGCATTTCCTTTGTGATCCATGGCCTGTTTGTATAGCTTTGCTTCTTATTATATTGCTTTATTGGACAGTTTTTGTCATGTGATGATATTTTTAGATATAATTCATATTCTATGTAGATATCTTTTTCTTCATAAGGGCTTTTCCCGTTTTGAGCTTGCAATTCCACTCTAAATGCATTTATGTTATCTTCTGTCCTCAGTCTGCTGTATTAAATTTTGTGTTCCTCATTCTCTTTTCTCTTTTCCACAGTCATGAATCACAAAGATATCATTTATCTATGAACAGGAAAAAAGGCGGGAAAAGGACAAAGGGAGGAAGTAAAAAAGAAAAACATGAGGAGAGAACTTCAAAATAAAACAGATAATAACCAAACCAAAAACTCAAACCACAACATAAAATGAGGGAATTTAAAATCTATTTTTTGTATTGTTACACTGAATTTTCCCAGTAAAATGTCTGTAACAAGCGAGCTTCATATTATTAGGAGACATATTATTCTTATTTTTAGGTTCATAATTTTATTTTGGGTTTCTACTAGAATAGGTTTACATGATTTAATGCTCAAAAAACAAATCAGTTTTCTGATAATGTCCAGTGCTACAGCACTGTTTTCCCCCTCTGTCTGAAATGCTCTGTATTAGCTCCTGTCTCTTTAAGGCCCTGCTCCTGAATACTCAGTCTGCTCTGATTGGTCAGCTCACACATGCCTGAGCCAGCACCGCTCACCAGCTCTGTTGTGTTTTCAGCTTCCAGTTAGCTTCACTTTTACTGTGTATATAGGAGTAATTTATGCAAATATGTGACATAGTGACGTAGTGATGGAATTAAAGGCGGGACTACTGATGAGGCATTTCAGGCACTTCAGGAGCAGTGTTTTCTGTGGGAGGAGCTCTCATCGGCGTGAACTTGGGATTTTTAACTTTCAAGACCAAAAGAACCTACACAGAACACTGAAGGAAAGGAAAAAGCATAATAGGTCTCCTTTAAGTCTGATCAGTCAAGTACTGTATATCTTTGTGAATCCTTCAGTCTGTCTGATATGGACCTGCATATGATCCAGTCCATTGGGACTATTAGGAAGAGCACAGATTCCACTGGACTACAATGATGAGCCAAAAAGTCTAAATATTTTTTGTTGGCATAGTCAAGAAATACCCCCACTCATATCCACCTAGGATTTGGTTGGTGCCAAAGTATGGGGTCCACTGTTTGGCAAAAGGCTGTATACTGGAACTGGTGCTAGGGAAGATTTGGCACAATACAAGGCAACCTTTCAAGAAAGATTAACGGTTTATATTAAATCTACATTAGTGACCTTGTGCCTTTTGTCTATCTAATATTGTACCAATAATCTTATTGCCCCTCAGGGAGTGTGACTGTTTCAGCAACATTTCCTGCAAAACTGTGCACCTTTCTGCACTCTCTGCACATGATTTTATCTGTGCTAGTCTTGGAACTGAAACATTTATCCTAACTGGAGTTGCAGCTGAAAAGAACATTCACAGGTCATAATTCTGTCTGCTAACACCGACAGACAGAACTTTCTGCATTGGCAACTTTCCTTACCGTTATAAGACCTTTTAAATTCACAACTACAACAAGTCTGACTCTTAAATAAGGTCAAGAGGTAAGCTAGTGTAAAATGGATCTAATAACGTTCCTCAGTTCGTTGCAGGATACCCTGTTCTTTTCCAAACGCAGTGAGACAAACAGTCCTAATACAGCACCATTACTTGTGCGGTTATGTGTCAGGCTGTGCCAGTTTCACATTAGTTATATAGTACTGTTAGTGCACGTGGGAGGATATGATGGAAGCTGCACACTGTAAATCTATATGCTGGAATGTCATCTAGGATAGTAAGAATCCAAAAGCCTGCATTTTTTGGCATGAGACACTTGAGACTGTGCAGGTTGTGGAAACGCAGTGATCAACTTGGCCAGTGCCCGGGGGCCTCCAACTTCCAGGGGGCCTTCAAAACCCCACCAACTATGGCCTCATCGTGCTTTTGCAGGATGAGGCCATAGTTGAGGCCAAAACAGATAAACTAAATGTGTGAGTGTGTGTTGAAATGCGAATAAATGAATGCAAAGTAACTTTATTTGAAAATAAGAAAAAACATATCATGTATCTTTTACTTTTTGCCAATTTCAAACATATTTTTTTAGCTGAAGTGATCTTTTTTTTCGTGTAACCAAACACAGCTGCCAGATCATCAGCAGACTCCATTTACAGAGGCGGTAAATCTTTATCTTATCTTGCTTCTCTCCTGATATTTTCACCTCAACAGGGTGTAGCTCGACAAAATCAAACTGAGTGATTGTTGGAACAGTGAAAATAAAAGAAGGTTTCTGAGTCTAATTTTGTCGCTGTCTGGTTTGAATGAAGTGTGTTTGATGATAATAAAATTGCCGTTTCTGCAAATGGGGCATTTGGCAAGTCTGTTTGTGGTTAAACAAAAAAGGATTTAAAAAGAGGTTTGTCTGTCGGGATTCTTTCAATTATTTTGTCAAAACAGAACAACAATCTGACCAACAATCTGAGCCTGTCATGATAAAATGAGCGCTAAATATGGTTATCTGTGGTTAATAAGTTATCTGATGGCGCCAAATTGTCCAGGAGTATTACATTATAACCCTTTTTTCACAGCTGTTGCCATACTGGCTCAGTACTGGGCCAACTTAAAATATGTTGTCTCTATTAGTGACTTAGAAACAAAAACAATGTTTTCCTAACATACAATTCAATTCAATTCAATTTAACCATGTAACAGCTGCAGATGTTTGAATTAGTGGGGCCTCTGAGATTTTGTGCCCAGGGAGACTGCTGGCTTCCTTTAAAACTTTAGGGTGCTGGCGATAGGGACTTATTTTATATATAAGGCTTGTTGGTTGAAAAAATACTCTGAATCTTCTGAATACCAAGATAATCTACAGGATCCACTGTGGTATGTCCATTATGGTTTTGTGGACAGGTCATACAGAAGCCATCTGTCTGCCTGGGACTGTTTTATGAACACACCCGACCAAATCTCATCCTTGTTTTCCTCCATACGTTATGTCGTCTTTAATGCTGCTTTATGATATATTGTGTCAGATTTTATTGTTCAAACTGCTGTGATGGCCAGCACAACATAGAAACACAGAGATACAGCAGCATACAGATGTTGACAGTACATAAAATCTTGATGTATGCACTCATGGCCCTTCCAGTATTTCATTTCACAACAGTGTCAGCGAGGCAGTTCGTTGAACTTACCAGACTATTTCTACGTGTTCTCATACTTGCTTTTACCTACTTTGTCATTATATCCATATTACTGATGATTATATACAGTATCAAAATTCTTATTGTGTTAACATTTTGTGAAAGGACCAACAGTTATCCCTACAACATTGTCGCAATATCGATATTAGTTTATTTGGTTGAAAATATGGTGATATTGATATCAGTGTCGCCCAGTCCTATTGATTAAGTGGTTTTGAGGAGATTTCAAAACATTGGGAAATATATTTTGCAGTGTGACAAATATTACGATATAATTTGAAGGCCATATCATCCATCCCTACCACGATCATTTCTTGAACCTGACCGTCTTTTCCTGCACGGGCAAAACTCATAAAATTCAAACATGCTAAATGCAGGAGAAAAGATTCAAATGTGTGATTCATGTCCATAAAAGTGGCTTACTATTTATGAGATCACGCTGACTCTCAGACTGATTCTTGCACAAAGAGTTATTATCTCATCACTTTTTACAGGACCCAAAGTGCATGAATCATAAAGTTAAATCTCTGAACAGATGGTGGTAAAGTGATTCCTTATTGATCAAGGAGGAAGACTGTGACAACATGCCACATGAGCACCATTCGGTCATTATTAGCAACCAGTTTGCTGTCAATTCTAGAGATTGATAGAGTGAGAGCCACTACACATCTGCAGTTCACACCTGGAGGAATGTTTTTTGAATCGCCATGAATCGAACACCAGGCAGCATCTATACTAGAGTACGTTTCAATTTGGTGGAAGCCATTTCAGGTCATTCAATATGGAAAAAGATGTTTCACAGCCTGTAGTTGTATATCACCTTTTGTGTGCATGGGAGAAACACTGCATAGACATATCTGAATGTGTGAATTTGTGAACGTGTAATAAAGCTTTGTAGCCATAGAAAATATTAAAGGATAAGTTCACCCAAAACTGAAAATTCATTCATTATCTATTCACCTTCATGGCGATGGAAAGTCGGGTGAAGTTTTATAGTCCTCAAAACATTTCTGGAGCATCAGAGCAAAACAGTGTTGCAGCATTCTGCTTAACAACTTAAGTAGATGGGGACTTTACACCCTTTTAAAAGCAAAAATCTTCACTGTAGCTGCTAAGATAAAAGTGTTAGCGTGCATCCCATCTGGGTGGGTCCACTGCGCATCAAGCGTGCAAGTAACGTCTTTTCAAATCAATTTGTGATCTCGGAGCTTCCTGATACTTGGATTTTGCAGGATGTGCTGCATGGAGCCATTTAATTCTTTTTCCAGTCTATGCTTTAAAACAAGTCCCCATTCAGAAATGTTTTGTGGATTACACCCAACTTTCAGTTGACATGGGGATGAGTAGATAATGAATGAATTTTCAATTTTGGGTGAACTTATTCTTAAATTACCCTTTTTTGCTTCCATACAATTTTTAGACAGTGCAGCTACTCAATGCAAGAATAGGGCTGGAATGTGCTTACGTCACTTTAACCTTCCAGCTTATGTCTCCAAATGTCTACTGACAGGAAGCCTTCCAAGAAATAAACAGATTCTTGCACAAAGCGAATTATGTCTCATCACTTTTTACAGAATAAATCACCAGCTGTTAAAGGGTAACATGGAGATTGGAAGAGGGTCAATTAAATACATCATCGTTCAGACTATAAACTTGAAACAGATTTTTTTATTGTAGAGGGGAGATAAAAATATTATTGGCCTGTCATTCTGCCCTCCAATCTATAAACCTGTTAAAGGTTGGATAACAAGAGCAGCTGATAAAACCCTCCCCTTGTGATATCTCCTATTTGCTTCCAGGTATTTCATACTGCTCATCACCTCATTCACATTATTTGAGTTTATTTACATCTCTGCAGTTCCTTGAAACAACCTTTATGATGTTGAACATACTGTTGCTTCTCCTGCATGGTATCATCAACATGAACCTGGCCTTCCCTTTCATTGAAATCAGGGGAAAAAAATAAAGAAGGAGAACAAAGTACCAGCCCAACAACGCTCCACAGGAGTCCGTGTTCACTGGAACATTCTGCCCTGCTGTGGCTGTAACGGATCCCGAGGAGCTGTCAAAGCAAGCGTTCCAATAAATTTTTTAAATTAGCGTTTTCCATACAGGAAAAGCACAGCTGTTAAAAATAACATGAACGATGTCTGTTCTTTGCCAGTATGGCATGATAGTGCAACAGAGGACAGCATGTATAATACCTGGACCCTGAAATCAGTGTTGTGAAAGCTCACACTTCATAAGAGCTAGCTCAACATTCAGTTCACACAGACTAAAATGAACTATTTCACATTCTTTTTGAAATTGAGCTGCTCCAAGCTTTTCTTTTCCAGTAGAACCTTTGTTTTGTCATTTAGGCCCTTGTAGAGATGGATTAGTGAGTAGAAATGTTAATGTTAAATCTCCCCACCACCCTGTAGCCTCATTTAGTCACTTGTTACAAACCGCCTTTAATAACAAACATTTATGCTTTATAAATCACAAGTGTGGTATTTCGGTAAGATCATTCACGTTCGTTTTTTTTTTTTTTTTTACAAATGGATATGTGCAGTTCACCAGACACCAAAAACACGAACACATTCAATGAAGGATAATTACATTTTTTTTGCTGTTGTTTGATTTTGTTTGCACGTTTAAGAAAGAAAGAACCGAGCTTACCAGACCTCTGACTGCTCCTCACCTCTGTTTGATGCTAGCAGCTCAAGCTACATTAGCCACTGCTAGGGTCTACCCTCCCATATTTCCCGGTTGAGTTGCATCGTGGAACAAAAAAAAAGTTGAGTAGGCTAATTGTCTTTCTGTAAAACTTAACTTTCACAAATATGAGTTGTTAGAAAATAAATACCTATCAACACTTCACTGTTGACGCAGGCTAACGATAACATTATAATAATGTAATTTTGTTGTGTTGGATGGACCCTTTTTCAAGGCAGACATGTTGACTTGTTGAACATGTAAGAATTTTGGTTGAAAACATTTTACAACTAAACTAAAACCATCAACAGAATATGAATAAATAGTACTTTTGAAATTATGATGCCTCTGTATTGTGTTGCAGAGATGTCTACTGAAGTTAGCATGCTAACCAAGTCCTGGCCCGTCCTGGTCCGAAGCTCCAGTGCTAGCAGTATGAACACTTACATTCCACTGGTCCCTGAGCTCCCAGTCTGAACCGCTATCTGCACGGCTAAGTAGGCTATAGTTAGCAGCAGTTAGCGGTAACTTTGATATGCTGCAACATATTTGTGCTGAGTATGAATTCAACATGTGAAAAATTCTTACATATTGTACCTTTAATGACAGCCGCATTATATTTACGTGAGCTGGTCTGGTACTGTCCATGCTCGCTCACTGACAGCATGGCTCACTGGGACACTTTTGAACCATTGTTAACATTATTTATGAGCTTTTACTGGAGTGAATGTAGCGGACTTAGAAAGTCGTCACTCAACTTAAAAGTTAGTAAGGGTTCATTCAATCCAGAGTGTCTTTTGTTGGCACCAAGACACGTCCATCTTTCTCTCTATATGAACCTTTATTAACATTGTATTTCCTTTCTCTGAAACTGACCTGTTGTCTGTTGCCGGGGCAACTGGTTCACCAAGCATCATCTCCTGCAGCGTGTCGGGGCCGTCACGTGGGGGCGGAGCTTGTCGGTCTGTGTCGCTCATCGCACACACTGACGCCTCCTCACAACCAGAGAGGGTGTTCCAAGTGAGCATTGACAGGAGGACAAGTACGTGAGTCTTGGGTTGTCTTTCTCTCCAATAGTGCCTGACAAATCTGGGATTTATTTAATGAACGTCAGAGTGATTTTTTTTCTTCTTTTTTTTCCTTTTCCATCAACAGATCTCATCATCATCATCATGAGGAAGATCACAGGGAAACACTTGCTGTGCCTCTTCTTGCTTGCCTTCCCGCTGTCCTGGGCAGAGGACACGAAGAAAGATGTGAGGAAGACTGAGAATGACACAGGTGAGGACTCAGCCTTGTTGGAAGATATTGTCTGAGAACATTCATGCTGTTTTATTTGTTTTGAGAGTGCGGTGTGGCGTTCAAAGGCAGCAGCGTGAACGAAAATTGTGCGGGATTAAAAAAATAAATAAATAAATAAAAAACGTCCATATGAATCCATATGACATAATAAAATGGGCTGGTTTTGCAAAGTAAGCCTACGTGAATTTAATTGTTGCGAAAATAAATATTTGAAAGGAGGAGAGACAGAGGTTACTCATACCTGCGTGGCTTATTTCTCATATTTAAATGTATATTTAAAGGGGCATTATGTAGTTTTGGAGAAGAAATTCAGACTCAGAATTTTAATATTTACAATATTAATGAGGTAATAATACAAACTCAGAAATATTTATCATTTCCATAACTGAATGAACAAGCTGTTCTCAGAGGAAAATAAGGTCCCAGAACACTGTTCGAAGCAAGAAATGTGGCAGGGTCCGCCACATATAAACAAAGTAAAACAGGATGAAGTTGTGTTGTCCTTTAGTTTGTTTATTCAGTTTATTCAGTCATGAAAACAAAGAGAGTTTGTTTATTTAGGTTGTTTAGACATAAAAATTCAGTGAATGAAGATCTTCTGTTTAAAATGTCTTCCCCATTACTACAGTTATGGGGACAGTGCACCTTTAAAACGTTTTTGTGTTTGAAAGTCTGTGGATTGACATTTGCAGATTTAACCTGACTAAAATTCTCATCTTGAATCATTTCTGCAAAGTAAAACCCCCCATCCTCGCCCTCCTCACCCCACATTAAAATATGAGAAATTACCTGCAGCTAAATCAAAGACAAAAATATCAACAGCCAAATACAGAATGTACAAGACCACTGAATTGATAAGGAAACAAATAAACAGCTTCAAATCAAATCAGTTTTATTTATAAAGCCCAAAATCACAACCACATTGCCTCAGTGGGCTGTACAAGCTGTACAGTGAGTGACATCCTCTGTCCTTAGACCCTCGATTTGAGTGAGGAAAAACTTGCCATGTTTAAAAATAAACCTTTGGGGGGAAAAAAAGAAAAAAGAAACCTCAGGAAGAGCCACAGAGGAGGGAACCCTCTCCCAGGAACAGATATAGAAGAATATCTGATACAATTAAATTTTGTATATATGTGAAGACTGTGGATCCAGGAGGACAATGTGGCTTTAGAGAATAAATTCAAACTCAGAATTTTAATGTTAACACAATTACTGACGTAGTAATACAAACTCAGAAATATTTATTTTTTTCCATAACTGAATAAACAAGCTTTTCTCAGAGGAAGATAAGGTCCCCAGAACACTGTTTGAAGCTAGAAAGGTGGCAGGGTCCGCCACATATAAACACAGTAAAACAGAATGAAACTGTGTTGTCCTTTAAGGTCAGTTTGTTTATTCAGTCATGAAAACAAAGAGAGTTTGTTTATTTAGTTGGTTGAGGCATGAGAGAATCAGTCAGTGATGATCTTAAATCTCCGGTGAGGGTGCTCACAGCCTACTCCTCTCAGCACAGAGCCTTCTTCAGAGCATTGGTTACACTTAATCAGTCCTCAGGAGGTTTTGCTGCGAAGCTTTTTACAATTTCCTAGTAGTGCCAAACATTTATGTATTTCAAGGAATCTTGTCAAACTCAGAGTTTAAGCACACAAATATGTTGGAATTTATTGGTTTCCAGCTTTTATTGCAGTTTGTTTGTTTTCATAGCGCTAGTTAACAAAACCTCTCCACAATTAACGTCATTTAGACATTTCAAAATGTCATCTAAATAATTATTGTCTTTGTCCTTTAACCAATGTTGCATATAAGTGTATCAAGCCATTGCTTGGATGTGTGATTTTATGTTTTTCAACACAAAAAGTGTTGAAGCAGCTGCTGTCGATTATTGAGTTGTAACACAGTTTGAGCAGGACACATGCAGAGTCTGTCCCACTTATAGTTCACACATTCCATAATTCCTGACTGTAGTGTGCTATACCGAAGAGTTTAACTTAATGATAAAAAAAGATGTTGTGTTGTGTGCTAAGCCTGCTATGTTGCAACAAACATTGTGAAACTTTACCAGAATCAGACACAGTTTTGGCCAGCCAATCAGTTTGATGATGATGTGATAGGATGTTTCAGTTCTCAGATTTGCAAACCTGTTCCAGGGAAACCATTTACTGATATTTGGGTAAAGAACTGTTCCTTTTAAAAGTAACTTAACGTGAGCTGAAAGTCGTGTTCGTCGCTGACCTCTAACTGCTTGGCATGGCAATGCAACATATCACTTCATGAGGTTGATATTACAAACTTGCACTTGCACAACACTGGCAGTAGACACAGAGAAACATGTCTCATTTGGAGTCATGTTTTTGTGGCCATGTGGCCAAATGTATGTCACATTGCTTAATGCTCAACTGTGTTCACCAGCTAGCTGCTAACTTTGTTGGCCATTTGGGGAGGTGGTGTACAGCATGTTTGTCAGACCTTTTTCTGATAGCAGTGAGACTGATCCAGAACTCTAATATTGCTGCCACAAAATGAAAACAAGAAGATGAAAGAATGCAAAAATGCTCCAAGAGCTGATGGTAACTGTGGGGTCTGGCAGTAAATCTTTGGCCATCTTTGGGTAGATCTTTTCTGGGCCCAGAAGACTCAGCCACAAACGCTGCAATAGGAAAGTCTAAGAAGCCCAGTATTGATATGAAAGAGCGCATTATTGATTTGAACAAGTCAGGAAAGTCACTTAGAGCCATTTCAAAGCAGTAACAGGTCCCAAGATCAACTGTGAAAACAACTGTTTGTAAGTATAAAGTGCATGGCACAGTTGTGTCACTGCCACGATCAGGAAGAAAAAGCAAACTATCACCTGCTGCTGAGAGAAAACTGGTCAGGATGGTCAAGAGTCAACCAAAAACCACCAAAAACAAGTGGAAGGAATTAGAAGCTGCTAGAAGACAGATGTCAGTGTCCACAGTCGAGCGTGTTTTGCATCAACATGGGCTGAGAGGCTTCCCTGCAAGAAAGAAGCTCTTGCTCCAGATGCAGCACCTTAAAGCTCGATTTTCTGCTGATCACATGGACAAAACAAAACCTCCTGGAGGAAAACTCTGTGGTCAGATGGAACAAAAATGTAGTTATTTGGCCACAGTGAGCAGCAATATGTTTGGAGGGGAGAAGATGAGGCCTTTAACCCCAAGAACACCAAACCTACTGTCAAGCATGGTGCTGGTAGTATTACTGTATGCTGTGGGGCTGTTTTGCTGCCAGTGGATCTGCTGCTCTAAAGACAATAAAAGGAATAATGAAGGAGGATTATCTCCAAATTCTTCAGGAAAACCTAAAATCATCAGTCAGATGACTGTGGGTGCAGTTGGGTCCGACAGGACAATAATCCCAAACACACATCAGAAGTGGTAAATGAACGGCTAAATCAGGCTAGAGTTGAGGTTTTGGAATGGCTTTCCCAAAGTCCCGACTTGAACCCCATCGAGAACATGTGGACTGTGCTGAAGAAACAAGTTTGTGCCGATTCTGTCAAGAGGAGTGGTTGAAGATTCATCCAGAGGCTTGTGGATGGCTATCAAAAGCACCTGAGGTGAAAATGGCAGAGGGACATTTAACCAAACATTAGAATTACTGTTTGTATATTTTTGACCCGACACATTTTCAGAAGACCTATAATAAATTAATTATTTAACCAAACTTCATGAATGCTTCTGTGTTCCATCACAGAAAAATGAGAGCTGTAAAAATCATTCACTGTCAGAAAAACTTGTACAGTAGGAGTACATTTCTCTACCCCATGCTTCAATCTATACCAGGGCTAAATATTGGACCTCAAGGTGATCTATACGTACCTTTCTAGGGCCAAAAAGGTACATATATATTCTCAAACAGTAAAATGTACAAATATGTTCCACTTTTTCTATATGTGAAGGTACAATATCAGGGAACGCTGTCTGGCAGCTCAGAGCTCGCCTTGCCCTTGCCCTGTGCTGCAGGTGCAAAGTATCTCCATGGATCTCGTAAGCCTTTAAACTGAGGAGGACCTTGTAAAAGATATAACAGAAGCAGGCATAGAGGTGACTGAAGTTGTAGCCCTGAGATTCAGAGGTAACGCAAAGTGGTAAATAGTTCAAAGGCAAACGGTTCACTAAGGTCAGCTGGATTACTTGAGTGCTGCCAGGGCAAGCCAATCAGAGGCGGCGTTGGCTTAGCATGTCATGACATGTTTCATGCCTTTTTTCAAAGAAAAATAAAATAAAATTTATATTATATAGGTCTTTTTTTAATAAAAAAAAATTTAGTTTGTAAATTGAGTAGTTAAACTACAAAAAATGACCCAAAAAGTAGTTGAAATACTTGACGCAGCACAAAATATGAATGTAGTTTAACTACCAGCAAGTTACAGCAAATTGTAGTTAAGCTATGTAGTTCAACTCCCCAACACTGCTAATATGTACCCTTGTTAAGAAGTACAATGGGTGTACTTTTGATGGTACTGCCCCAGTGATAAGCTGTTGTACCCCTTAAGGTACAAATTTAGTACATTATTTCATTATTATTAATAATTATTTCATTATTATTGAAATCATTTAACGAAAAACAAGAAACACACCCCACCTTCTGTACATACTGTTCTCTGTGCTGTTTGGCAATGTTAGATGTACAAAACAAAACCACTGATTCACACTGATTTCATAGCCCTTGATTCAATCATAGAAATGTTCCTACTTCAGTGCAGTGCAAGAAAAAAAATCAGCAGATAATTAACAATGACTGTCTGTCAGTTCAAATCATTTCAAAGACAAATGGCAGGCCAAGTTGTTTAAAAAAGAACTGAGTAACTCAGCTGGCCTCTCATGATCTATGATTCATGAATTTACATACTTTCTTCACATCTTTTATTTGTTGATCAACAAAACTAAAATAATCTCCAATATTTAAGCGTTTCGACTCAAGTCTGCTAAAATTCCATTAGGGTAACTATGAATGCCGTAGCTACACCACCTAGAAACACCATGCAACTTTGTCAGACTCCTCCTCCTCGACTTTAGTTCTGCTTTCAACACAATCCAGTGTCAGATGAAAAAGATGCTCCAGCACCTAAACATCACCGCACCTTTCATTCACTGGTTACACAACTTCTTCAGTGATAGACTACAGACTGTTATGTCAAGGTCTCCAACCATCACCACCAACACTGGAGCCCTCAGCCCCTTCCAGTGGTTTGGACCACCCTGTGTCCAGTGAGGAACCACCAGCAGCTAGAGACAGCAGCTACGAGTGTGGATAAGGTTGGAGATGCACCTCAAAGATATCCCCGTTCCTGCATGTCAGGGAGCCTTGGAGTTATGTGACAGCGTCCTCCGACCACCATTGTGGGGGGCTGTAGGGAAAAGTAAATGCTACAGAATAAATAAGTACAGTTTTTGTGTTGGATTTATCAAAGGACTCATTGGATTTATCATTATGGATTTATTTTACGGCCGGATCAGAACCCAATACTGATATAGCATCTGTTCATTTGAAAAAAAAAACATGGCGGTTCCTCAAGAGGTTAGCGTAGCATCAATAATATCAGAACCTGAGAGAATTTCTTTGTTGTAGGAAGAACAAAGAACGGCACTGAAGGCTTTTCTACAAGGAGAAGTGTTTTCTCTCTTCCCAGACTGGCCTCGGTAAGAGTTTCATTCACCAACATGCTCCGCTGGTGGTAGTGCTCTCCTACTGTTGGTCTGACTGGTTGAAGTTTACTCATAATGGTTTGTCCAATCACCTGCCCAGTGTTTTTTGAAAGTGCCTGCACTTAAAACAGTTTCTAAGGACGACTTCCCAGATGATGTCTAAACTAAACTTTCAGTACACAACAAAGCCATTTTTTGTACTTCTTAAAGACAATAATTTTGTGATGACATGTCAACACTCCATCTCTCATTTCATTCAATAGTATCTATCTGCAGCTGAATGTTAGTCAGACAAAGGAAGTGGGTCAACACACACTGCGCTTCCCTGAATCTAATTTTCACCAGTTTTAGGAAAGTTGAGAAGTTGACATTTATAATACACTGGGATCAGACTAGACAATAAAACTAGCTTTGACCTTCAGAACACAGACATCCGCAGAAGCTGCCAGCAAAGGCTCTCTGCCATTTGCAGACTCAAAGCACTCTCTGTTGCCCCCCCTCCCACATCTGTTAATTCTGTATAGGCGCTTTACTACTCCCCATTTTCTCAACATGCTGCCTTTCTCCAAAAAGAATAAGTGCTCCCGTACACACACTGCCCCCACAATCATTTGTCTCCCAACCTCCTCCCTGTCTATTAACAGAGCCATCACTCACATGGCACTCAGCATAGACCAACCATGACCCCACAACTCATTTTTCCGTCTACCTGCATGTGGTTGCAGATTTGGGACACATACAAATTGGTCAGTCCCAGGATCACCCAAGCTTTTCAATCAAAAACAAAAGGTGTACTACAGGAAACAACAGGGGACCACCAAAGTCATCTGATCAAAGACTTCTTGGCCCCAGACTGTACTCCCGACAATGTCTGGGCATGCTCCTGATGAGACGGTCGATGGTGTCCTGGGGGATATCGTCCCAGCCCAGGATCAGGGCATGAGTGAGCTCCTGGACAGTGTATGGTGGTACTTGGCGGCGTCGGATGCACATATACATAATAGAGGTGTGGAAATTTCTTGATTATAAGATGCATCGCGATCAGTGGCGAGGCTAGCCCTTTTTTGGGGGGGCTCAAGCCCATCCAAAACTTGCCTTAGCCCATCCTATCGTTTAGTCCTCAAATCGTATATCCTTTTTTTTGCAAACCTGTTTTGTTTGCTGTGGAAGAAAATGGTAACAGGTTCAAATGGGCCAGTAAAATCAAGCACAACCTCCCTGCATGAATCTCTTGCCTCTGATTGGTGGGTGGGCGCCTCCTGTTTTACAAAACAAAAAATGCAGCCCGAGCACACCAAACATGGTTCCTAGAGGCAGAGCAGAATCAGATAACTTGCGGTGCAGCCGCCATACGAAATCGACAGTGTGTTGTAACACTAATGACCAGGTAATGCTTCATTTTAGAACCTTGACATAATCTGTCAGATGTCTATTAAACGGTAGTTGACCACAAGACGATTTTATCAATGCCTCTTCTTGAATTGCGTTACATTTAAGTTCTGTCCCACTGCACATTGACAGGTTATAATGTAGGCCTACATTTGCTGTATTTACCTCAGAAATTGGCCCACTGGGCTTGTTTGCTTTATGTATTATTTTAAAGGTTTATAACTACTTCCTTACAAAACGTTTGTATGTATGTAAAGAGGGAGAGAGGAGGATAGAGAGAGGGCAAGAGCAGGATGGAGAGAGAGAGGACACACAGAGGGTGCAAGACCTGGAAGAAGCAGGTGAGAAAAGGGCATTGATTGTTATAGGGGCAAACCACCTCACTAATTACCTATAAAAATAAAGTACATTATACTAAATAGCATATTAGGCCTAACATAGACCTCCGCAGGCAACATATTACAGTTGAATAGGGTAGAAAATATTACTCATTGACATTTCTTTGAAACTTCTTTAGCTAATTACTTATGTTGAGACAATTTTGTTTTGTATCACAAGTTTTCTGAAAATGTAAGTTTATACAAACAATATTCCAATATCAAAAAAAAAAAATTTGTTTTGAAGTTCATATTTTACTTTGTCTTCAAATTTTTACCATCCATTTTCCATATTTACCATGCGTAG
Organism: Pagrus major; assembly: GCF_040436345.1. NCBI lineage: Eukaryota > Metazoa > Chordata > Actinopteri > Spariformes > Sparidae > Pagrus > Pagrus major. The sequence goes on from NC_133235.1 coordinate 12,253,852, forward strand.
TTTATACTGAAAACCAATGTGTTTCAGTACTGTGTAAATATGATACAGAAATACTGTACTGTCAATGGCATGGAGGAAGGTGGTTCATGTCTCAATGCATATTAAATCCCATTTAGAGGGCATAGGCTTTTAAAAATAGCCCAAAATTGGCTATAGTTCAAGATGATCTTTTATCCCTTAATAGGCCAAAAAACCTGAGACACAATGTTATAGACAGACAGCTGTGGTCAATTGAGCCTTCTCCTCAGTTTACTTTAACTAATTTTTGGAGAAAAGTTGATCATTGTTCATCCTTAATCATTACTGTTATCATAGGTTTAGGAAGATATTAGACTCTCATCTGGTGAAATGACTGATTTAGTGGGGGGATTGTATGTCAGTGGAACGTGTACATAGATCATGGTTGGATAATCAAAGATTCTTGCTTTTATGAAAAATCTTAGCCTTTTCTAAGAAATTTTAAAACTGGATTAAATTCAGTAGCCTCATAATTCCTCGTCAAGAGCGGATGTCAGCTGCTTCCTGGGGGCTGAGCCACCCCAAAGGTCAGATCCTATTAGGTACAGTGACAAGGACACGAGCAGAACACAAAACTAGAGAAGAATCAGTCTGGAAGTAGAGGAGAGAGCAACTGTCTGTGGCCACCACATGCAAAACCATTCCCTTTGTGGGGGTTGTCTTGCTTTTGCTTCCTCAATGGGCGGATTGATATCCTTGTAGTTGAACTGACTTGGTGTTAAACTTTGACAATTAAGTGTTTCCTTAATTTTTTGGAGCAGTGTATTATCATTGCTGTTGTTATAAATGTTTTTAATTATTATTATACTGTATCATCACTCTTTCCTTTTCATTTCTTTGATGTTTGGTCTCTTTTTTGCTTTCCTATGTGTGCTGTAAAGCACCTTGGATCAACTGCGTATTTTAAAGTGCTATATCAATAAAGTTGTGTTGAGCTGAGACTTTAATGTGATTTTCAGATTCAATAAAACGCAGACTGCTCAGTGATAAATCCTCCTGCCAACAGGCGAACAAATGTTGGAGAAAAGAGGGATGAAGGAGGCCAAGAACAAAGAAAGTAGTAAAAACACATTTGTACAACAAATGTTTCTCTTGTGATGTTTTATGTTGTGTTAAAACTTGTCTCATTAGTTCCATAAGGATAATCAAACATTTGCAAATAGCTTCTTCTTCATAGAATCTGTCAAAAAGTCAACTAGATACCAAAATTGTCAGAGATAGTCAGACAGGGCTTATTTTCCTCTCTTGCTTAGGGCTACAAATTCCTCATATCAAATCCCAGTTTTGTTAAAAGGATGTCAGCACGCCAAGTTCTCAACCACTGCCCGCTAATTAGATCGCGCTGAACCTTAACCACCCTGCTTTGTGGTGGTGAGCTCATATGGCAATGACACCACGTTGGCTGACCCCAACCTAATCCAATGGATTCTAGCCAGCCAACAGCTTCCCACTCATACACTGACGTCATGAGGAGGTCCCAGTTTTCTAACTTGGTTTTGAAGTTCATTCGTTCATTTGTGGTTGATTCTGATATGTTCTGGGAGCTGCTGCAGCCAACAACACAGCTCCCAAGCTCACACAATTGCATTCATGTTGTTTCCTTTGTAAAGAGTCTTTGAGTATCTAGAAAAGCACTATTATAGATATAATGTATTCAGACATGCAGAATACATAAAACTAATGTTTCCTCCACATTGAATGTAGCTTGTTCAGGCACATGTGACTGTAAAATGACCCGGGAGCAGACCTACAACACCAATCTGGGATAAATAATCTTAAATACGCATTTACTTCTCTTCTGAGCTAAACCCTGCCTGCAATCAAGTGTTAACGCGACAGAACACAGAGAGGAAAATAAACAAGACACTGCATGTTGTTTCTAAGTGCCTCTTAATGTAGATCTCAAGAGAGTGTGGTGAAGTGTTTGCTTTTCTTGGTAAGGGAAACTAAATTAACTTTTAACTTTATAAATCACTTGTTATCAACAATGTTTTTTTGAATTATTCTTCCACTATGTCCAACCCTAGTTTGGAGCCAAGTGAAGACCAGACGACTGTTTGCGAGGCGAAAGATTTCTCCACCACAGGAAAGTCGCATCCCTGTAAGATTCCTCTGTTCTTTCTTTCTTTCTTTTTTTCTTTCTTTCTTTCTTTTTTCCTTTTTTCTTTCTTTCTTTCTTTTTTTCACAAAACAATCTGACCATATCTTACAAATTATAGTCATATGGCCAGATTTTTTTTCATTTATTACATTCAAAAAATAACTTTATCAACAGAATGTGAAGAAATAAGTCTGTGTCTTTGTCTATACATTGTGTTGCAGTGATGTCTACTGAAGTGCCCTTGCTAACCAGCTAGCCCCAATCCTTCCTTTCTCAAAAAGGAAGGATTGTCTTCAACTTATATTCGGTGTCTTCTTGCTGATGTTTTTAAATAAAACTTCGCCTTATTCCCCTGGAAGCAATGACCTACTGGCTTAAGGACGAACCTGTGTTATTTTATAAAACTTGGAACCCCTTTTTGAATTATATCGGTATGGAGAGTGCACAGACTCTACAGAAGGGCCTCTATGGACTTATCTGGTCAGACATTCCTAGAAAGAACCACACTTGAGTTTTGGTATCAACCAAACACCATATCGTAACACTGTATTGCCTGGATATCTGCTTACGTATTCCTTCAACTGTCAATTTGAGCTTTCAATGCTGTTGTATGTTTTTTTTTTTCTTTTCCCTTATGTTGTTACATATTTCTGTACTTCATATTAATCTTCTTTGAATTTATTTTTACTTATTAGTTTGTTTGTTTTTTGTTGTTTTTTTTCACCATGTGGGGGTTTTTGTTCACCATGTTCTGTGTAGTATGAGGCGCTTTTATGTTTTTGTACAATGCTTTTCTTGTCAAAATTGAAAAAGTAAAAAGAAAGTTAAAAAAAATTTAAACTTCACAACACACAGCCCCATGTCAGCAGATGTGTTGTTTTGGTTATCATTCTAACGTCCTGTTTTTAATCCTGTTACATGTTCTTGTTTCTGTAATACATTCTTTCTGTGTGAACATGTGTTTTCAGAAACACAGGTCAAACCTCATGACTCCTGCACGTCGCTGCAGCCGCCTGATGGAAAACTGCTCCTCTCACGTGCCATGCTGTGACCCCTGTGCCTCCTGCCGCTGTCGACTCTTCAATACCATCTGCCACTGCTGGAGAATGAACCCCCTGTGCTTAAAGAAGACGTAGATGAAGCAAAAACACACAGACACACATACACACAAACACAAAAACATGCAGACACAGACCAGCACCTGGGCGAATGTATAGTAACAAGACATTTTACATAGAAAATGCACACACAGACACACACTGCCTTCAGGCCTGTGTGTTTTCCTGTTATACAGCACAGGTTCAGAGAATATTTTTACTCTTTGGTATGAAGTAGAGACAATTAAGAAAACCATGAACCTGAGGTTAAAGCAACACTAGGTAGTTTGGACTCATTACTACCCCCAGCTGGTTGAGAAGCGCAATTATCTGTTACCAGTGTCGTAAATACTGTCACTGTATGAGCATCCCTGGGGAAAATGAATACACGTGAATTTGTTGACGGAGCCGGCGAATCACGAAATCGTCTGAAAAAACCTCAATCGAGTGCCAACAACAAGCTAGATTCAGGGATAGCAGTTGGTAGTTTGTTCGCATATAGGCTACACAGCACATTAGCATGCTAGAATTATTCTCATACCGAGTTGGTTATAGTGATTGCACCGACTAAGTTACTTCCAAAACACGACGCTTGGGCGTGAGTGTGTTTAGTAACGTCTGAAAATATAACTATGTTTTTGGGAATTACTAAATACAATCACAAGTTGACGTTGTGTTTGGTGTAATAACTACAACCAACTCGGTACGACAGGGGACAGCCTTCCATCCTGAAAACCCACCATTGCGAAACACCCCCACTCCGAAACACCGCTGTTCCGACCCTCCCCCAAAAACACAGCTGTTCCGACTTTCAAGTTCAAATGACTTCCCAATAGGGTTAGGGTTAGGGTTAGGGTTTCCCCAATAGCCTTTTCGGAATAGCGGGGTCTTTAGAAAAAATGGGAAACCCCGCCATTACGAAGAATGGAAGTCTATTTTCGGAAAGGCGGGGTATAACCGGTACGACAACAGTAAGTAGCATGCTAACGTTACCGCTAACAACAATAGCCTAACGTTACCTCCCGACCACACTGTTCAACAATTACGTTGATTATCTGCATGAACTAAGGAATCTACAACTTTTCAAGACAAGACATTCATAGTGTTTTAGTAAGTTAGTCATCGTTTACAGTCCCTACATGAAAACGTGCAAGCATTAGATTATCTCCCGGCTTTATTACGGTTATAAACTGTGGACAAATAGTGCCCCAGTGAACACCACATAACAACAAATCAACTCAAAGTAAAAGTCGGTAAGATAATAACTATGTATATATGTAATATATGACTTACAAATCCAGTAGCATCAAGGCTAGGTCGCCATCAGTCTTGAAAACCATTTCTTCTTTCAGCTCGCGCCACCGAGTGTAACCTGGTCTAATATTTATCCGTGTCCGGGCTCATGTTATATCACTTTCTGTTTTTCTTTTCTTCGCCTCCTCAGACAATACCTTCTTGGCTTTTTTAGCTGGCTCGGCCATAGCGTTGGTTTACGAAAAATCCAAGTAGCTGCTGGCTAAATCCACCGACGAATAAACGTGTGACGTATGCCGTAAAGCAGGTCGCACTAGACGCCTTTACGTCAGATAGGTTCCTACCCGCTCTGGGAAGTTACACTGTGCGGTTGCTGCCGGCACGACCCCCCTCAGGCTGCAGAGACGTCACCATTCATCCTATTAACCGTTTTAATACCACTTAACTGAGTTTAGAAACATTATTTTAAAGGTCGAAAAACTACCTAGTGTTGCTTTAAGTGATTTTTAATGCCTAAACAAACGAAATAAACAAAATGACCTTAAAGGTGCTATTTGTGAGAAAAACAGATTTTTGAGTCTCACTCCCAAATCATCAATAACTGACACTTTGGGATGGTGGCTGACCCGTCCTACAATCACAAAGTGTCACTATGTGACTGGGTGGGAATGAGACTCAAAAATATTTTTTTCTAGCAAATAGCATCTTTAAAGGACATGTATGTGGCGGACCCTGCCACCTTTCTAGCTTCAAACAGTGTTCTGGGGACCTTATATTCCTCTGAGAACAACTTACTTATTCAGTTATATAAATATTTCTGAGTTGGTATAATTACCTCATTGATATTGTAAATGTTAAAATTCTGAGTTTGAATTTCTTCTCCATGACTAAATACTGCCCCCTAAAAGTGAGAATCCTTTCCATTGTCTGTGGCTTCAACACAGACAAAAGAAAGAAAGATGGGAATCAAAGTTTGATGCTTGTGTTTTTCTGTCCTCAGCCTCCTGAGAAATGAAGAAGAAACTACTCACAGACATGTTTACAGAACATCCAGATACCCAGCATACAATTTAACAAAGGACATTCATGTGTGTAAACAATCACGTGTAAACTGTGTGTTGTGCCTCGGGTATCACGCACACTGTTGCTGCTTTTCTGTTATGTTTCTTACTGCTCTCCTGTCATGTTAAGCACTTGGGAACCCACAATAACTACGTTTACATCAGAAACATATTTGGGTCCCCTTACCAGTTTTACATGTGGATTTATGAGTTAAAGTTAGTGTTTTTGCTATTGAATAAACACTTCATGAGCCTCCATTGCCCTTCTGTTTTTCTTCTTTTCCATGTTGCTTTTTTTTAGTGGGATTGTCCTGAAATGCCTAATGTAAGTCACTTATACGGAAGGAAGCAACATTTAATTTAGAAAATATGAGACAGGGTCAAAACAAAGCCGAAAAGGAGTTATTTTGCAAATCTTAAGATATCTTGAGGGTAAACAGGGATTTATGCTACAGAGTATTCCAAGATAAAGCAGATTTGCATCGCTTAACTCCCATTAGTTCAATCTGTGGTCTAAAAATTGTATTAACTTGTCTGGTATGCTGTTTTCTCCTCATCTGATGGAAAGTGAGGCGAAGGAAGGAAATGTGATTGCACAGACACACATGCGGATATGTAACATTAGCTGACATGTTTTGACTCACATTATATTTCACAGAGGTTATCGTCTGTTAAATATATCCTCTAAAGCCATGAACATAAATGAGCTGAAAACGGCAAAGAGTGATATGTTGCTGAGAAGTGACTGAATAGGATCCCACTCCTGACCCACTCTCATACATTGTGAGAAGGCTTAGATTCTCGTGAGTCTATTTGTGCAAACAATTTAAAGATTAAACCACAATAGCAAGGTACAATCAACAAACAAACTAACTAAGCCCGCCCTAGAGCCTAAAACAGTCAATGAGTGATCGTGTAGACAAGTGACCCTCTCTCTCTTATTTCTCCTCTCTCCTGAGTCACTTACACACCAGCTTCCTGATGATTAATGCATCATGTAGCCAATGAGATTTCAAATACAGTGATATATAATTGATTACATTTTCTAAAGCCAAAAACTTGAAAAGGATGCAAGTTTATCAGAATCAGAATCAGAATTCCTTTATTTGTCCCACAAATGGGGAAATTTCTTGGTCACAGCAGCCAAAGGACAGTATCACACTTAAACAATAATAAAAAGTAAAAAGTAAACAATATAATAAGAGATAAGAGATAAGAAATAGAATTAACTCGTATATACATAGTATTTACAATATGAACTTGGTATTTACAATATGACATAGTATTTATAATATGGACAGTGTAAGTATAAACAGTTTGGTATTGTTATTTACAAACAATAAATAATAAATATGGGTATTAAAAATTGTCCAATTAGTGCAAACCAGAAAGTGTGTGGATATGTGTAGAGTTTTGTATTGCACAGTGCACATGTGAGGTCTACTGGGAGCAGTGCTGGTTGTACAGTCTAACAGCAGCAGGAAGGAAGGACCTGCGATACCTCTCCTTCACACACTTGGGGTGTATCAACCTGTCGCTGAAGGAGCTGACCAGTGCAGTGACAGTGACCTGCAGGGGGTGGGACTCCTTCACCAGCAGCGATGACAGCTTGTCCATCATCCTGCTCTCTCCCACCACCTGCACTGGGTCAAGAGGGCATCCCAGGATGGAGCTGGCCTTCTTGATAAGTTTATCAAGTCTCTTCCTATCTGCTGCCGAGATGCTGCTGCTCCAGCAGACTACTCCATAGAAAATGGCTGATGCCACCACAGAGTCATAGAAAGTTGTCAGGAGTGCCCCCTGCACTCCAAAGGACCTGAGCTTCCTCAGCAGATGGAGTCTTCTCTGACCTTTCTTGTATGTTGCTGCAGTGTGATCAGTCCAGTCCAGTTTATTGTTCAGGTGAACTCCCAGGTACTTGTAAGACGTCACCATCTCAATGTCCGTTCCCAGGATGTTCACCTGTGTGCAGGGTTGTTTGCGCCTGCGGAAATCCACCACCAGCTCTTTGGTCTTCCCGGCGTTGAGCTGGAGGTGGTTCCACTGGCACCAGTCCACAAAGTCCTGAATTAGTCCTCTGTAGGCTCTGTCAGCCCCGTCCCTGATGAGGCCGACGATAGCAGAGTCGTCAGAGAACTTTTGTAGATGGCTGTGGGGTGTTTGGTGGGAGAAATCAGCAGTGTAAAGGGTGAACAGGAAAGGGGCCAGGACTGTTCCCTGCGGGGCCCCCGTACTGCAGACAACTGTGTCCGACACACAATCCTGCACAGCTGGTCTGCACAGGACTTGAGGAGCCTGGAGCTGATCCCGTCTGGACCCGTGGACTTCTTCACCTTCATCTTCCTCAGTTCATTCCTCACCTGGACACGGACAATAAGGACTACAGAAAAAATCATTGGTGCCAAACTGCCCACCATCCAGGCCCTATACTCATCCAGAGTCAGGAAACGGGCAGGAAACATCTCTGCAGACCCATCACACCCTGGACACAATCTGTTTGAACTTCTCCCCTCCGGCAGGCGCTACAGAACACTGTTCGCCAAAACAACCAGACACAAGAACAGTTTCTTCCCCCAGGCCGTCGCACTGATGAACACTTGATCAGTCACCCAGTGTCAGTAACCCCCCTGACTCCAAAACCATCCACTCATAGTCTTTACATTTACAGACCAAATTGCACTTTATATGTATATATATATATATATATATATATATATATATATATATATATATATATATATATATATATATATATATATATATATATATATATATATATATATATATATATTTCTACCTGTACATAATTGAACAACATATATCCACACTGTAAATAATATAATATAAATATACTTAAATATATATTTATATATTTATAATAGTCCGGACTTCTGAACACTTTTTAACTTACTGTTCTTTGTTGTTCTTGTTCCTTCTAGTTGAATGTTGTTATGTTTGTTTATGTTCATGTTCTATGTACATTGTGTGCGAAGAAAAACCAAGTCAAATTCCTTGTTTGTGTTTCACATACTTGGCCAATAAAGCTGATTCTGATTCTGATTCTGATTCTGATTCTGGATAGTGGAGAGGGACAGATTGGAGCAGGGGGGCTGAGTGTCGGGTGGGGGAGGTGGGTGAGTGTCAGGGGGGGGCAGTGGGGGGGAGGGAGGTAGAGGTGAGAATGGGGCAGGAAACAGGGGGGATGGAAGAGGTGGTGGGGGGCAGCAGAGATGACTGGGCCGGGGGAGGGGTGGGTGTCTGGTCAAACCTATTGAAGAATAGGTTCAGGTCGTTCACCCACGTCTGATCCCCGGCAGCCTGAGAGTCTGGTTTCCTCTGCCCTGAGATGGTTTTAAGGCTTTTCCAGACTCCACTGATGTTACTCTGCTGCAGCTGGACCTCCATCTTCCTCCTATAGCTGTTCTTCCCCTCTCTGATCTTCTTCCTCAGCTCCCTCTGCACAGCCTTCAGCTCCTCCTTGTTTCCTGACCTAAAGGCCCTCTTTTTCTCCTTAAGGAGAGTCTTTATTTCAGGATTAATCCAGGGTTTGCTGTTCGAAAAACACCGCACAGTCCTGGTGGGTACAGTGTTTTCAACACAGAAGTTTATGTAGTCCGTTATGCAGCCTGTTAAGCTGTCGATGTCCTCCCCATGAGAAACACACAGTTCTTCCCACACAGTTGAGTCAAAGCAGTCCCTCAGAGCCTCTTCAGACTCCTCAGTCCATGTCTTAACTATGCGGGTCTCCACTGGTTGCCTGTTTACGAGGGGCTTGTACACAGGCAGGAGATGAACCAGGTTTATGTAGTCTTATGTGTTTTGCTCTTTGAATAGGGTGAGTTTCCTCGTATGCATTTGTTTTTCACTCTTTTTTATGCACAAAGTTAGTGTAGATAAGGAAATAAAGAACTATAATGAGTTTTTGCCCCTGTTACTGTCAGGCAGGTGTATTTTGTAATAGTAAAATGGCATTTTTTTGCCAGGCGCCTGGATAATTCCTTTGAAAAACAAGTGTGAAGTGTCCATTTTATTCCATCTAATTCGAACTTTGACCATGTAAGACTATATGATGTGGACCCATTGTGTGTTCCAGCTAATAGGGGCAGTTACAGGTCATCTGTGGGCTTTTTTCCGCATAAAAAAATACAGGTGAAAAAAATGTATAATTCAGTAAGTTAAAACTCCTATAGATTAATGACAGAAGTACTATGAGAGCTGGGGGAAAAAATACACTACCGTTCAAAAGTTTGGGGTCACTTGCAAATGTCCTTATTTTTGAAAGAAAAGCACTGTTTTTTTCGATGAAGATCACATTAAATTAATCAGAAATACAGTCTAGGCATTGTTAATGACTATTCTAGCTGGAAACGGCTGATTTTTAATGGAATATCTACATAGGTGTACAGAGGCCCATTTCCAGCAACCATCACTCCTGTGTTCTAATGGTACATTGTGTTAGCTAATCGTGTTAAAAGGCTAACTGATGATTAGAAAACCCTTGTGCAATTATGTTAGCACAGTTGAAAACTGTTGTGCTGATTAGAGAAGCTATAAAACTGGCCATCCTTTGAGCTAGTTGAGTATCTGGAGCATCAGCATTTGTGGGTTTGATTATACTCTCAAAATGGCCAGGAAAAGAGAACTTTCTTCTGGAGCCCGACAGTCTATTCTTGTTCTGAGAAATGAAGGCTAATCCATGCGAGAAATTGCCATGAAACTGAAGATGTCCTACAACGGTGTGTACTACTCCCTTCAGAGAACAGCACAAATGGGCTCTAACCAGAATAGAAAGAGAAGTGGGAGGCCCAGGTGCACAACTAGGCAAGAGGACAAGTACATTAGAGTCTCTAGTTTGAGAAATAGACACCCCACAGGTCCTCAACTGGCAGCTTCATTAAATGGCACCCGCAAAACACCAGTCTCAACGTCCACAGTGGAGAGGCGACTCTGGGATGCTGGCCTTCTAGGCAGTGTGGCAAAGAAAAGGCCATATCTGAGACTGGCCAATAAAAGGAAAAGGTTAAGATGGGCAAAAGAACACAGACACTGGACAGAGGAAGATTCAGGAAGAAAAGTGTTATGGACAGACACATCTAAGTTTGAGGTGTTTGGATCACACAGAAGAACATTCTTTGACGAAAGCAAAATTTGAAGGACAAAATTATTATTTCAAATGAAAATCATTATTTCTAACCTCGTCAATGTCTTGACTATATTTTCTATTCATTTTGCAACTCATTTGATGAATAAAAATGTGAGTTTTCATGGAAAACATGAAATTGTCTGGGTGACCCCAAACTTTTGAACGGTAGTGTATGTGTATAACCTATCAAAAGAGCCCAAAACTATATGCCTGTACTCCAAATGGTTCAACAACAGCTTTGAATTTACTTTGAGCGAGACTGGGATAGGCATTTCAGCCTCTTAAGAGCAGGAACTGAGACAGCAAAAAGGTTTTAAGGGCAGATCTGGAACTTTTTTGGTGTCAAAGAGGAAGGGAAAATAACTGCATGAATGTTAGTCAGAGAGGGAATAATGCAGAAGTTACATTAAAAGTAGCACCATTGCAAAGGGAGACATCACTTCAAGCTCATTTGGCATCATGGCAGAGCTCAGTTTCAACGTGGATCATGGCTATCTGGAGGGGCTGGTTCGAGGGATGAAGGCCGGGATTCTGTCCAGTACTGACTATCACAATCTGGCCCAGTGCGACACACTCGAGGGTGAGAACATTAATCATGTTGTCATTTCTTGGAATGCATCGTGCCTGCAGCTGCCTCCTTTTTAAAACATACGTGTGTGGGGGCGTCTCGAAGGTAGCTGCAGCTTCTCATCAGCTTCTTCACCTGGAACCCATTTTTCAAGGAGATAAACTGAATTCTGTTTCCAAGAAAGCGTTCCTCTCTGAGAGACGGAAAGTCAGGGAGAACGAGATCATAGAGATATTAGGTTAAAGTATATTTTAAGGATTTTAATTCTCTAAACAGACTCCAGAATTACAGGAATTCATTATATATCACATTGTTTTGTATATAATATGTATGTCTGTAGTGTGTGTGTCATTATCAGCTGTAAAATGTGTAAATTCATCAAAAGTCAGAAATAGCCATGTGAATAATACACTGTGTTATGATTCAACTCCAGCAACCAAACAGGAAGTGGCTGTGGAAAAAGCTATGATTTCAGAGCAGAGATGCCCGTGATGTGCTGGACATGAGTTAGGCCAAGACAATAAATAGAAGTTGAGTACAAAACCTTCAGGCGATGTCTTTCCTCTCCTCAGACATGAAGCTGCACCTGCAGAGTACAGATTACGGGAAACTGCTGTCCTCGTCTGAAGAGGACCTGACTGTGTCTCTGGTGGACAGCAGGCTGAGGGAGAACCTGGTGACTGAATTCAGCTGCCTTCGCTCCAACGCCCTGCCTCCACTATCTACCTTCCTCGACTATGTCACGTATGCTTTGACACTACATGTGCTAAATGATAAATTACACAAAGGTCCCAGGATGAGCAAACAACCACATGATGTATTTACTCCCTGAATATATCCATTCAACAGTTTGTCTTGCTTATCTCCAAAAGAAACCCAACTTAAAATGCCATGCAGATAAATAAAGGCACATCCATTTACTCTGCTCTGTTGCCATAGCTACAGCTACATGATCGACAATGTGGTGATGCTGATCACCGGGGCCCTGAAACAGAGAGATGTGGCAGAGCTCCTCCCGCGGTGTCACCCATTGGGAGCTTTCGACCAAATGGCAGCTGTGGGCATCGCTCGCACCCCGACTGAACTCTACTCAGCCATTCTGGTGGACACACCACTGGGTAAATTCATCAAGTAATCTGCCGTTTAATCACCAAAGATTTAGTAATGATGGTCTTTGCACGTCACTAAACTAATTATCCATCACCAGGTTACAGCGGTAATCCTTGTAATATGGAGGCCCAAATGTGACAAAAGATCTGTCCATTAGTCGATTTACTAGGCCTAACATCTATTAGATTTTTTACTCTAATGTCAAAATTTTGATACAGTAAAAGTCATCTGCATGTTTTCACAGAGTATGTGATTCTCAAAGTTTGGTGATGACTGCAGAAATAATCAATAAACTACTCTAACCATGGTTACTGGAGAGCTAAACACTGAACATGCTAGCCAGTAGGTTTAGCATCATCACTGTAAAAAAAGTCTGAGTTGGTTCAACTTAAAAATGTAAGTTCATCTGCTGCTAAAATGTGAGTTAACAGAGCTATTACATTTTCTCAGTTTGAAGAATGATTTCTTAAACTCAAAGAACTCACAGCTGCAGCTGTTCCTGTTGGAGATATTTTGTTCCTGCATTAGCACAAAGACGAAACGTGAATTTGCGTCCAGTAATATTTTTTAGTGTGAGGGGGTAGAGACTGAATTCAACACTAACCTTCACGTTTCACAATTTTTTCTTTATTGTGAAGACAAATAACCATGACTTATCTTCAAATGTATTAAAGACACAGCAAGTTTCTATCATATCAGTATCAAGTATAAACGTGTCTCATGCTGGGAAGTGTTGGTGTTGACATCAGCAGCACAGGAGTTTTAGACTGGGATGTGTCGGGGCTAGCTGGTTAATGCTAACTTATATCTTTGCAAGAAGATACATGGGTGTCAGAACTGCTTTTCAACTTCTGTTGATAATTTTAGTATTTAAATACTGAAGTTAGTGTCTGTATGCTTTTAACTAATCTTACATATTGCACCTTTAAAGTTCCATTATAGTAAATAAAGGTCAATCAAACTGATGCCCACCATTGTGTTGTGTTGTTGTGTCGTAGCTCCGTTTTTCCAGGATGCTGTGTCTGAATCCAACCTGGATGAGATGGAAGCTGAGATCCTCAGGAACAAACTGTATAAGGTGACTTCAGCATGGCTTATGACCAAAGTACCATATCACACTGAGGCTGCTCTGACACGTAGCAGCCTCAGTGTGTGTGTGTTCAAGATCCTGGACTGTAAAGATTTACTACTGTTTCAAATGAGCGTAACAACTCCAGATGATATAAAGTTGTGCAATGGTGTGCTGAAAGCTTATGTTACCATGTTTGGTTGAGGGCCAGGGTTTCTGCACTTCTGATCTTTATCTGTTTATTTTTTCAAAGGCGTACATTGAGTCTTTCCACTCCTTCTGCAAGAACATCGGTGGCGTCACGTCAGATATAATGTGTCCTGTCCTCGAGGTACTGCGACCATTTCCATTAATGGATTTGTTCAATTTTCCCATACTATATCTGACCTCCCAATGAAAATGCTGTGCCTGTATGTGTGTGCGCTGCAGTTTGAGGCAGACAGGCGGGCCTTCATCATCACAGTGAACTCCTTCGGGACAGATCTCAGCGGTGCAGACAAGAGTGCACTGTATCCATCTTGTGGCAAACTTTACCCTGAAGGGCTGCGACTGCTGGCCAAGGCAGAGGACCACGAGCAGGTCAAAGCTGTGGCCAACTGTTATCCAGTGAGTCAGATCTCATCTATGATTAGAGCATCCATAAATTTAGTTTGTTATTAAGTCAGACACTTGGTTTACTCTGACCATCATCTCTTTGCAGGAGTATAAACTCATTTTTGATGACCCTGAGCCAGGATCTGATTTTAAGACTCTGGAGGACAGATTCTTTGAACAAGAGGTAATATAAATTTATTGTTCTTCAGTAAAACTGTAGAGACTCAAGATATGTTGCTACATCAGATGATTTCTTGTAATCTTATCATTTAAAAAAAATATTTGAACCGAGCAACACATTTCATACCTCTGTTTTTTGTTTTTGTTTTTTTTGTTTCAGTTATTTTTTACTGACCATATTAAAACCACATATTTCACCACCATTTCTGCAGAGCTGAAACAGCCAACAGTGCAAACAAGAAAATCATATGCTAGACTTGATTAATTTGCAAACAAAGTGTATGCATATCTGCCTCTCTGGCTTCAACTCTCACTCTTTTTCTTTTCACAGGTGAAGCTGAACACGCTCGCTTTCCTGCAGCAGTTCCACTTCGGGGTATTTTACTCCTACATCAAGCTGAAGGAGCAAGAGAGTCGCAACATCGTCTGGATCGCTGAGTGCGTCACACAGAGACAAAAGTCCAAGATACACAACTACATACCCATCTTCCCAGGAACACATTAACTGAGCAGTAAAGAGACATAGATCTATTTAAAGGTGCAATATGTAAGCGTTGTCAAAACAATTAGAGGGCAGCACATCACCAGAGTAACCGCTAACTGTAGCTGCCATTAGCTAGTTAGCTCAGTTAGCTGTGTAGCTAGCAGTTGGGAGTGGGAGGTCAGGGAACCTTGGGAGTTTTGGTGTCTACATCATTCACTAACATCAGTAGATGTCTCTGCAACACAGTATATATACGTCATAAAGTCAAAGTTACTTTTTCATGTTCTATTGATAATTTATTTAATTTTGTGAATGTTTGCGATTAAAATTCTTACATATTGCACCTTTAACATACAGCTGTAAGATAGCATACATGGAGGTAATAAATGCACTTTACCAATAAGTATTTGTTGATCTCTTTATGATCTAAGTTTGGTTGTGAGGATTAGTTACTGTGGTCACGCTAATGTCAGTCACAAATATGTTCAGTGTTTGCACTACAGACCACAGAGAATATAAAAACGAGGCCTCTACATGTTAGTGTGTTCACATTCACATTACTGGCACAATGTCTGCATGTCCAAACAGGACAGAAGTGTGCGTCACAGGAGGTATGATATTGTGTAACTATACAATGTGGTACAAAATTCAACAAAAAAGTATATAAGTGACACATCATTAACAGTGGTATGAAATTGTAAGTGTAGTTTTAGCAGCTAACAGAGGTCATAAAATCACCCAGCTGTGCTCCTCATCAGCTCGACCGTTCTTCAAACTTTCACTGAAACAAAAAGAAAAACAAGTCAAATCGTTTGTTTGCTTTAATACATTTGAAACATCTGCAGCACCACAGCAGCACATTATCAGATCCGAAACAGTTTGAGTCTAATGGTGCACATCTTGGTTCTGTGGTCTAACTTACCGCACTGTGCAGGGACCTCCAGAGGTATGTAGTTCTGCTGGCAGAGATAAGCAAAAGCAGATGCTAATCTGCACGGTGCTCTGGAGGAGCTCAACTCACACACTGACAAGAACTGACCGGGATCCACCTGGTGACAGAAATGCTGTTGTAAACACAAAGCTCACACAAACAGCTAGTTTCTTTCTCTGACAGATGTCAAATCTAAAATACAGTTTCCTCGATGTCACATCCTTCATTTCATGTCAGGCACCGTGGCCCAACATTTTTGCTTTTCACAAAACTAAAATGTACCACAATGATTTACAAAAAGCAAACAAGACCATCAGTGAGAAGATTAGTAATTCGTAATGCTTGTCATCAGGTTGGATTAGTCATAAAATGAAAACTATTTTTCATGGCAGAGTGCTCAGGATCCCACCGCCGGAGGAAAGAAGCTGCTTTGTAGTGTTTGTTGTGTTTTACAAGCTACAGATCATGACTAAGAAAATGAACTGTTTATGAGACTGTTTTAACCTCATACTGTTTTTGCTCCATCTATCCCATGAAGTGAAGTGCATGAGTTCATATGGTCAGGTTTGCTCTGTGACCTTCTCTTTTCATATCCAGTCTGTATATTCAATTTATGCCCCGTGAAATCCATGAAACGTTCAGAGAGGTCAGGGCTGTCTGATGGGCACTGTGCCATCCACATGTTTTCACAGTGTCTTACATCCACATACGATAAAAAGATGAAGCACTAGCGAGTAATTTTTTACTCACCACCCTGAAACAGGAACTCAGGGGAGAATCCGGGGAGGAGAACAGAAAGCTGCAGCTCACAGGGCTTGTGGTCGCTTTGGGAAAGTGCTCCGTCACATCTGGTGGTTTAATACACTCTGATCTCATCTAAAGACACACAGAATCAAACTACAGATGAGAACTGGGCACTTCACAACTACACAACAGCATGAATTGGCAGACATTATAGACACAAGAATTTAGATTTTGCTTCTCACATGTATGACCTGCCAACTGTAGAAAAACCTGCGCAGGCTTTCAGCTTGAGATCCATCAGGCAAAGGAGAGTCGTTGCCTGCTTCATTGTCGTTGGTCCCAAACAGACCAGTGGACATTCCTGTTTAAATAAAAACATGTTTAATCATCTGTACAACTGCCAACGTATTTGTCCCACGTCAAACTGAGTGACTAGTTTTCCTACCATGCAACCATCCATCAAGAGTGAAGCTGCACACCTCAAGCAACAGGTCGCATGACACTGTCGCTCCGTTCTGGTTGGACACCTGCACAATGTTTGGACCACTTCTGACAGCCACGCCATGGTCACTGTGAAATGTGTTTATTACAGCTTTGTTGCAGTTGGCCTTCACCTGTGAGACAAACATTTTCTTTTATTTCAGCGAACATGAGCACGTGTTGGTGTCTTAATTAATGTTGCTCCAGGACCATCATTGAAACTCACCAATCATGTTTTTCACATGGGAAAAGTTAGCTTCTACTTCTTACATGTGGTGAACGGTGTGAAAAGGTCTATTTTAAAGGGACAATTTGTAAGATATGGCCATTATTTTGGTTTAGAACATTAAAGGTGCAATATGTAAGAATTGGCCACCTGTATACTGTTTATGACTGTTGTTACTGTGAGCTTATAGGCTCAGTTAGCCATGCAGCTAGCCAGAGAGTTGGTGTTTACACCCTTGGCACAGGACCTTGGGACCACTGGGAGGAGGAGGTTTTCAGGTCCTGGGCTAGCTAGTTAGCATGCTAACGTAAGTAGATGCAGTATCTCTACAACACAATACATAGACGTCTTTGACATAATGTCAACACTAACCCTTTTCCTATTTTTTTTTTTTTTTTTGGCTTAAATCTTACATATTGTACCTTTAAGAACATTAACAGAGTGAAGAAACAACAGTTTTGAAGTTAGCTAGCTCACCAGCTAGCCCTTGCCTGTCCTGTCTCCTAATACCACTTTGTATCTCAGGAGGTGATGGTTTGATAGTCCCATAGTCTAACAATGTACAAACCAAACTCAAGATGTCAAGAAAGGAAATAGTTCACCATGTGTTTTCCTCAATAAACAGAAAAATACAACAGTACACCATCTGAATTCAAGTATCTCTTTTACCGAACTAAGATGAACCTTACTTGTCTCCGTACCGTATCCCCTGTCTTCAAACTGTAACTGTAACTGTCTTGGAGGCTGTGTTCAGCCCCAGTCTCATATCCAGCCATGTTCACTGGGAGGCAGTCAACCACAGTCAAGCTGAGCCTCGTTAAGCAAACTCCTGTCAGCTAATACGGCCACTTAGCTTCAAATTCTGACAATTTCTTACAAATGACACCTTTATGTTTTTGGTGTTAACTGAGACGAGCTCTGTCACCAGCATTAACACTTACCTGCCCATTGTGCTGAATGTTGATGGTGCTGTTATTCATTCCTATCAGAAGGAAGTTCTGTGAGTCTGATCTGAGCAGCAGCGTGAATGAAGGGTCAGTGCTGATGTCTTGGGCGAGGAGCAGCGGGCAGGAGGCCGGGAGCTCATACAGGTGACCGTCGAACGTCACTACAAACTGATCTGCCACCAACAGAGCTTGGTCTTATGGAGAGAGACAGAATGAGAAAGACATCCTGGTTATGTTTTGTGCATGCAAATATCCTGGTTCCAACATGAGATATGCAAAATAATTTAATCCTCCATTTGAATGATATTCCTCGAAAACTTCAAGCTAGTCTTACGTCTAAACGGGCTGTCCATGATCTTCCTTTTGAGGCGGTATAGTTCAGCCATGGGTCTGACGGAGGCGAGGCTCTGCAGGGGCCTCAGGAGCCACTCCTCCAGAAGGATCTCCACCAGTCCAGCCTCGGCAACCCTGGACCAGGGGAGCGGTGGCAGCGGCACTGATGCAACCACTGAACACTCGCTGGAAAAAAACAAGAACAGTTGATTCAAAATATCTGATCTGTTTTGGTCAAGATTGGCAGAGTAATTTCAACAACCACATTTAAAAGTCAAATTGAATGAAGTCACTGAAAAGCCATATGTGATTCAGACATCCCAAAAAACGTTCATGTCTTTCATGCCTCGCTTTTTTTATCTATCTTTTATCTTTTATTTTCTTACTAGGTAGGAAGTGCGTATTAAAACATAATGAATAATACATAATGTTGCTTCTCTGACATCTTTATTCCTCATCCCACCCTAATATTTAACACACAGTAGTTTGTACTGTAAGTAAACAACCATCATAGCAACATGCTCATTCATTTCTCCTCAGATGTCATATATAGGGAGGAGTGAGTACACCATTATCTGTATCTGTTTAAACAACTAAATTATCTGTATCTGTATCCATGCTTGGAATTAGCATTGAGCCTGAAATGGATACAGGTTGTACTTATTATTTATTAGCAAACTATTATAGAACAGCCTCAGAATTGAACCTCAGACCAATGTGTCTGATCACTATTTACAGTATTTTTTTTTACAAGTATTTTTATGAACTTGAACAAATAAACTACAGTCAGCTACCCAATGTCCACAGGTACAGATACTGACAATTTTTCCTCAGATGATACTTCTAAAAAGTACATTATCTGTATCAGATACTCATTTCAGTCGCCACTTCAATTCCATCTGAATAAAAGACTTAACAAAGTTAATTTGCATATTGTGTCAAATGAAAATATTTACTATTCTTCAATATAAATTGCTTTTGTCTCCAAGTTCAATCCTCATCAGTAACTAAAAGATTATTTACCATCCCATCATCCTTTGGTTCTGGTATCATTTAGTTTTCAGTTATTTCAAGTAAACATTATTTGTGTTATATTTACTGTATATAGTGAAGACAACAAGGGTCATTTTGACCCCAATATAACAATACAAAGTGACAATAACCTTTTTAAAGTCTGTCTCTTTCAGAATGACTGACGGAGTGCGCCTGCATGATGTGATCTCTCCTAGAACATCATAATTAATGTTGCTCCACATCCATCATTAAAACATGACTAGTCACATTTTTGTAATGTCAAAGCTTAGCAACCCAAGGAAAAACACAGGAAAGATGCTCACATGTGAGAGGTAATTCTCTCTAACTTGTATAAACTTTGTGAAAAGAGTCTATTTCTACCCAAACCATGATTTCCTATACCTAACCAAGTATTTTAAACCCATATACCAAAGTATTTTAAACCCATATACCAAACCAGACAGTGATAGAAAACTGAGAGAAACAAAAAATAATAAATGAATAATATGTTTTAAGAACATCACCAATACGCCGATATCGGACCCAGGGCAAACATAAACTCAGTAAATAGTTCCATATAATAAAACTGTATAGGGTGAATTGGGTGCTTTTGAGTGGGACGCCAGTACACTAGTATTTTAAAAAAGCTCCAGCTAAAACAGAAGGAGTAAACACTTATTTGAAGTCCTTAGGAACAAACTGAAAAATTGGACTGATATAACAAAACCCGTTAGGTTAAAAGAAAGTGAAGCTCTGAGGTCTGTGGGTGGCCCAGTCAGGAGGATTAAGTTTAAATAATAAAGAGTTTCTTTTCATGAAAGTCTCAGATATGTACGGTACCTGGGGGAGAATTTGTAGACAGAGGCCAGTCGTTTCCTGACTCCAGACAGAGCCATTGCCAACCTGGTCTCCATCCAGTGATAGGTATGCTGACCGGCCTGATTCAAACACAACACCAACCACATTAATGAGTGTGTTTACATACATTTTTCTCACATATGCTGAGTTTAGTCAGATGTTCACTCTTACCTCAGCATGTAGACCATAGTTATATTAAACACATTTATCACCATGTTGTAGGTTTTACTGGCCAATTATTCTGTAAATTGAGTTGATGATGCACCTGCACACATTGCAGAATGATCAGAAACCTGGATCAGCTGTTTGCACGCTGCAGTATCAGAGTTTCTAGCATATCGAGCTTTTCAAAACCACAACGGTCTTTGAAATCCAGTCATAACTGGGACAGCTCTCTGCATGTAAACATACTAAAATATTTTTTTTCTAAAATGCTTTAAATTGGCCAAAGAGGACTGAAGTAGAAAAGGCAGCCGTGTGTAGATGTCTCACCACATCCAGTGCGACGCTGAGCGTGGCAACACTGGCCTGCGCCAGCGGCCTCAGCTGAGGGTTCCCCAAAAGAACAGGCAGGACCTCCACCAGCCCGTCAGTCCACAGCGAAACAGCCTCCCTCCACAACGTCTCCGGCCTCTGGCCCTTCACATCCTGGTACACACCTGCCAGAGTGGCCAGGGGCCCTGAGGATGGAGCACAACACAGTGTCAGGGTTTGGCTCTTTACACTTCGTGCATTAAAGCTGCTGTAAGCGTTATTGTTGTCCCACCACACCAACAGACATAGAGCAAACGGGAGGATCCTGCTGTCTGTGTGGTCACGAGCAGACAGGACCGCCTCTTAATACTGCATGAGGTGTCTTTATTGGAAAAAAAAACCCAAAACAAAATAAAACAAAAAAGTGATGATACATTTTAAACAGAGGAACAGGTTTTAAACTACCAACATTTGAAGTGGGAGCCCACTGCTCTACTTATCACACCATGACAGCTTGATATATTCTTTTGTAAAGCAGCATATTTATTCTTTTAGCTTGTGCACTTTGCTTCACAACTCCGTTCTCGCTGTGCATGTGCATGCTCTTTACAGCAGTATTTATATTAATGTGTAAAACTGTTGCCATGACGATGTCCTGGAAGCTTCTTGTCGGCAGCTCATAGTTTATGTACATTGATATTTATGACATTTTTAGTGAAACATTAAATGCGTCGAAACTACGTCTTCATGTCGACCGTATTTCACCTTCCAGTGACTTTGGAGGAACACTTAAAACAAATCATTGTCGTCTCTCTTTCAACCTACGAATGAACAAATTATTAAAATGATGATACAAATTTGGGCTTTGTGACACGTTGATGTTGTAGGCTGTAGCCAAGACGTTGTAGTTACACTCATTATTTGCTTCAATTCCACCTTGTGAATCTCTTCCTCCTGTGATGAAATATCACACATCCTGCAAGCTGCAGTAGCAGAAACAAAATCTGAATCTATTTAAAGATCCTTTTGGCTTGAAGTGACTCATAGATAGTCGACTAAATTGGGCCTCTATGAGAAGCAAGATGTCCAAATGACGTCATTTGCCTGCTGGGTCAGGGCTTCCGTAGATCAGAGCATCCTAACAAGCCAGAATTTGTGATCATGTGCGTAAATGATAGAGACAAGATGTTTCAGATAATGGGATAAAGAAAGACAGGATTAGATTTCAGCCTGTGAGAAAAAGCAGGAAACAACCCTGTCCTGTTTCAGGCACGAAAGGGCACATCCTTAATCTGACAGCACACCATTCTGTCGTCTTAGCTCATGCGTCTGTAAAACTCTGAGTACAGTTCACAGAATCACATCTGTAGACAGTTACTTTTCAAGTGAAAAAAACACTTTTTATGACATAAGAAGCTGATGTTGACGTGACCACTTAGCGTCATCTCCTCCAGACTCACTCCTCAGTTCCTGTTGTCCCAGCAGAGAGGCGTGCTGCAGCAGGCTGAGGAAGCTTGGCAGGCTGTCGGTCAGGATGTGACGCAGGGGGCCGTTCTGCCACGCAGTCAACAAACCTCTGTCACTGTGGCCCAGCAGAGCCTCGGCTCGCTGGAGGACGTGGAGAGGCACGGCGCCCAGCTCCTGGAGCAACTCGCTGTCTCTGGACTGCAGAGAGGGAGTCAGCACATTAAAAACTGCACATATAAACCTTCAAGTTCTGCCTTGACATTATTGGAGCCTGCAGTGTCCTACAGTCATTTATCTATACCTGCCGTCTGAATTCAACAAGGAGATGGTGTAAAGTTTTAATTCTCTCCAACAGCTTCTTCCGAATCTGAGAGCTCAGATATTGAATCCGTGCCTGTGAATACAACAACATGCAGTATTTCCATGTGCAATAGTCAGTACAGTAAAGATTTGGCTCATTTTTTTGCTATTGGTGATACCTCCACCGCAGTGAGACTTTCTAAACAGCCACTCGCTCTCAGCATCAGCCTCTGATTGGCTGATCCCACAGACACACTGCCCAGAGTTTCAGGTTTGTTGTCTCCGTCTCTTTTCTGCACATCCAGCATCAAACCACGATTCACTCCCACACATGCAGCCACAGCGACGTCCTCGTTCAGACCTGGACCTGGATACAGACAGATTCTTCATCATCGTAGTCTGAATGCTTTGGTCACATTTGCAAACATTGCGCAGATGATTGTGTGTTTACCGTTCATGTACCCTGCTGTGGTCCGAAGACATTTTCCCCCTATCGTCCCGTTCAGCCATATCTTCTCTCTGCGGTCCAGTCTGGCCTGCACCTGGACACCTGACCCCCGGGGCCCAGACAGGGCGCTGCCCCCCATCTCCACACTCCAGTTACCCATCCTAGACTTTGAAGTGAACAAACACACGTTTGTACTCGCATATTCATGAGGATCCTCATAGATTAAAAAAAATATATACATATATACAATGTTGCAGTTTACCCTGCAGGGATGATGTATTTTTGTAGGCTTACCAAGTTAGCATCGCCGTGGTTCCCTCGACAAAAAGCCTATGGGATTTTTGTCGAGGGATTTTGGAATATCCCTGAAGCTCTGTGGCAAACACAAGTTTATGATACTTACACGTTTTGTTCAGCAAGATTATCTTCACTAATGAATACTACTTTTGTGATTTTCGAAGCGTAAATTAAATCACCAGAAGTAAAAAGCTAATGTGAGGCTATAAACAGAGTATATCGGGGTCGCATGATTTACACCACTGAACGTCTAACTACACATTTACTATACACGTTTTCTGTAAATTGATCAATCTATAAGTTGTATAGTTAAAGTTAGAATCATTTGCAAATAAAGTCGGCCCATAAAGACGCACTAGTGAGTAGATGAGTCTCCATGTCTGATGTAATGACGGTTAAAGTCCGTGACGACTTCTGGTTGCAACTAATAAGATCTGTTACGCTATGTTTGTTATTGTTGGATTGTATTTCTTTCTTGGTATGTAGCAACAACTGTTCCACATTTCATAGAGTGACAGGTAGCACTCAGGGTCAGAAGAAGGGCCTGAGCTATCGAGTTAACCTGCTCCAGATGTTCCTTTATTTAGAGTTCTCATATAGTCTTCATGAGGACTCATTACAACAGCACCCTTCTCACTATTTCTTAGCTGGGAGAAGTAAATTCTGGAGCCGGGCAACCAGTGGAGAGGAGGTGGCCAAGAAAGTCAGACACATAACTTCCCATACTTCGATACCATACACTTAATACCACAACTCAAGATTATATAGATACTTTTATGGGAAGGAAGAAGAGTCGGACTTTCATTTGGTATTGTAAGGAAGTAGCTCTATTCTGGATTGAATTTGAAAAGTAGATCTCTGTTCAATCAAGTGGGTTTGTCGTGTGAAGTGAGGGAGTTAGTGTGTGTGAGAGGAAAGTACCATAACCAAAGACTTCACAACTTTGCCACAGCCACAGAAAAGTGCTGTTAGGAGTAGTTTAGTGACTTTAGTCAGCCAAGTATAAGATCAGGATGAAGCATAACAGTTACAGAAAGGTTGTGTATTGTGTTCACTGTCACAGCAAAGAAGGAAAAAGTCAGTGTTCACACAGAATGTTATTTCTTTGTTTTTTATTTTATATTGCGGAGCCCAGAGAGTCTCCTTTGACATTACTTCATCTGACTTCACGGACAATTTTTCCCCACCAATGTTCAGCCCAAATCGGCGCCAGTGGTTGCAGCTGTTTACCTCAGAGAACAGAGATATGTTGGAGCCCTGAGCTGAAGAGGAGTTGGTCAGGGCGAAGGTGAGGCTGCAGTGATGAGGCCGCCCTGTCACCGACAGGCGAGACTGTGTGTAGAGCAGCTCCTCTCCCGAGTTCACTCTGTGGGATCCTGACCACGACAAAGTCTGAGAAACACACAGAGGGAACAAAAACAGCAGTGAATCCAAAAATGTCAGATTTGACAAGGAGACTGAATAAAGTGTTTATATGGGTAAAAAAGAAGTTATTGAATCAGAAATAAATTGGTCTATTGGTTGACATAAACTCAGAGATTGAACATCCCTCACTGCTCAACCACAGACAGAAAAAACATTATTTGATTATACCAACACAGCAGCTACAATTTCTGCACTTCACCATAGAGTCTTCAGACCAAACCACAACTATTCATCACTGCCTGTATGAAATTCAGATGTGTGGACTCACGGGCTGTGGGGGACAGAGGCCCAGCAGCACTGTGTGCTCCAGCCGATCTCTGAGGTTAGTCTGAATCTTAGTCAGGAGGGTGTGTGAAGGACAGGGCGCAGGAGACACTTTGTCCAGGCCGACATTCACCTGGAGGCTGTGCATGCCCCGTGGACCCTTCTGGATACAACACAGACAGAGATTTATTTTTTTCCAAACACCAGCAACATGCAGAGTGATAGAACAGGTTATCAGGTCAGCGTGGAGCAGAGTACCTGGTACTTCATGCCTTGCTTGATGCTCCTGTGGTCCCATTTCAGTTCTGCATTTTGTGAAAATGAGTTTCCCTCCCGGCCGACTGACACGCAACCTTTAACAGAAGACACCACCGTCTACACACACACACACGCACACACACACACACACACACACACACACACACACACACACACACACAGAACAAGTAAGTGGACGCTCAATAAAGACTTATCGTATACAGGTAGACATCCATTCGGGTCCACCAACCTGCTGCGTTGAGAACAGAGCACAGGCCTGCCCTCTGCTGGAGTTGTTCTGCCACTGTTGGTTCAGGCTGAGGGAAACGTTGACAGGAACTGCACTGCCCCATGACAGATGGGTCTGCATGTACATGAAAATTAAGAAAAATACATAAACACACACAAAAAAACTCTACACAAACATCTCTTTGTAACTATATTAATAAGATGTAGGGCATATTTAATGGGGCACTATGTAGTTTTGGAAAAGAAATTCAGAAATGTTAATATTTACAATAATAATAAGGTAATGAGATGAACTCAGAAATATATTTATTTCCATAACTGAATAAACAAGCTGTTCTCAGAGGATTATAACTTCCCCAGAACACTGTTTGAAGCTAGAAAGGTGGCAGGGTCCGCCACATAAAAACAAAGTATAACAGTATGAAATTGTGTTGTCCTTTAAGGTCAGTTTGTTTATTCAGTCATGAAAACAAAGAGAGTTTGTTTATTTAGTTTGTTTAGGCATAAAAAAAAAACAATCTATGAAGGTCTTTCTCTTCTGATTAAAATGTCTTCCACAAAACCACATAGTGCACCTTTAACCTAAAATAATCATATATTTCTTGTACTTTAATCGGACAGTGCGGTCAGCAATTTTAATGGAATTCTTCATAAGTATTATGTATGGCGTCCATTACAGTAGACACGTGTAACGTCTCAAAAATAATCCTGAAATATATTGAAAAAAAACATTTGGGTAGCATCTGGTTACAGTTTCAAGAGTTTATGATAGTGTGCTGCGCTCCTGGAGCTAATAGAATAAGTAGATACAGTTAGTAAAGAATATTGTCTCAAAAATATTGAAAATGATGAGATGACTCTGAGATTCTAACAGTGTTGAATAGTTATCTGTCAGTCGAGAACATATTGACTCCGTGAGATGGCTCCTTTAAAGGATAAGTTCACCCCAAATGAAAATTCACTGCTAATATTGGCTGACCTATAAAAGCCCGAAGTGGAACTCGTGCTGAGCTGAAGCCAAATCATCTGGCTCACTTAAGTGCCAGAATTCCCATCACAGTGTGAAACAAAGAGGTAAAAGTGTGGCAGCGTACTTGCTGGCTGCTGCGTTTCTCCCTCAGTGAGCTGTGTGACAGCGTGTGAAAGGACATCTGGCTAAGTACGGAGGAGAAGGGCTGCTTCAGCTCCAGTTTGGTCTCGTTTAGCTCCTCTGACCGACTCCATGAGCTAAGAGCTCTGACCTTGAGACCAACAAATGACAGTTTGTGACCACAGAAAGTAGAACAGACGTACACGTGACTTTTGTTTTATTTGCCAGAATATTGTTTAGAGATTTTGTCTCCATTCATCAAAACATTCATTACTTTTTTTATAATCAAAGAGACAAAAAAGGAAATTTGTTTGAATAAAATGATTTACTCTGTCAGGGTCATGACACATTTTGTACAGTCTGACCTGCTCCAGCCGGCCATGCCTCGTCCAGCCCAGTAAAACACTGTCCTGTCGGCCGTATAAAGAACGCTCCAGTGTTGCATCCAGACTAGTCCACCGTGGAACGCAGTTTATCTGCACTGAAGAAAGGACAGGAGAGAGACGTCAGTCAAAATCAGTAGCATGTTTTCTTTCATTTTAAAACCCCTCTCATTTCACAACAGATGCCATTATCCCTCGACCACTGAGAACCTGAGATAGCAGCCATTTGATTGACAGATTATTTCAGCAGATATGAGGTTCTACACCCGCCCTAGAGCCTACAACAGTCAATGAGTGACTGTGTGGACAAGTGACCCTCTCTCTTCTTTCTCCTTCCTCCTGAGCCTCTTACACACCAGCCTCCATATGACTGACGCATCATGTAGCCAATGAGATTTCAAGTCCAGTAATATACAATTTATTACAATTTTTAAAACCATAAACTTACCAATTATGCATGTTTATGTAGTTTTATGCATTTTCATCTGTGGATAGGCTGGTTTTCCACCTAAGCGCTTGTCTCTGACTATTTTATATACACAAAGTTAGTGTTAATAAGGAAATAAATAACTTAGTAAAATGAGCAGAGTTTCTTGCATTTTTTTGTGATGCACCTGGATTTTTTCTCAGAAAAACAAGTGTTAGTTGTCCATTTTCAGTGATATTGTAATTAAATTTGAACTTGGACCATGTAAGACTGTATGATGTGGACCATTGTGTTTTCCAGCTAAAAGGAGCAATTACACGTCACCTGCTGGCCTTTTTTTCTTGCTTTAAAAAATGTAGGCGTGAAAATAAAGAAATCATTCAGTGTGTTCAAACTCCTATAGATTAATGACAGAAGCATTTGGAGAGCTTCTGAAAGTTTGGGGCGAAAATCAGCTTATAATCTTTTACAAGAGCGCAACCATGCCTGTACTGTACCATACTGTATGGTTCAACAACAGCTTTGAATTGACTTTGGGCTAGGCTGGGATAGGTGTTTTAGGATGATTTTGCATATATTTCCAGGAATAAGAACAGGTTAATATGATGTTGGTCTGCATCAAATGATGTAATGGAATTGGACAAACATTGTACCTGTGATGGCCGTCATGCTTTTAGAGTTAGTGTGCAGTGGTTTACCCTTCAGGGTCTGGTTCCCCATCTCCAGTGCTGGAGGTGCAGAGTAGAGACCGGACAAGCTGAACTCCTGACTGCCCCACACAGCTCCATGCTGAACTTGGTAGCTCCAGTTTCTGGCCTCATACACCGTCTTCACTGCGACAGTCCTGGGGAGCGGCTTCAACTACAGAACAAAGATAAGCAACATTTGAAACATTTAGGATTCCAGTTTGCAAAAATGTCTATTAAAGATTGATCAAATGTACTTCTTTAGGACAGACATGCATACAATGTATACCTGTGGGTATGAGTGGTTGAGCTCCACAGCCTGTCTGTATCCACTCTCTATAGCTGCCAGTTCCCCCAGAGCCCACAGCCTCCTCCGGCCTGACAACACCTCGACCAAACCTGCCACACTGGACTGAGACTGGTTCAGCTGGAGAGAAGAATAGAGGCGAGAACTTGCTAATAAAAGTCTTGAATAACCAGCACAAACACATACTAAAGAAATGACGACAGCAAAACATTTCGCTGACATCACGACTCTGATTCACACCAGATTTTGCACAACACATTGCTTCATTGTTGTTTAAGTATTATTTAAAGGATAAGTTCACCCAAAAATGAAGATTCAGTCATTATCTGCTCACTCCCAACACACCTGAGATCGGATGTTGAGCTGAGAAGGCAGGTAAACCAACATCCTGGGAATATTCTGGACCACTTTCACCATCAGGTCCTTGCTGGACAAAAGACCATCTGTCACTTTAAGTATGTGTGTTTTTAAAACTCTGAGGCGGTGTGAGTGTTGTGGTTTCTGTATGTGTGTCTCAACACACCTACCTATGAGGCAGATGGTGTCCCTGAAGGATGAGTGCCAGTGAGGAGCTGAGTTCAGGGTTCACAGCGACGGAGCACCTCAGCTGGGACTCAGTCAGTCTTCCCCAGGCCTCCACCTACATTAGCAGTCAGAGACGGTTAGCACAGAAGAGCAATGACAAGCAAAAGGTGAGTGTATGTTATCCTCACCTGTAAGGCAGGACTGGTTTGTCCCTGTATGGTGTGTTTTAGTGTGACTCTGGCCTCCTTGGAACCTCCGTGTGCCCCCCAGCCTCCTATGTCCCCGACCACTTGGACTCTCCAGTCGCGACAGTGAACGTCCAATAAGGCGCTCCGCAGAGGACCTGCAGAGAGCATCAGAGGATCCTGACAATCAAAATTGTATTATGTATCTTTTCTTTTTGCACGAGAAAACCAAGAGCTGATGGCAATTTAAAAATAAAATAGATTTACTTGTATTTATTGATATGGAAATTATGCTGTAATGAGGTACTGCACACTTAAATATGATTTTTGAGTTGTAAACTAGATTTTATGGCTGTACTGTGATGAAACAAATTATATTCCAGTGATAATACTGACATTTTTAAAAACCACTATGAGCCATTGCACCAGAGTAATTTATAATGTCATTGGTGACATCTGCTGGTCAGTCGATTATACTGCACTTGAATGGTCAGATTGAAGCAGAGGTGTGAAGTAACAAAGGTTTTCAGGTATCTGTACTTTACTTGAGTATTTATTTTTCTGACAACTTCTTTCTTTTACTCCCTGCATTCTAACACAAATATCTGTACTTTGTACTCCTTACATTTTCAAAGCAGGCTCATGACTTGTTTTATTACTTATAGAGGTATTATTGCTTTTGTACAATGCTTGACCAACCAAAAATATCTGTATTTGACGTCCCAGGAATGAGACTCAACAAACAACTATCTGTCTGCTAGACAGCTCCTACTGATTCTACCTTTAAGTTTAATAGTCTTTGAATTACATTAATATGACGTGAGGTTCAGTTAGCTTTGTGTCCAAAACTCGGCATCTCAAGCAGATGAATGAACTGCACTACGGGTATGAGGAGTGGGGTGAACTGGACCTTTGAACTGAGCGGTCAGGGTTGTGTCCAGACTGGGTCGCGTCCCTGTTTGATTAGAAGCTGTCGGAGAGTAGGAGAGCAGCAGGGCCAGCCGTCCATCAGCCACGCTGACATTAAAGCCTGAGGTCAGCAGCTTGTGTCCGTCCACAGTGAGCTGGGCCCTGGACTGAAGCTGAGAGAGGACTCCCTGAATGGAGCACAGACCCTTGGAGAAGGAAAACATCCACTCTTAAAAATACAAGTTCAATAAAGCAACATAATGTAAAGAACTAAAACATGAATATGTTATGTAACCTCCGTATTACGTGGCAGTCCTCTGTCCTGTAGCCATGACCAGCTGTGCCACATGTTTCCTCTTATCTCTTTGTTCACTGGGAGACTTTTAATGTAAAGTCTCCCTCCAGCCTGCTGACCTCCAAACTGGGACTGTAAGGTCAGAGCCTTACCTTCAGAAGAACCAAGATCTACCTGCACACACAGTACACTGTTACATTAATCATACCATTTCATAAAGTGAGCTGTTTCAAGTCAATCAGTGGTTAGTTCTTTATCCGTTGAATCTATTCGAGTTTCTAACCTGGATGCTGTTGTTTGCAGGGACTCCCAGTCGCTTCAGATAGTTCACTGTGTGTCTAAAATGACTCCTCACTCTGACTGTTTCGGACATCTTTGCCACTGTCATCTCCTGACTTATCTGTAAAACATTCAGAATATAAACTGCAGCAGCTGTCATATAAAAATCACGAACAATAACATGCACATTTGGAGAACTGTCTTCTATCTGCTTTTTACTAAAGCACCAGAGCACCATGGATACAAATGGATTTCTTCTTTGTCGTGGTTTGTAAGAGCATTTTATCAAACATCCCACTGATTCATAGAGCGCTGCTGCTGCCTCCTACCTTCTGATTTCCTGCACTGCTGTGGAGCAGGTAATAGTACGAGCCATTGCCATGACTCCCAGAGTTCATTGTTACGGCAGCATCAGCAGGGACACACAGCTCCTTCAGCAGGGGCACAGAGTGGTTTAGATGAAGCCAAGCTTCATTTTTATCCTGAAAAAACAACAGCATTGAATTATCATACAAGGCGCCACATCCTCAGTCTCTGAAAACAGATCAATTAAAGGGATAGTTCCTGTACTGATGTGGAACATATGGGGAGCTGAAGCCATTCTATCCATCAATGCTCTCTTCAAAGCCACCAGACTCCTTTGTCATTTTACCCGGCAGAATACTGAAGCTGCAGTTCTACCGCCACCTTGATTGTTTAGTTTGTTTAGGGTTAGTTCAGGTTTACAAAAACACAAACAAACTAGCTGAACAAGCAGCGGTAGACCAGCAGCACCTCTGTTCTGCGAGTTTAAATGACTGTTTTTGTCAAAGGACTCTAACCCCTAACTGCTGATAACTGTAACTGCCGTTAGCTTGTTAGCTCAGTTAGCAGTGCAGCTAGCAATCCTATTAGCTGACTTGAGTCTGGAAGTTCGCTGCACAGGGGAAAGTTGGTGTTTATACCATTAACATAGGAGCTTTTGACCACTGGGAGAAGGAGATTGGTTAGCATCCTGGTTAGCATCTTAACTTCACTGGTTTCTTTGACATGAAGTTGAACTTCACATTCGGTTGATTATTCTAGTTAATTTTTGAGTGTTTTAAACTAAAATTCCTACATATTGCACCTTTAACTAGCTAATTAAGACTAAGGATGAGTAGCTCATACCATCCTACTTCAAAAAAGCCAGCTATCCCTTTAAAGCTCAACTTTGTGTTTGATGTAATACAAGTGAAATGTCAAATATAAAGCATTTCAAAGGCAAATAAATGGGAATTGACAAAAATTGATGGTTAAGATGTAACACGCAATATCACAATTGTTTTAAGTTATTTCCACACCTTGGTTTTTTTAAGAGCCACTGACGCCATTAACTCTGTATCATCTATCGCCATGGAGACCTGAGATTCAGCAAGAGTTGGGGAGACAACCAACAACCCGGAGGACTGTATCCTGTCCGGACTCCCCCACTCCTACAAACATGATTACAAAGTGACACAGTGAAGACATTTCAACAGTCATGAATGAAATAATTCATCTTAAGCGGTATGTTTACTGTACCTGAATCACTGTGCAGTTGTTGTGATACACCAGCGACCCCTGCAGGCCTCTCTGTGAAATCACAACACCACTGGCTCTGACTGTACACTCCTCCATCTGGATGAAGGCTTCGCTGTCATATCTCTGTTTCCCGGCCCGGCTGCTCACGCTCAGTCTGCTGTGCTGAGGGATGTTTATCAGAGCAGGAAGGTTGTGGATGAGCTCGCCCTCCACACTCAGATCAGGCCAGGCCCTTGCATTCAGCCTCAGGAAACCCCTTTTTCCATCCAGATCGGCATCCACCGTGACTGTCCAGACACCCTGAGGGTCCTTCATCACTGAGCCGTTTAAATGAGCCTGGAGTGGACAGAACATTGAGGTCAGTACAACTGATGGCGATAGCTAATGAGACGGGTAAAAACTTGATTCAAATCTGAATTCAAATTTGATGGGTGGACATTTGGGCTTACACACAGTTGTGTCAAGGCTCTGGTAATCATCCATAAAAAGCTACAGTACCTGTAATACTGGACACTTTGACTCCAGAGCCCAGATCCACTGTGTCCCTCGTTTGGCCTCTATGAACCTGTTGGCTCTGATGGAGCACGTTCCAGCTTTAATGAACAGGGCTCCAGCTTGCTCAGGGCCTCCAGGAGCAGTGGCCTCTACGATGATCATCTGGGGCACACCTTGGCTCCTTAGCCCGAGGAAGGAGTGTGTGAGGGTCCCAGAGAGACGTGGAGGCCTGCAGGACTGACTCAACTCCATGGAGAGGTCCTGGTCGTCTGCCCTCAGGGAGGAGGTCATGGTTAGCTGGCAGGGGGCGACTGACAGGAGGCCCTGAAGAGCCAGGGACACTGGAAGGACCGTTCCCTAAGGCACAGACACACGTGGAGGATGTTAATCAGTGTTGAGAGACTTCAAAACGCCTACTCCTAAATACTAGTTACACTCATTTTGCCACAAGTGTTTGAACCATTAACACATTCCTAAACACTAAAACATCTACATGAAGAACTTTATCAATAGTTCCTAGTTTGGAAAATGCTGACTTTGACCTGCTTAGTGACGTCACACTGTGTATTTCACACAGTTTAGGAGGAAATGTGTATCTCCATGGTGGTAGCAGGTCAAATATGGGTGACAGCAATCTGACCTTGCAGCTGTATCATCATTTGTTTTGCTCTGCTCTGTTGCTATTATAAATGGGCTGTAGCTTGACCTATTAATGGGCTGGAAACTGCCTTTTTAAAGGAGGCTGTGCTAACATGGATAGGGGTGAATCATGTAATACATCCCAGTTCTTCTAACAGTGATAAAAGAAATGACAATGTGTTGCCACAGCGAGAGGTAAAAGTAATATTTACAACTTAAACATGTTCGTTTATTCAAGTTTCTACATGCAATAGTACAGAAAGCTACTAGATTTTCTTACCTGCAGGGCAAGACAGTAGTTGGTCACATTTACAGCATAGGAAGACTGCTCCTCCTTTGTCTGTGCAGCTTTGGTTTTCCCCAAATTACCCCTGAAATAACAACGTCCCAGCTCCAGACCAACCTCCACGCCAGGCAGATGTGCAGATGAAACATTCAGGATGAATGCTCCGTGGGTGGGAAATCCCAGCATCTGTATTGCGTCCACAGAGTGCTGTACAGACGCTTTCAGACTAAGGTGGGGGTGACAGGTTAAATGCAATCTAAGGTTGCCCTTCTCTTTGCCCTCAGTCTGCAGAACTGTACTGAGATATGTGGAGCAGCCAGAACGGGCGATGGAGATGTTGGCTGAAGTCTGTGACGGGAGGAGAGACTGAAGAGGAAAATGAATGATAATAAGAAAAAGGAATTCAAATATACACAAATATACAGAAAAAGAGCAAAACAAGACCATTGCTGAAAGGACTAAGAGCCTCTTCTTTACTGCGTTACATCTGACATTAAAGCTCCAGTGTGTAGGATTTAGTGGCATCTAGCAGCAGATAAATCTGTTGGGTTGCTTTATGGAATCAAGGTAATTTACTCTATAGCACAAGACACAAACAGAAAATGTTCTCTGTGTTTTCTGCATTGGCACAGAATGCAAGAAGAGAAAGGTTGGTGGAAGCAACTGGCAAACACACTGAGACTCGTCGCTACAGGTAAGGACGCTTTAAAAATGCCTTGGAAAAGAGAGGGAGAGAGAAGCCCAGATGCTGGATAATGTTATGCTGCTGTGTCATAATGAATCTGACAAATTGTTATCAATCAAGATCATTTAAAAGATGATGGACAGCGAAAATCCAGAGGGACATTGGGGAATTTTTCAAGGTAAAACAACATATTTGATGACCCATTAGCTTCTGTTAGCATTCAACCACTTCCTAGTCAACAATAACATTTCATTAGATCCAGTGCATTTCACTTCCAGATTTAAAATAAACATATCCAAGATGTGTGTTGATATTTTAGAATTTATTTACACCTATCGTATCATGTAATACTATCTCACAGTAATGTTAGCTAGGAAGTGGTTGAATGCTAATGTTAGCTGTTGTTACTGTATCAAGGCTAATGCTATTAAATATGTTGTTTTACCTTCATATATGCCCAAATGTCCCTCTCGATTTTTATTATCCATTGTCTTTTTAGTTACTGGTCAATCAGGAGGTGGTTAAATGATAACAATTTGTCAGATTCTCTTCGTTTATACGACTTGCAACCTGAAACATTTGTTTGAGCTTCCCACCCTGAGAGTGAAGTCAGAGGAAAATGGCCGCCATGTGAATATAATCTATTGCCATTCCTAAAGCCATGCCAGTAGTGTAGTTTAAATCCATTATGAGGCTAATGTTGATTTCAACCAATGGTCTTATTGATACATTTTCAATGCAGTATTTGTATTATTAATGCAACTTGTGCTGTATCGGAAAGACAAGAGTCATCTCCAAGCTGAAGATGTTTCTTTTGCTTTCCTTGTGCTGGGAAACAAGTTTCCTGGTACTTCTTGTTTCCTCTCTAACCTTCAGTAAGACACATTGCTGATGGACAAAAAAATTCCAGCTGGTCCTCCTGTCCTTTCCTCCCTTGTGTTGCTTTGTCGAGAGGAACATGGAGCATGCATCACTTCCCACTTCCAGTTCAGCCTGACTAGGCATGGTTGACAAGCTAACAGTGAGCTCCCCTGGAGCACCAGTGCTGGCCAGGTTTTGCTGAAGTGTGACCCTCAGGGAGATGGAGGGCTCCCAGGCAGCAGTCATGTTGACCTGAGCAGAGTGGGTGTTGAAAGAGACTCGAGCACTCCCAGAGAAGGAGGTATCACTGAGCTGACCTGACCCCTGGAGGTCTACTCTGTCTGGGATGATGGAGGCAAGAGAGGCCCAGTGATGCTGGAGGGTCCAGCCAAATTCTGCCTTTTGGTCCTTTAGCAGGACGGACAAGAGGCACTGAAGGGAGTCGTGCTCATTTTCCAAACCCAAAGAACCTTTGAGTCCATCTTTCCCAGCCTGTCCGTGTATGGTTAAAGCGGTTTTATGTGGCACTCCCCCTTCGACCCTCCCCACCTGCACCCACACCAGCCTCCCCACACCTTTACACCGGACAGACACCAACAGACTTGAACTGATTGAGTCCAACGCTACACTGACATCTGCCCAGATGTGGCACCAGCTTTCCAACCTCATCCGACCTGTCATCTCTGCCTTGTGTGTAGCACCATGACTCCCATACTCAAGCAGCCCATGCCAGCCATACAGCCCTGGCCTCTCCAACCTCAGCCCCAAATTCAAGTCCATTATCCAGGGGCCAACAAACAACCCGATCCCGAGGGCCAAACGCTGAGGCCCAGGCCGTAGCAGGAGCCTGAGACTAGATTTATTGGGCACACCCAGATACGTCAGAGAATGAGTGAGGTTCACTCTGAGCTCCTTCTGGCCATCGGAGCTGTAACAGCCTTTAGCTTGAGCACTGAGGCTAAAGTGAGCGAGCGACAGGCCGTAGCAGAGCCTGTTGTGTGGTCTATAGGAGCGAAAGAGTCGTACCTCCACAGGGCGACCTGCCGCATTTCCATAGCACTGGGCTGAGAGTCGGTCTGCAGTGGCGTCCCCTGTGCAGTTCATCTGTGAAAACAAAACCCCCTGTTGGCAAAGTTTGTTTTTCAAAGAGAAAACTGAAGGAGGAGAAAGAGAATTTCGGAGGAATTACTGAACTTTAGACCAGCCACATAAAATTCTGTGGTGCACCAGCATGCTAATCTGAGCCTTTATTATGAAACAACACGTGTTTAATGTTCAAGCATTATTTCTGTTTCATTCTTGGCACTAAATTTGATACTGCTGCTCAGGGTGTGCTGTTGGACAATATACTAAAGACTGACAAGCGATGCTCCACAACTACGCAAAGATTGTAGGTTTAGTTGAAGAAAGACACAGTCAATGTTCTCATTTTTCATTCAGGGGCAGAAATCTGCAAATGAGCTTAAATTATGTCAAATGTACCTGCAAGGAGCTGGGTATGACTCCCTGGAGCAGGTTCATCTGTTGCCATAGAGACACTGCCATTACAGCTGTGCTGTTTTTTGATCCAACATTAAAAAGGGCGTCAACCGTTCTCTCGCCGTCCATGTGAAGGACCAAGCCTGTGTCCAGTCCTTCTGTTTCTAACTTACAGTGGGAAGTAAAACATAAAAATGAGAATGATAACACAGTGATGCATTTAAGGCTCCTTAAAAAACCTGAAACTACAGATGGACAAATACCTGGTAATGTGCTTTGGCTTGTATGGAGCTTGATATGCCTCTTTTCAGCAGGGCTTTGACTTGATGCTGCAGCCTGGAGAAGTACTCCCACCGAGGGATAACATGCTCTGTCCTTCCTCCATTAAACTCAGCTTTTAGATGTTCAGCTCCAGCCTGCAGCTCTGCCAGGACTGACAGTCGAATGCCATCCTGGGCCCACCTCACCTGGGCACTACTGTTTCCAGGTACACCTGCATCCAGAAGACAAAGAAACTGAGACCAGAAAAAATTACAATGTATGAAATATAACACGTGTTATTTATGAAGTAATGATTACCTGTGGCATTGAGTACGTGGAAAGAGTGAGATAGTCGGGTGTGAATCTCACCCGTCCCTCGATCCACCAGTTTGCGGCTCACATTTGCGCACAAATGCTCCGCCCCCATCCAAACACACAGCCAATCACGGGTTACATGGCGTTTCTTTCCCATCATGCTCTCTTCATCTTCTCTACCCGAAGCATCTCCGGGATCCTCCTGGTGTCTTAGCTCCACATTGTACAAGGTCTCCATCACTCTAACTCTCACCTGTCCTACAATTACATAAATGAAAATGACTCCCAGTAAGGACGGCTGAATGTCAGAATGTGCCGTCATGTAATATTAAATTAGTTTAATTAGTATTTTTAAATGAAGCTTTACCTTCAATGAGTGTGTCAGACTGTCCCAGCGCCCCATCCAACCCCAGAACTGGAGGCAAAACAGCAAGGTTGGCCATGGAGTGCCTCAGGTCCCCGGACACAGCCAGCTGGACACCCTGTGTGGTTTTTAGAGAGCCTTTGACCTGGGCCAGCAGAGCCTCATGCCCCTGTTTATAGGAGCCATGTAGAGACACACTGGAGGAGACACAATGAGTTCAACAGTTCACAAAGAGATGGTTTATTTGACACATGACTGTCAGAGTAAATCTTACAAAGACAAAGTGATAAAACTCTCAGCCAGGTGGATCCACACACCTGTCTGAGGACATGTTGGCGGCCATGTTTACATGCAGGTCAGCGGGAGAAGGCAGCAGGCTCTGGGATACATTAACCCTCAGTCCCATGGTTCTTTCTCCTCTCTGGAGGGAGTGTGAAATCTGGGCGTCCAGCTTCACCCTGTCCTTCCCATCAGCCCTCACATTCACTGAGCTGCTTCCTCTACCAGCCTCTGTAGAAATGTCTGCCATGGCTTTGACCTGAGTGCGATAAAAACAGCAAAACAACACGACAGCTCAGATTCCATAACCTGAATTTGGGACTACTAAATGAAATGATTTGACAAAACACAGAAGTGACCCACCTCTAATGTTTTGGGAATCTTTGATTTGAAGGGATGACTGAGAGAGGAATAAAGAAGGACTCTGCCCGATGTTCCATTGAGCTGTACAGAAAGCTAGAAAAGAAAATAACACCTTCAAATTCATCAGAAATGCTGCTGATTAAAGGTGCAATATGTATGTCAAAAATGTCAAAAATGATCAACAGAATGTCAGAAAAGTAGCAATTTTGACATATTGCATGCTAACGAGCTAGCTCCAACATGTCCAGTACAAAGCTCCTGTGGTAGGGGTGTAAACACCAACATGGTTACTCTGGTGATATGCTGCCCACTTTATGTTTGGAATATGGATTAGACAGTTGGCCAAATCTTACATATTTCACCTTTAAACAAGCAATAATTAAAATACAGAGTTGGTTTTACTCACTTGGCACTGCTGTCGCTCTACTCTCAGTTTACCTCTGGCCTGATAATCAAAGTCAGTGTTGTTTTTGGGGTTCCAGCATACGTTTCCCTCCACTGCAGCGGAGGAGGGGAGCTGCAGCTGTAACAGTAATAACAGTGAGCTGGTCACA
The DNA here is from genome assembly GCF_040436345.1 of Pagrus major. Classification (NCBI taxonomy): domain Eukaryota; kingdom Metazoa; phylum Chordata; class Actinopteri; order Spariformes; family Sparidae; genus Pagrus; species Pagrus major. The sequence goes on from NC_133235.1 coordinate 12,292,455, forward strand.
AGTTTGGCCTTTTTCTACTGTAAACTATACTGTACACTGTCGGAGGTCCAGCTTGCTTCGCTTATTAGACTGCTGACTGCAATCACCATACCACCAAAGTATGGACATATTCAAACAGTTGCCGTTTGTGAATAATAATGATAATAATAAATAATAATAATAAAATGCAGTTGGCTTACCTCGAGCTGATGGCTGAAGTTGGCTCTAACTTTTATCGCCTGGTGACTTGAGTGCACAGGGTTCAACTGAACTTGTCCAAAGAAAGTCAGTCTCTCTTTGCTCCCAACACGTAACCTCCCCTGTATGTCTTTCTGAGTCTGAAAAGGAGTGTGCCATATAAAATACATTATATACACAAATGTTCCCAACATTTCCCTGTAAGTAATTATCATAATACATTTTCCAAGTTTCAAAATCACATCGACAAGACAAACGCAGGGCCATGGGCTAGAAATTAAGAGTTGAAAAAATGTGTGTCTGTGCAACATGAACTCAATGAGATGTTGAATTAGATTTAGTTTTTAATAACTATTGGGTTCAATTAGGATCACTGTCTCCTTTAAACATCCCATATTATCAAAAGTGTGATTTCCTTATAATGTTTTTTGATTATAAAGCTTAAAGAGACATGAGAACGGAGCATTCAAGATGGTGACTAGAAGTGGCGCAGCAATGGTCAGTATGAGAAAAATAAATTTTTTTCGAACATCAAAGAATGTCAATATTTTCTCGTTGACACCTAACATGAAAGCATGAGCTTGAAAATGAGCATCATATGGTTGGTTACCTGGTTGCTGGTTACAGTCACACAGATTTCTGAGTCAGATGGAACGGTGTCGGAGCTGAAAGGATGGATCAGCGCAGAACAAACCTGAATATGAGAAGAGTTACAAAAAGCAAAAATCAGTAATCAGATACTCCCTCACATTCTGTTCGGATTGACTCGCGCTTAACTTACAAAAGGGCTCGGTGGTTGGTAGCCGAGGGTGAGGGTGTGGATGACCTCTCTGTTGCCTTGGAAACCAGCCTTTGACTCCAGGATGTAGAGGCCTTTGAGGAGGTCGACAGTGAAAGTCTCCCGCAGGAAGAGAGTCTGAGGGAAGGTCTGTAAGGGCTGTCTGTGCGATAAGTCAATAATGTTCATTGTATTTTTAATCATAACCAAAACCATAAAAATACAGTTTTTACAACCAATCACAGATTATAAATCAATCAGATCGCGGCACAGACCTGAGCTGAAGCATTGCTGTTTTCTGATACATCCTCTTGTCCCTCCTCAGCTCCTCTATAACTCCCTCCAACTCCAGTTCTGTGGACGGGCTCTTCAGCTTCGAGAAGCTCATCTTCAGCATTGCTTGCCTCTTTTTCAGATTCTTAAAGGGAGTAGACATTATTCAAACATTTAACTTAACACATCCATACTAGAGACGTAGCCCAGTGTTGCCACCCACCTTCTCCACAGTGTTCAGGGCAGCAGCGAGGCTGACGTTGTGCTTGCCATAGGTGGAGGCCATCTGCAGGGTGTAGCTGGATTTAGAGGCTTCCAGAGAGACGTCTCCTCTCGCGGGTGGAGTCCACAATGAGCTTAAGGAGGCGGAGGCCTTCACGCTTCGCTTCCCCACAATGCCCCACCCTCCTGCCTGGGTAAGGGCGGAGGAGTTGAAGGAGTGGAGGACATGCATGTGTAAAAATGTTGTAGTGCCATCTTAATAGTTCAAACCACTGGTGGTCTCTGGGGGGTGCAGGGGGAGCGATAACCCCGCCCCAATGTTCGCCTCAAATATCATTAAATTGTTAAATTATCTTGATAATTATTTAATTCTAGCATGGAATTTAAACATCTGATATTTTCAATGTTTTTACAGACCAGATATTATTAACTGAGAGTATTGTATCTGGCAGTGATGGAATGTAACTAAGTACAGTATTGAGTATTTTCATTTTTTGTGACTTTATATTTCCACTCCACTACATTTTGGAGACAAATATTGTAATTTTTACTCCATTACATATATTTGAAAGCTTTAGTTACTAGTAACTTTGCAGATTACATGCTGCATCGGAGCCAAAGTGATGCATTTTTAAATTAACTTATTTTATCAGCAATCAGATATTAAAAAGTGCTGATAGTGGTAAACAGAAAAATGCTGAATATCAGATCCAATAATCAGTCAGCCCAAAGTAAAAAGTATGTACAGTACATACATGTGAATATACATATAATTTACTTTTACTTGTACTTTTGGTACTTAAGTACATTAAATAACAATTACTTTAAGACTTTTACTCAAGTTCTACTGATATTGTCAACTTTCACTTTTACCAAAGTAATATTTTAACACAATATCTTTACTTTTACTCAAGTATGACTTCTGGGTACATTTTACTGCACTGGTATCTTGTATCTTTTTTCTACATATTATGTATATTATGTATATATTTTTGTGTAATCTCATCTCATGCTATTTAGTTGTTGATTTTCTTCTATTTGTCCCCTCTGTCAGGTTTCTTACATACTGCAGGTGAGTTGTAGAAATGATTAAGCCACTTTAATAAAGACTTTTCAATATTCCCTGCCTTGTTTGTTACACTTTCTTGTATTTGATGTGCCTGGACTGCCTTGTTGTTTCAAAGCACTTTGAATTTTGTTCTCTGAACATTCAGATGGAGCAGCCTCTCCTCTCCTCTCCTCTCCTCTACTTACTTGGATGTAGGTGACAGCTGGTGTGTAGAGCTTCAGACGGGCCTCCCTCTCCCTGCCCCTATCCCTGTAGAAACCCTCCAGCAGGAGGTTGCGGATGGTCAGCCACTTACTGGCTGTGAGCTCTGATGTGAGATGGAGTGTGTGACGCGGCTGCTGGCTCAGTTTGTGCACAGTGTAGATGTACAGCCACGGAGTGTCCATGTTGAATGTGCCTGGAAGATAAAAAGACTGACATGATGCTGATCGGTTCCTCACTGCAGGAAAAAAACACTTCATAGGCATCACAACTCAACTTACCTTCCCATTTTTTCTGCAGGGTGTCTCTGGGAGGGCTTTTCCAGTGTAATCCAGCCACCAGCGGCATCAGGTTGTTGTAGTTGACTTTGAGGTGAGTGCTGCTCTCAGACCCATCCTGTCTCATGTGAGAGTGAAGAAGCTGAGTCCTGTAGTTTAAATTCTTCTCCGGCACCTGGAGAATGAACTGGAATAAAGAAAGAAAAATGCTTTTAAAGGGGCGCTGTGTAGTTTTGGAGAAGAAATTCAAATTCAGAATTTAAATTTTTACAATGTTAATGAGTTAATAATACATAAGTGAATAAACAAGCTGTTCTCAGAGGAAAATAAGGTCCCCAGAGCACTGTTGGAAGCTAGAAAGGTGGCAGGGTCAGCCACATATAAACAAAGTAAAACATTATGAAATTGTGTTGTCCTTTAAGGTCAGTTTGTTTACTCAGTTTATTCAGTCATGAAAACAAAGAGATTTCTTTTATTTTAGAAATCAGTCAATGAAGACCTTTCTCTTCCGATTAAAATTTCTTTCCCAAAACTACGTAGTGCACCTTTAAAGCTTGAAAAATGTAAAAACAAGGATCGTCTCACAGCAGACGAGAACACAGACCATTACAGATGCAGCACTGCCTACCTCCAGTGTGTAGCTGGTGTGGTTTTGTGTGCTTTGGTTTTTGAAGGACTGGCTCAGGAGAAGTGTGCGTTTGTTGTTGATCTCATCCCAGTGTTTGCCGTAGCTCACGTCCAGGGCGGATTTAACGTGGCTGGGGCTCTCCTCGTGCCTGAGGTGGATCTGCAGAAACAACCAAGCTCTTAAAACACAGAGAGAATATCCACCCTCAAAAGCTGGAAGTATCGGATTAAGATTCACTTTAAAAGCTTGTGTCATCCAGTGGGTTCAGGTCTTCAGCCGTTACCTTGTGGTTGATAGGAGCGGTGTTGGAGCAGTAGAACTCATGATCTGCTCTCATGATGTACGTGAGGTTTGAGTCCCTCTCACTCCTTAGTCTCTGAGATGTGTAGCACTCCTGACGCAAGTGTCGGGCATCACCTGCAAGGGGGTCAAAGGTCAGGAGAAACTGATTTTCTCCTAGAAGATGAGATGAAAGTGCCTGACCTTTTCCAAACAATTTCCAAGGACAACTTCCGTGTCAGGCTATCACAACTTAATGTGCTGTGTTTTTCAATCACTCACCTCCCAGACCATATTTGAGCCTGAGCACGGAGCTCCACAGTGAGCCCTTCTGCTCCATCAGTCCCAGCATCCTGGTGCCGACCACACCAGGTAACAGCAGCTCCGCCTCCACAGAGTACTGCCTGCTGCTGCCATCCCGCCTGCGCTCCAGGACCACTGATGCGGAAAAAGTTCATGTTAAATATATAAAAGTTGTGTTTCTTGAGATAATAAATGAATATGATTTGGTCATGTTGGTCGGATACCTGACAGTGATGCAGTTTCTCTGAACACGTTCTTCACAGTGGCAGAGAAGCTGGTCTTTCTGCCGAGTCCACGAGTAACATTAGCAGAGAGGATCATGGGATGTCCATGAGCGGCCATTTTGGCTTCAAGGTGATAGCGTGTCCGCTGCTCTGACAGGAGGGTCTGAGTGTCGACCAAACCCTAAAGATGACAAACTAATTAACATCTTTTATAACTAGAAAATCATTTTCAGATTAAAGGTGCACTATGTAGTTTTGGGTTAATCAGAAGAGAAAGATCTTCATTGACTGATTTTTTATGCTGAAACAAATTAAATTTCAAGACTGAATAAACAAACTGACCTTAAAGGACAACACAGTTTCATACTGTTTTACTTTGTTTATATGTGGCGGACCCTGCCACCTTTCTAGCTTCAAACAGTGTTCTGGGGACCTTATTTTCCTCTGAGAACAGCTTGTTTATTCAATTATGGAGTTTATATTATTAACTCATTCATATTGTAAATTTAAAAATTCTGACTTTGTATTTCTTCTCCAAACCTGCATAGTGTGCCTTTAAATCACATGACAGATCGCCTCAATACTGACCATGATGTAATAATGAGAACCATCAATCAGCAGCTCCAGCTTTCCTGACTTTATATTCCTCTCTCGTTCAAGTTGTCCTGAGAAAAACAACAACACATTTTCAGCATTAGACCCTAATAGATGTTTGTGTTTTTTTTGTTCAGGCGTTCCTCCGTGACCAACCTTGTATGTGGATGGTTTTCAGAGGATGGGTGATCCTCAGCAGCAGTCTGTTAGGGTTGAAGCTCAGGTCCAGAGACATGTCCCTGGGGATGGAGGACTGAGGTGTGGCCATGAGGAGGTGGATGGAGGCCTCTCTGGGGAGCCAGGTGCCTCTCTGAAATATAAGATGGGGCAAATTAGCAACTGTGAGACTAGGTGAAAAGATCGAACACAAGTCTAAAAAAACTCTACACTCCTACTCTCGCTTTTAATGTCCTTTACATCATATTATGTCACCTGAGCGAGCAGTGAGTAGGCAGCCTCCAGCAGGTAGTAATGGAGGCCTCTGTCCAGCTTCAGCAGCCTCAGGGAGAGGTGGGCTGGTCCTGGAGGAGGGAGGGAAATACCGGCAGCAAGTGACGGGTAAGAGGCATTGGAGCAGAGCTGCCAGCCGACCATCTTGGACCCTGTGAGGAAGCAGAGATCAGTGTTTGGTAAACAACCTAACTGTTATAATGTGATCATCAGAGAAAGTCAGCCAATCAAATTCATACTCAAAATTAGGGTGCCACTTATCACCAGAGTAACCGCTAACTGCTGCTAAATGTAGCTGCCCTTAGCTAGCATACAGTATATTTCAATATAATTAAATAATAAACAGCACATATGTAGACTAAAAAAGTAAAGCAGCAATAAATATCAGGGCACTGGCTTTAAAAAGGCAACATGCTGTGGTATTTCTAAAAAGTTCATATTCAGTAACAATTAAAAGAGTACGTTTTGGGATCTAAATCTGCTACAAACTGTCCAACAATAATTGTATAAAGGCCGTAGACAGTGTATGAGAACTTACACGTCTTTGGTGTGCAGGTGGTCTTCTGGACTCGACTCTTTGGCCCCTTTATCTCCTCTCTGTGGTCTCCACTGAGCTGAAACACTCTGGAGCTGGTGAACAGAAAATTGACACACACTCTGTAGGAAACACAGCTCAAAACTGCAACGTTAAACACGATCAGACAGTATGTTTTGTTTTGGTTATTTTGTTCAATTGAACTTTTTCTGTTGTTATACTCGTCATGCCAAAATATTCGAGCAACCTACTAAACATAATAAATAAAAGTTACCAAAAAATCTGCAATTAAAGGTGTTTTTTAAAATAGTTTTTTGCCCACTTAATACATTTAGCAGCTCTCTTTGGTCATGAAATAGGTAGAGTTTGACTTAAATAAGTCCAAGTGTTTTAAACATATTTCTAACTATTATCTACCAAGAGACCATCAGGCATTATTACAACCCAGTACTCCTGGGTTGGACCACATCCATCTTCAAATCTGGCCTTCATTTGATCTAAGCTACACACAAGAATAGTTACGTAAGACTGACAGATATAAATACCTGGCAAAGTAGTCAAAACCACTTCTATGGTTGTTCCCACTACAACATCTGTCTCGGGGAATATACGAATGTGGGAAAGTTGGGGGGTGGGTCCACCAAGCCCCCAGGAACAGCGGCAGGCTTTGAAACTAATTTTCGTAGTGGCCAAACAGTGCAATTAAAATGTCACGTGATGCACTGCGGCCCAAGAGGACTTTTTTCCATATACACGGTATACTTTTTCCCATACACCATTTAGTCCAATAACATTTGAAAAGTCTAAACAACTACATCGCTTAATCCCTATTCAAGTTATGGCTAAAGCAGAAGTTAGCTTTTTTGGCTTCATGTGCCACTGAGCAGCTTTCATAGGAATGAATGCTATAATCAGATACTCAAAATGGCTTCTGTGTTAGTTCCCAGTATAAAAGGTGTCTCCAGGACTACAATTTGCTATGATAACACACACACACACAGACTCATAAACTGAAAACATCACCAGGTGATGCTGTTGGGGCTGGTAAACATTCAACAACACATATGATCTATTGAAGGACATTTTGAAATGGTGTAATTAATTGAAAGGTGGACACTTACCTGACAGAGATGAGGTCCATGACGTCCTCTGGCGTGTTAAGTGTGACCCTGAGATCCCGTCCCTCCTGCAGCTCAACACTGCCATCCAGGCTGGTGGAGCTGCTCAGCTCTGAAACCCAGTCCACTGCAGCCTGACCCAAAGCACCGTCAACCCCCATCCTGGCAGACAGCCCCACATGTGCACTGAGGAGAGAGACGCTGGTTACTGAGCACAGTTTGTAGGCAAATGTCCAACTTGTAGCCCCTGTTACACGCGGTAATGTGGAAGTACTTGGGTTTGATGTATCCAGTCAGGGAGAAGTGAGAAGTATCCCTGTAGTTGATATTGCCCTTCAGACGCAGAGAAAGGAGGGAGGTCATGTTGATGCCCAGTTTGACGGGCAAACCAGACAGAGACGGTAAAAGCAGCTCCTCTGTCATCAGCACGGCCCTGTGGTTCAGCTGAACCTCATGACCCTGGAGGACGGAGAGGAAGGAAGGCAGACTGATAACAGGAGAATACACACTGGTACAATTATTGATGTATATGCTGCATGTTTGAAGTCTGTTGCTTTGCTGTTTGTCCCTTTATGTGAAAATTTTTATGTTGCTGCCTTGGCCTGGAGAAAGATTTTGAATCTCAATGGAAGTTTTTCCTGGTAAAATTAAGATTAAATACAAAATAAAAATGAAAAAGTACCTTGAGCAGTTTGACAGCCAGTCCTGCCACACTCAGCGACAGCTGGTTGATTTGGTCGTAGAGATCTTCACATGTGAACACGCTGAGCTCATTGCCAAACACCTTCACACCAACCCAACACTCAGGCCTGTTGTCCTCTGCTCTCCTGCTCCCAAACAACTGGACAAGACAAATCAAAAACATGTGATTACTACATGAAATCACCTTCCCTCAATGCAAAACTTTATATAGTTTTACATGAACAGAAATCTTACGCTATCAAAATGCCTTTTGACTTGATTAATAAGTCAGTATATCTTGACAAAAAAAAAGGCTACTAGTCCACCTGTTGTACCGGTGTACTGGTGTTTGTCGGGTCTTATCCGACCTGACCAAGCTTAGATGTTAAACCCACTGCACATCCTCTTCCCCTAAGACACCGGCCCAGTAGAGACAACTGTCTTACAACAGTCACAGTGACCTCACCATGGCCCTGGCCTTGTCCAGATAACTGTTGGTGCTGGACAAACATTTTTCTCTGTCTCCTCTGTGGCCATCATCTGTTCTCCTTCTCGTCCTCCTGTCCTCTTTGGACTGCACATCTTTTTGACTTTCAGCTGCGGACTCTCCATCAGAGTGACCGAAAATGTTCTTCAAAAGCGGCTCAGCGTTTTCAACGTGAAGGTCCACCTTTGATGGGAAACAAAATACATGCATGTGACATAGTATTGTAAGCCTCTAATACGCTTTTAGGAATAAAAATCTAATCGATATCAAACTCACTTCCAGGAGGTTGTGGGCTCTACCATAAAAATATGCTGTCAGGTTGGCAGTGGCAGATCTGGGTAGAAACGATTTGGGAGAGAAAACCAAAGATGTTTCCACATTTGTGACTCCCATGCCTGAAACAAAAAAGCAGAGAAGTGTTTTTTTTTTAATCATGGAAAATACAGATGTGAATGCTATTTTACTTAAATTGAAGCTGAAGGGAAGCCATCGCTACCGGATGAAACAGTGTAGTCTGAATAGGAAGAGTATTTCAGAAACTCAGCCTCAAAGTCCCTGCTGATAATATCATCAGGGAGTGACTCGATTAGTGCCTGCTTCATGGGGTCCTCGCTCCTCAGGACGTTAGTCAGGTGACTCCACACATATGAGCCCACTAAAGAAGCAGAGGAGCATATGGTTATACTGACAAACAGAACAAGTAGATGAACAAGTACAGAAAAGAATCATCAAAACAAACACTGCCACAAAGGTACAACATAAATAACCTGAGATTTGAGAAGTACTTTGGAGAAACACGGTAGACTTCAATTGGTTTACAATTAGAAAAAAACAAAGATCAATAACTTTCTATAAACAAACAACTGGAGCCAATGTTAAGTCTTGTTTCACCTGTTTGACAATGAGAGCAGAAACACGATCATGACCGACAGAGGACTTACTTAGCTCACTGAAAATGTCAATTGCGAAACATTCTCACAAGGGGAAACTGTTACGGGCATCCCCTCTACAAACCACAGCAGTTTAGTCAGACCTTGGCTGGACGTCTCGTCCCTCAGCGTCGTCTTCACCACTTCAAACACGTCCCGATCAGGGCAGCGCATGAGCTGCTGGTATGCAGTGATTCTGACCTCGGGATCCTCCTGGGAGGACCGGTACAGCTGCAACAGCACAGATCTCTAAAGGAAGGAAACTGCTGTCAGTCACTGATGCTAGACTGACACCCACCTCTTCACCTCCACCTCAACTCATCCTGAATCAATTACTATGTCATACAGAAAGTTAGCTTCTGTGACATGAAGACTATTGACTTGTATTATTTTTGACTCACATCAGCTGAGCAAGGAAAGCGTCTGAAGGCTTGGATGGCAGCCAGTCTCAGCTTCAGTGCAGATGAGTGGCCGAGCATGAAGCGGTTTAGGAGAGGAATGAAGGCTGGAGCAGACAGGCCGATGTTTCCCACTGATTTCAGTGCATAAAAAAGCTGTTGGGTGACAAATTATGTGCAAATTAGGCATTGTTTATGTGTGATTGCTTCAAAACACGCATTCTGAGGACATCTAATCACCAGGCTCAGTGTCATGGTGTGAAGTGCACCTACTGTACGTCTCTGAGTGGATTGCTCTCCTTCACTGCCCTCCATCAGGGTTTTTTCAAGCGTTTGTATGAAGGTCTGAACCTGAGAAAGTTCACTGCAGGAGGCTTGAGACCTCCGGCACAACTGATAGACCAAAGATGATCCAGCTAACAGCGCCTTGGACCGCACCTCTGGGACCTCCAGTAAGACCTAACACAGACAGCAGAGATACAGGGCGAGCTAAATGCAGGCGATACGTATCATTCACATTTATTTGACTAATAGATCTCATGAGTGAATTGAGTAAGTAGCTTTGATGAGAGATTTTGCTCATCATTACTGTAACCAAGAAGTTCCTACATTGATGGAGTCGATGATTTGTGGAGATGGATGAGGGATGAGGGCGATGGTGGAGAGAAAAGCGTGAGCCTGCTCCTCCTCCAGCTCTCTGTTCTTCATTAGGTCGGTCAGTAGTAAGATGCAGTTTTCAGATCCACATGCTGGTAATGCATCTAACAAAGGCTGCCTGTTCAAAGAGTTAGTCAACATCAGTATCAGTCTCTGGTGTGTTATGCGATATAATGTGATGCTATGGAAAAATATACACTTATTTGCGAGTTAGTTGAGAAGCTTGACCACTCTCACTGTTTGTACAGTAAATATATAGCTGCACCCATTAGCTGGTTAGCTTAGCTTAGCATACAGGAGGAAACAGGGAGGAAAAGCTGGCCTGTATCTGTCCAAAGGGAACCAAATCTGCATGCAAGCACCAAAAGCTAAAGCTAAAGCTCTCTAATTAACACATTATATCTCATTTGTTTAATCCATGCATAGGACTATTATTTGCTGGGTGCAGCAGCTTCCTGTAGTATCTGCTTGGCAATACATATAATGTACATATACATATAATGTAAATTAGTGAACTTTTGAGGTTATGCTAGGCAGATGTTGTTACCTTTGGACAGAGCTAGTCTGTTAGCATAGCATAAAAACTGGAAACAGCTACTCTAGTTATTATCTTATGCTAGCAGACTAGCTAACTACTAACTACTACTGCCATGGCTTCATAGTTAAAGTACCGTACACAGACATAATAGTAGTGATCAATCTTCTCAGAATGTTGCACTGTGTCTTTTACATTGCCTCCATAGAGTCCTAAAACCCGGAAATCTGTTAGCATTTTTAAGGACGTGTCTTAAAACGCCGGTTGCTAACAAGTGGCTAAATAAGGCTACAGAAGTTGTCGGGGATGTTAAACATCATCACATCAAACACAGCAAATCATCTACTCGCTTGTCCGTCTTAACAGGCAGACTTTAGTTACAAACTATTCCAACTCAAACTTTACAACTTGTAGATCGATCAATTTATAGAAAACTTGTATAGTAACTGTGGGGAGTGTACCTATGTTCCCCGGGTCCTATGTTCCCCACTGTTGCCGGGGAACATAGGACCTTTTTTCTAAGAAAGGGTCCTTAGTAACTAACCCTAACCCTTTTGGGGGAAAGCGGAGAACATAGGACCCTTTTTTTTAGAAAAAGGGTCCTATTTTCGGCACTAATCCAAAATCCAATTCAAAAATCTCATCGGCAATTTGTTGAGGGAATCAGGGCGATGCTCACTTCCAGGTTAGCCTACAACAATATGTCATCCGTACAGCACTCTTTTACATTGCCTGTGTAATGCACCCATTGTTAATTATATTATTAATTATACCCTTGGAAGTCAAAATGTTTATTTGCCATATTCTAGTCATAGTAGTCAGTCATAAGGACTAAGGAGGAGACCCTGCCCTGCTCTGGCATGTTAGCTCATCTGTGCCTCAGAGTAGTGTCTGATTAAGTTGGCTACTGTCCCACACAGACTGTCCTTTGTTAACTTGTGGACTTGGCCAGAGGCTGTGTGTATTTTTCTCATTATAAAGCATAAACAAGAGTCCTTTCAGTTTTAATCCAATTTACTGGTAGCTAAGCACAAGATCTTTCATTAGCTACAATTTATGACTGTGGAAATGTGCAACTTAAACAGTCATGTGGAGACACTGATGAAGAAGAGGACGCTGAGCCAAAAGACACTGCATTATAAAACACTGAGGATCACTGACCAGTCATTGCGGCACTTGAAAGATGCTTCTTGCCAAAGCGTCTTGAGCTGAGAGAGGGTCAGATCTCTCAGCTGGAAAGCCAGTTGAAGGAACTCTTGTGATACCTAGGAGCAGATCCAAACACACATATAGGCTTTTTTTTTAATCAAAACTGTTGCTGCACAACCAGAATGAATTGCCTCCTGCAGAACTGTGAACACGCTTTTTTTATTCCCATCAATCACCTGATCCCCACACACTAATTTTATCACAGAGTGTGTCAGGCCCTGGGTCTGACGGCCTCTTTTAAACACTTCCTATGTAAACAGACTATGAAGACAGTTGCCAGATTAGGTTTGACTGAACTTCTTGTATGGGAGACATTAAAATGACTGGCTCATACACAGCAAAGTCTCAGGGGAAGTCGAACCACGATTTACAAACACAAATGAGCCAACAGTGGTCTGGCAGGGTACGGGCTACTTAAAAGTGATTCATATTCGTAACTGAAAAGTACTGCAGCGCCTGGAGTGTAAGCCAGGTAAACTGAAACATACAATATGCATTCCTTACATATAAATGCGGTTAAAACTTACCAGTTGTGGGTCTGAGGTGAGGCTACATAACGTCCGGACAGTTTGACTGGCTTGCTGAGGTGTTGATGCTCTACCTTTCCCTGGCCTCGCAGCCCCCTCATCTTCAAACTGCAGGTCAGTTAGCACACCGACACCTAAAGAATCTGCATGAGCGTTGAGGAGAACAGGCATCAGGGTCCATGTCTGTAAAACAGTTGCTAAGAGTAACTGTAAAAGTGTCCCATAAAGGTACATACTTTTATTTTGGCCATCTGCTAGAATTTTATTTTTAGTGCCTGTCTCTTTTAAAACAGGCATGTTGATCTTATTTTTCACAATGTGGGACCTTTAATACCATTCCTGACCTGTGCCTGAAGGAGTCCCTGGCTGGGCTCTGAGCAGGAGCAGGGTAGACACTGTTTGGGTCTTCACCAGCCCTGCAGTCCTGGACCATGTTGCCATTGAAACGGTTTCGGTGCAGTTGACCTCTTGCATCACTGTAGACCCATGCCTCTGAAGACAGTGTAGCTCTGACTGCACCGACTAGCAAGAAAGACAAGACACAAACCTCTTGTCATAAAAGCATGAATCAAATGCAACTGTTGAGCCAAAGCACTGATGTAATATTGATAACAGTGGGCTAAAAATTACATCCTCTTATTCAGTGATGTGGAAATCTCTGGTGACAACAAGCGTCATCACCCATTTTTTCAGTTCCACTTTTCTTGAACTCAGACATCAGAGAGGAGAAAAAACAATCTACAAGACTAATGCATCACTGGGGTCACAGTGAGGATTTTAAAAGTATTGATGTCATTGGTTGAAGTAAAAACAAATGAAACCCGACATTCTTGTTTTGTGTTTACTTACTTGGATACTTTTCTAATATTTCAAGAAGATGATGGTCTACATTTTGTTTCAGGGCTCCACACTGCTAGTAATAAAACTAAAGTAACGAAGTATTGAATCATTTATCTATTATTTGTCCTAAAAGTAGTCATATTTAAATGCACACAGTCTAAAAATATTGGAATCGGCCTATAACATCACCACCATGCACATGATTTTAAAGGGGCACTATGTAGTTTGGGAGGAGAAATTCAAACTCTCTTTCAAACTTCAATATTTGAATAAACTACACAGTTCACAGTAAACACACTACATGGTGCACCTTTCAGTGTAGAATATAAACTCCCCTCAAGTTGCTTAAACCCTAGAGGAAAACACCCAAAATCCCCAGAGAAGGTGCATGGCCTCAGTGTCCTCAGTGGTAGCCTCGTTCCCATGCATTTTTGACAAAGAAAAAAAAGAGGCAAACTTACTGTATCTGCAGTTAAAGATACCGAATGGGGCCAGAAGTTTGCCAGCCTGGACTGGTGGCATTGTTTTAGATCCCTGCTCTTCAGCAGTAATGGTCCTCGCCTCTCATACCTGCTGGTGCACGTCCCGTACACATCCGTCTGAGAGAGAGGCATTAAAGAAAAGTCAGATAATCACCCTGTGAATGCACCATATTATGACAAGATCTTAATGACGGTTATTGTTTGTAGCAGGAGTAGAGGTTGTATTGTCAGTTGAGAAGAAGTGGTTGCACTTGTTTTATTTTGAAATCTCCATAAAGACAAGGGAGTTTCTGTAAGTTTGCAAACTTGGCAGTTATAAGATAAAACACAGCCCTCATCAACCCTCACCTCCTTCTCTAGTTCCTGTTTGGAGGCCATGCGGGAGGTCTGGAGCATGCTCAGTAGAGCCCTTTTAATGTTGAGGGCCCACACCTGCTCCCCCTCCTGGAGACAGAGGGCCGTGACCTTTCCCCCCTGGAGGGAGAACTTGAGGCGCGTTCTCTCCAGTGAATCCCTGGGAAACAAAAACACCAGATGAGCCCCCCCGAGACCCGGGAACACAGACAAGCAGGGCATCTGAACAGAGTATCACATTCATTGGAAAAACAGTTGTAGCATTCCAAAATGACTTAGAGCGAGAACAGATAGACCCACATGCACGAACGCAGAATAAATAAACAGATGAAGGGTAAAGCATGCATTCATTCATTCACTATCCTTTAAAAAAACACCTCAAATTGTATAAAATCTGCGATATTACCTTAAGCTCTTTAAACGCTGCACAGAGTGCTCCTTCTGAGGGGAAAGCCGCTTTATCTGTGGATTCCTAATCTGTTGGACGAGCATAAATAATCACCTCTATGCAATACTTTACTTTAAGTTTTTTTTTCACAAACACTTTTATTAAAGCTGACCTGCATCATTAGGTGACACTTGGAAACCACGTCGATATCAACCACACAGTCCAGAGCCAGTCCATTCCTGCCAGCATTGGAGCCATGAAGGGTGGTGGTAATTATTGTGCTATACCTGTAAGTATACCTCACCCCTCTCTGATAGGACTGGTCAGAGGTAGAAAATCCTATAGACATGAAATAATAATCATAACATCCAGAGATAAACTAATATTTCAGTGTCTTGCATGAAGAACATTCTCATTGTTAACGTATTATTATCATATTTGATATAAGAAACAAACTGGATTCTCACCAGCACAACTTGAATCACAGAGATTTGGTTCCGTCTGAAAGCAATCACCTACTGCACAGAAAATCAGGTTAAAATATCAGACCTAGTGGCAAAAATAGAGAAATTCTTCTCAAAGAAAGACAGCTAAAACTCCACACTTTAAACTCAAAGTCATGTCACGTGGTTCTTTGTCAAGTCATCTCTGCTTTCACTGGAAAATTAAATGACACAAGAATCAATATAGCTGACAACAAAAGCCATAAAACTCACCATGTAGCAGGAGATAAATGAGTGCAACATGCAGACAATTGAGCAGTAACAAGGACATATCCATAGCAACCCAGAGTCACTGCAGGTCTGGCCGCCTCCGAGCCTCCACATGTAAGCGAGATGAAAACCAAGCAGTGTTCACAGCCACTGAATGACCACGCTTGTACGTGGGCTTTCCACAGTGACCCATAGTGCTCACGGCAACCAATCAGGAAATACCTTCCAAGCTGGAGCTACAAACATTTGCTGAGCCAATCACTTGACACAGAACCAACCCTCAGGAAAAAAAAGTAGTTTTTCTTGCACCCCCATTATCTCGGACTATACAACAATATGACATGAGCCACATATGGAGAGAAAATTCAGTTTATTGCAGGAAAGCTCTGTTAGTTTTGAAGAACAAATTCAAACTACATTTACAATATTAATAAGGTAATAATACATGTATTAGCTCAGAAATATTCATTTTCTCCATAAGTGAATAAACAAGCTGTTCTCAGAGGAAAATAAGGTCCCCAGAACACTGTTTGAAGCTAGAAAGGTGGCCAAATATAAACAAATGAAAACAAAGTTTGTTTATTTACTTTGTTTAAGCCAAAAAATCAGTCAATAAAGATCTTTCTATTTTGATTGAAATTTCTTCCCCAAAACTACATAGTGCACCTTTAAACAGTTTGAGCTGGCATAATATCAAACCTGAGATCTGACATGTTCTCTGCAGGGATAGCATAGATGTATTATAGAGGAGTGGATGGAATCACATAGTATACAATAGTGTAGCACTGCAAAATAAAGCCTGTAAGAATAATTACTATGATTATATGAATCATAAGTGTTATTATCCTACACGCATACAGACTTTGTCAATATGACCATAAATCAATAAGCCACACAACCAGTGTGGACTCTAATCTGCTTAAAGCTGATTCATTAACCACTCTGAAGACAACTACAGTGAAGAGAGGTAAGCATGAGAGAAGAGAGACCTCTAGTGTATGTGTAATGGATAAAAAACAGTTGTAAAAGTAGAGATTTGTGGGGTTGTGGTGACTCCTCGTACAAGTCTATTTGTCGCCAACGTGAAATAAAACGCCCTCCACTGCTCAGCCACGTTCTTCAGCCTCCGACTGAGCTCAAACTAATTTACCCAACACGCCCTCCATCCTCATCTCCTTCCCCCATCATTACCCAAGCTCCACGATGCACCCGCCGCCGCGGTCCACGCCCGTGCTGCGACGTCAGTCACTGCGTGCTGCTGGTTGACGCCGCATTCACATACACAGAAAGAATTGTATTTTAGAACTTCGTTTGAAAGCTACCGTTAACCGGCTTTCACCCCAACTTTGAGGCGATGAAACAGTCGTAGAAGTGTAGTTTGGTACGATAAGTATGATAATGGGTGTTTTAGTATGCTAAACTATAACACTGTAATGATAGCCTACATGTGATTTAGAGGTAATCCATAAAATACACTTAGAGAACAGAAATAAATGCTAGATTTTTGGCTTTGTGTTTGATATCAACATTTACAACGTGCTTTATGGCCGTGATTTGAATGTGTCCTTTATGAAGTCGATGTTGGAGTAATTGCAGTGACAAAAAAATATATAAGTGTGGAGTTTATAGAAATTTAGACACATAAACACCACCCAAAGATTTTTAACCGACAGGCAGTGAACGCACCCGTAGTCCGGACCAGGGGGCGTAGGTTTGACCGGCTTCTCGGAGGCTCAGACACAATGAACCGTCAGACGGTGAGAGGCACGCATGTTGGCCCGGAGTCATTGGCACGGTTTTAGCACATTATTATTCTCGATTGTGCCTTTTCTTTGGTTTATTTAGTCGTTTTCAAAGTGTTGATACACTGTATGGCGGTGAAAAGGCTCGGCTGGAAACGGTTGGTTCGTCGAGTTTGATGAAAACGAGGTCGGGATCAGACTACCGTTAGCCCCTCCTGGCCGATTTTTTTCGTTATTTTTTTTTGCTAAAGCCAACAAAACAAGTCAGATAACGATGTCGTTTACTGCCTCGTCTGATTATTTCGCTGCCGAGTGTCTGGTATCGATATCCAGCGGTCCTGTCCTGCACAGACCCACCCCGGTCGCCCCCGCCAGCCAGCCGGCCACGGTGGGCCTGCTCCCTGGGGAGCCCGATGGGTCAAGCGAGGACAGGGAAGTGCGGGAGACGCTCAGGCTGGAGGGGGCGAACATGATGGCGGTGGCCGGTATCCTCACCGACCTGCACGGTAAGTTCCGCCCCATGTCGGCCTACTCGGAGAGCAGCAACTCCTCGTGCGGTGGGGAGAGCGGCTACACCACGTTGTCCGACCCGACCACCCCTACCATGACCCCCTCCGCCACCCCGGTCCCCGGACAGCAGCAGCAGTTGAGGGGAGGGGGAGGAGGAGGCGTGGGGCCCCCGCGCTCCCCGGTGAAGCGACATCAGTGCACTTTTGACGGGTGCGACAGAGTTTACGGGAAATCGTCCCACCTGAAGGCACACATCCGGACACACACAGGTACGGAGACAACAACAGTCAGCAGTTCACGTGTTTTATAACCCCTGAATATAAACTTTGTAACTGCTGCTTTGTCGCTGACACGCACGGCCATGTTGTTATTACCATTATATCAGATAGATAGGGGAAGTGTTGTGCTCTTTTGTTTTATGGTATTAGTTGATAATAGCGTGGTGGTGGCAGTGTTTTCCCATTTACCCCCGTCTTACTACAATAACGAGGCCAAACAAAGAGGGAAAGACGGAAAAACTCCCCTTCAGAGAGTCTGACAAAGAAGTAAACTAACAAAAGAACTGGGCTGGACGTTAAAACCGGTGACGAAGGTCTTCCTCCCGACTGGATTTGCATATGAAATGAACGTAAGACGAAACCTTAACGTCGAGGGCAGAGAGTTCACTGTCGGTCCTGTTGATGGCAGTAGCAAGTGCTGGATGTTATGGCTGTTTAGTTTCACTTTGGGCATCATCACCTCTTTCTCTGGCTTCTGCTGACGACTTTAATGTCTGGCGTAGTGTTAATTTATTGATTAACGTTGAGGAGGAGCCAAAATGGTGGCGCGCAAATGGATGCACACATTTTCCTTTCTTTTTGTGTGCATGCTGAGAAATGCATGCCGTGGTTGTAAGATCAGTCTCAACCATTTATTCCCACGATGTAGTTGGTAATACACCCACCTGTCAGGATGATACCGTAGCTCTGCCACAGATAAAATGTGCATGTGATGTTTTTTTTTTCGCGAAATGAGGAGAATTGGTGCGTTCAGGGTCAGTGAGCAGGCGCAAACGGATTAAGGACAGGAAACAGCTCAAAGAAGCGGTGGTGGGAACGCCCACAAAGAGTAGTGCAACAACAACGTGGCCCGGCTTTGTGATCTTGAAAATGGCACCGAGCATCCTACTCGCTTATCCTGGTTTTACTCATGTTGCCTGCGAGAGATTAAGGCTAGTAGTAGCTTAGGAAGACACTAATCTGGAGAATCTAAATCCTAGATATGTTTTGTGACGTATTCAACTATGTAGAGATGAGCATACACCCTATTTCATAAAACTCATGCAAATTCGTGTCATTAGAAATGTTTGGGATTTGGCCACATATTTCTTATTATGTTTTATTTATTAACATCCTATTTTGCAAACACTGCCCTATATTGTTGGTTTGAAAGCAGAAGATCAGGTTTGAGATTTGAGGAACACGAACAAACAGACCATAAAATCCTTTACAGTGCCTGAGACATATTATTTAAATGAAAATAGAAATAATTGCATTAATGTAGAAACAGTTGGCTATTATTTAAGATATGAAAGATTTATTTAAACGGATACACATCTGTCAAACACACATAAATTGCACCAGGGCTACAACCAACCATTATTTTAATTGATGGATAACCGTGGTCATTTCCTCGATTTAATCGATAAAATATTCATTCAAGAAGCTGGAATCAGAGTTTTAAATCATTTGGCAATTAATTTAAAAGTTTAAAGTAATGAATGAATCGTTGCAGCTCTACATTGCACATGTTAGAGATGAAAGGGTTTGTCAGTCAATTGATTAGTCAGACATATCAAATTAATCAGCAGCTATTTTGATAAGCAAGTAATTTTTCAAGTATAAATATCAAACATTCCCTATTTTCAGTGTCTCAATTGTTTGGACTTGCAGCTTTTCTTTGTGTTGTGTGATTGTAAAATTGATATTTGTAAGTTTTTGGACAGCTATCCAAAGGAAATTGCATTTTTCGCTATCTTCTGTTCTAACATTTGAAAGACAAAACAAGTAATCTATAACAGCCACTCCTAAACTTTAGAAAGACGTGTTCCAGTTTGAAATTGGAAAATCTTTAGAGTATATGCTTACATCTTTTTTAGATTTCATAAACAGAACAACGATACAGTGCAAATTAATAATCCACCCACATACATGTAACGATTTCTACACTTGAATATCCTTGTACACATGCAGCTATGATGCAACATTAGATAAATTCCACTGTTGTGTCAAAGTCTGTTTCACAGTCAAATATGGCTGCCCTCCTGTTAGAAATGGGTTTCATCTATTGTGATCCAGTGATACAGGTTACGGTCGGTAGAAGACACATTAATGGGAAACAGACTTCAACACAACACCAGACAAAATAGGTCAGATAAATAAGTAACACAAATAACATTTAATTTGACTCCCTTGCTTAATCAGTTCTGATGACTTTTTTTTTTTTAAGTAATTATTAAATCATAAATATTTTATGGTCATTTCAAACAAAATTGAAAATGGATAAACTTTTTTTAATTTATTGTACATGTCTTCTCGCAGCCCACCTGCAGTGCCTTCACGGCCCACCATGGGGCCGCAGCACACAGTTTTGAAATAAGTGATCTAGAAGATATCAGTAAAGAAAATAATTACACGTAGTGGCTGCTATTTAACTGATGTACTGGATTGGTGCAGCTCTTGTTTGTTGTAATAGTTGTATAGGATGAGAATTAGTGATGTAGCTGACTGGAGAAGTCTCTGTTCTCTCTGTTAAAAATAATCCAATGCATGCTTGTAATGTAAACCCTGTGACTTTGACAAGCAGTTAGACAGCTGATGTTTCAATATTATTTTATATGGTGGTTAATGGTTCCCCCTTCTCTTTTCTGCCTCTGTGCTGCAGGTGAGAGGCCCTTCCCGTGCACCTGGCCCGACTGTGAGAAGAAGTTTGCCCGCTCTGATGAGCTCGCCCGCCACACCCGCACCCACACGGGGGAGAAACGCTTCCTGTGCCCACTGTGCGATAAGCGCTTCATGCGCAGCGACCACCTGATCAAGCATGCACGCCGCCATCCCGACTTCCAGCCTTCCATGTTGGGACGCAACAAGGGAGCATTCTCCTCTGCCAGCCCAGCCATGCACCACTAGGATGGTTTGGGGGTGAGGGGCTTCATGGCAGGAGCACAGAAGGGTCACGGTGGTTTCAAGTTAACCAGCAACAATCAGATCCACTGACTAGGATTTAGCATTGCTGTGTTGTACTCAAAAATGTGCACATAACCCACACGTACACAAGCCAACACACACAGCCGGATGTGAGGGGGAAAAGTAGCCTCATCTCTCCATCCATACGGATGAGTCATGTGACCACTATCCACCTGCTCGACATAACTAGGGTTGGGTATAAAGAATGTTCCAAATCTGTAAGAACGATAAGAAATGTGCTTTTCGATTCCACTTATCGTTTCCTGAAAGCAAAGTTTGGACCTACCACACTTTCCTTTTCATTGCCGGTCACATGTGTATCAAAGCATGTGCATAATGTTTACAGCATGATGGACTGGAGCTAGCTTTCTACTTCGGTAAAGACAGTAAAGATGCAGTGAATTGTAATCACTACATGAAAATGAATACATGCAACTGGAAAAAAGTCCGTCTGATGTGACAACCCATTTACTACAGAATGGTATAAGACTGCAGCATATT
This sequence comes from Pagrus major, assembly GCF_040436345.1. Lineage (NCBI taxonomy): Eukaryota > Metazoa > Chordata > Actinopteri > Spariformes > Sparidae > Pagrus > Pagrus major. Next base: position 12,313,761 of record NC_133235.1, read on the forward strand.
TCATGTCCTGTATCATGACCTAATGAATTTAAATGTTGAAACGTTTTTATAGCTCAAATAACCAGATCTGAATGTCTGTTTTTGGTTAATCCGCTGAATAAATACAGGACAAATTAAGGTACTTCATCACATTGATGCAAAAGTCTAGAAAATCAATGATGCCATAAAGCAGCCAATATTGCCTAATAGAAAAATATAATTAGGCTTTAATGACTCAGAAAGTTAAACTTTAGCACATCAGAGAATATTTATATTTGTCTTTTGTTTTTTGACCAAAAACACATGACAAAAAACATCATTTATTAAATGTTTATGACAATAAATGTGTTTTTTCTTTCAACACACTTTGGTTTCTTTTCTCACTCAGGACTCGATTTGAATGGGAATCATTAAGCAGATTGGAATCGATTTGAAAATAAACCCAACCCTAAAAATAACCTCATCAACTCAAACTGAAACACTTTCACAAATTGCAGGGATTTTTTCACATTTTCTGTCATAATCTGCACATTCATCATCAGCCAAAACTCCTCTGTTTTCTTGTGGTTAATTTGTAAATTATTTTTGTGCTCTTCAGTACCATTTCTTCACCATGAGTAGCACAATATTGTGATGTTAGGTAGCGAGGCAGTGGCTAGAAGTCTTTTAGCTTTTTTTTTTCTCCTTTTAGCTTTGCTGATTGTGACACATTCCTTCATTTTTATTGCATTAGTAATGAGGCGATTTGTCAATATTTTTTTGTATATCCAATTTAATTATAGATCAAATATTAATTTTGCCAGAAAGTGGATCAAACTTCACTGTAAAGGAGCTGTTTGCATGCCATCTTTAAGTCTAGATCAGTTATCATCCTTATGCTGACACATAATATACAGTAGTATTATGTCTAATACTGATGCAAATGTAAATAAGCTTCAAGCTTTTTAATGTAGAAAACTGGTAATGCTACTAGCAGCAGAATTAATACATGTGATGAATTGTAGTCCTTATATTAGGGGTGACAGTATATGCTTGATAGGATGGCATTGCCTGTGAGTGTCGGTGTGTATGTGTTTTTATTTACATTTTTGTTAGTGACAGAACTGGGAAAAGTGTGTATGTGATGGTATCAAATTCTTTGGGGGAGGGGGGAAAGATGACATGAGTTGAGCTTGACTTTCAGCCTGCTGCCTTCAAAGTAAAACCGTTCACCACACTCATCAGAGGTGTGGAGCCAGATAGCAGAACGCATATCAGGATCAGGTGTGACAAGGGTTTCTTTATATGGGTTGAGTTTTGGCAGCAGATAAATTCTCACATGTATCATTGGGGGAAAAAATCCTGTTACAATTATTTGTACTGGAAACAAAGCTAATAACCAGTAGACCTTTACTGAGGAGGACATTTTGACTTGTCAAATCAGCAACAGCGCAGGTGCAGCTAATAAAGCTAGCTATGGCTCTGTTCTATGTAGGTGTGTCATTGAATCAGCATGCACAATATCGGGGGCAGACTCTTGTAATCAGGACGCAGCCATTAATGATGTTATTAGTTACACCTGTGTCTGACAACTCAAAATGTCGACTGATGAAGAAATGTTACCATGCTGTAAAAATGGGGCTTTGTTGAAGGTCCAGTGTGGAGGATGTAGGGGTATCTGTTGGCAAAAATGGAATATAATATTCCTAATTATGTTTTCATGAGAGTATAATCACCTGAAACAAAGAATCATGTTTTTCCTTAGAATGAGCCTTTTATATCTACAGAGTGAGCCGATCCTTTATCATGGAGACAACCCATGGATCCAATAAGGGAAAATCTGGATACAGCAATGGAGGCAGAGCCCCATTCATTCCTATAAAAATCACTCATTGGCACATGAAACCAAACAACATTCAACTTCCTGAGTGTAAAATTATCCAGATCATCCACTTAGCTTCCGTACTGTGCGGCCCATAGAGCGTGCACACTAGGCCACCATGTGAAATTGTCTCTAAAGCCCGGCGCTGTTCCTTGGGGTTTGACTCTGCCATGATGCAACTATGTTTCTGCAGTAGCCCAGAACAGACAAACCAAACTCTGGCTCTAAAGAGGAGCCTTAGCGTTTTAAGCAGCCACCATTGCAGAGGCTGAGACGAGGGGTGTTCAGTTGGTTGCATCTACAAACACAATGCTGGATGCCACTAAATCCTTCACACTGGACCTTCAAGAACCAGTTCAGTCCTTTAAAGAAAACCGGCACCTAAATATTCCTCTAAGCCAAAAAGTTTGATAATCCTCATGAATTTCAGGAATCATCACTAACTGAATCAAGCATTCCTCAAGTAATTCAGATGTTTAAAATCTATTCGAGTACATTCAGTGTCCAGGTCTGTTTCTAGAGAGGTTGAATCTTTTTTTTCTTTCTTCTGTGTTTCCACACTGTTTTTTGTCCAGCTCATGGACATCTTCCTTTATCTCAGAGAACAACACTTCTTCAGGAAAATCTGAAAGCCTTAAACTATGTCATAACTACTTTGCACCATGTTTACAGTTTGATCATTGTATAGGTGTGTAACGGCCGCTCATGGGCTCATTACAGATACTCATTATGCAATATGGCACTTTTTTCTTACAGGTGTATTTGGCTGAATAGTGTAATGGCTTGCACTGTTACTATGCTTCTTCAAGCGAGCACTGTGGAACTTTGCTAGTGTGTTGATAGCCAATGGTTTGTAAAACTGCCTTTTTGTCCAAGTGCTTTAGAACGTGTGATAAAAGAACTGGGTAGTTATTTTTATTTCTAATTTTTGTGTGTGTGTGTGTGTGTGTTTGCTTAGTAATTCAGGCCATCTCTTGTTGTGGGATTTTTTATTTTCTTCATTTGTATTTTGAGATCTGTTGTCTCCTCCACACTAAAATCAGAGAGGAAGGACTTCAGATGTCTTCCTCGTTCATCTGTCAAACCATCTCCATATACCGTTTTACTGTTGATCTCATTTTAATGGGAGCCGCACTCATCTGAGTGACATTTTGTACACATTTCTTCTTGAAAGGTTCGATCTGTCGACAGTTTTTGGTTGCTGCTGGCAGTAGCCTCGAACGCATGGACTGCTTAACAAAAGAACACACACATTGTTCTTGTTTTCTACGTCTTCAAATGGACATACTCCCTCCCGTCTCTCCTCACAGATGGGAGTGTCTTCTCACACAGACTCTGTCCGGGTCTCAAAGCTATAATATCACAAGAAGAACATACCTCACAGATTTATTTTTTATTTTTTATTTGGTGTCTGTACAATTCCATCCAACCTGTCTTTCAGAAATTCCTCTCAAGCCACTGAGCCTTGGATTTCAGAAATGTGTTTATATCAGCTAGATGGTCTGTTGTGTAGGCTTTGTCCTCATCTTGTCTTTATATGCAACATCACTACTTCCTGTGTAGCAGCAGAGTTTCCTTTATCCCTGCCTCAATGAACTTCTGTTGTTTATGGACAGTAGCAGATGAACCTACTGGATAAATCCTGCACCGACCCCCCTGTCATTAGAGCCCAGCAGGAGTTTTAGTCACCAAGGGAAAGACTCACTGCTGGCTCGGACAGAGGCTTAAAAGGGGTATTAAAATGTAAAGAAAATAATACCTGTAAACTGTCTCTTCACTGCAGATTTCAATTGTAAGAGCTCTAGTCCAAATCTATTTGTTCATATCACTGAATGTGGCTTGATGACAAACGAGCATTATCCACTTTGGATTTCAGTTTTGCTGCGCTGCCTCACTGAGAAAAAACAAAAACAAATTAATAATGCGATAATTTCTCTTGTCACCACACTAATTCAGATATGCACATTGTACAGAAACAGATGTTTTTTAAATTGATGCCTAATTTTTACATTAATGTAATTTTTTAAAAATCCTCTTCTCAAAGCTTTAGTTAAAGAGGAACTGTGGAACTAAATAATTGCTGCAACACGCTGTTTTGATATTTATATTCTCAGGTGTCTTCAATTTTGAGCATTGGAGTTTCAATATTTCCTGTTCAACACCTAAGTACAAGCATGTTTTATTTCTTTTTTGTTATGCCGATTAATTTATTTCCAAAAAGAATTGTATCATTTGTGTGGTTTAATTATTCTTTTCATAACTCATTTTGTGATATGGAACAGTACTAATATTAAGTGGTTCCATTGTTTGCTTGACATGAGAATACCAGTGCTTTTTTTTTAAATAAAAATCCTTAAGTTGACTGCTGTGCTCTGTGTTTGTGTGTTGTTTCCTCTGCTCAGTGAAGTTGTCCCATAAGCCCATAGCAGCCTCAATATATAAAAAAAAAACATGAGTTTATTTGAAGTAAACATAAAAGGCGGTGCCTGGCCAGTTTACTATTTAATAAAGCCCATGATGGTGGAAGGCAGTCTGATTATAATAAAAACCCTTGGGTGGATTGACTGCGTTTGGACACGCAAAGATCAGGGCATGAGATTATTTGAACAAAGTACAAAGTGGCCTGGCTGGGTCTTAATTACAGGTCATAAACCCAAATAAATATTGAAGACAAAGTAACAGAAATGCACTTGCAGCTGATTTGAACTTTAGCTGGGATTTTAATATGAGTGACAGACTGTATCATTTAATCCTAAAGCTATCTGATGCTGGTTCTGGTCTTTTACCTGACCAACCCAAAATTTTATACAGCACATACTTTTATGTTCATATAATAGCGCAAAAAATACTAAATGTGTTCAGTTTGTTAATTCTGTGTAGATGTGTGTAGACATGTTCAATTAATGCGTTTTTACAAGGAACCTTTTTTGTTTTAACAACATATTTTATCTAGTTAAGTCACAAAACTTACCCAATCCGATATAAAATCTAACATATTTAAACCCAATCGATCTGGATTTTTATTTGGATCTGTATCAAATCATGGATATGAGAGATTTTTTCATTCAGATTCATGCATTATTCCCTGAAATATTAATAGAAATGTTGAAAAATGCTCTCAATTTCACAATGTTAAAGACAGTGAGAAAAAAATCCTGGATCCGTCCTTTTATCCAGATCAGCACCAAAAGTTAATGGGTTCTATTCTGGGCCGAGACCCATCCTCCACCCGAGTTTGGTGGAAATCCGTTTGGTGGTTTTTGTTTAATCCTGCTGACAAACCAACTAACAGACAAATGGACACAGATGAAATTGGTAGATGAAGTTATCAGGCCCATGATTTGACACATTATCCTGTGAAAATGACATATACATGTGAAAAAAGTAGTATAAAGCCTTTTGTAGCTCCAGAGGAAGCTGCATGTAGTCTGATTAAGTGGCATTGTGGGTAATGTAGGCAGCAGGTTTTGAAAAAGAAGAAGATATCCCTGATTCTGTTGTATTGATTGATCATTTGTTTTTAAACTGTGCATAATGAGTTCAACAGGGTTATAGCACAATGCTAGACCACAATGCAAATAAGCTGCTGAGTGACATCACTGGAAGTAATTTATTAGAGGAGCCACTAATGCCTTTATACTACTTTTTCACCCCTTTAATATTTAACATTTGTTACATGGCATCTACTTCCCCTGAAATGAAATGTGAAGTCTTTGTCTCGACAAGTGATCTTGGTACGTGGAAGGCTGGATCACCAACAAAGCAGAGTGGGATGCTCCGGGGGCCCCAAACGCTCCAAACTTGTTAGCTGGCTTGTGCTGATTTAATTGAAGATTAGTTTGAAATATGCTCCACTAAAGCCCGATATAAACTGATATGATTGGGACTTTGTGGCGGGTCCTGCAGAGTGTCCTTGTGCTAAAATGTAGTTTTTATACCTTCATTATTTCAGCCTTATCACATGTTGTGTGAGTTTTATCAAACAAACACACAGTTTTTATTCATTCCACAGAGAAGGTGAGGAATACAATTAAGTCAGGGCCCAGCAGCTAATTTGTGCCCCTCCAGGATGTTCAGCTGACCGTAACAACATGACATCAGTCCCCCTCAGAGTTCATCTCTGCTTCCACTGGCAGAGAGGCGGGGAACCCCACCACGAGCAGAACGAGGAGCCACAGGTGGAAACCCTACAGCCTCAGTTTCCTCCTCACTTCTCCGCCTGGCTTCGTCTCTGTCCCAGTCCGTGTCTACAGCCTCGTCGTCCCAGATGGTCGAGGTCTCCGTGTCGCTGATGTATCCTGGCTCTCCGGTGTAGTGTGTGGGGAAGAGCAGCAGAGGCTCCACTGAAAACACTTTCAGGTCCCTCTGCTCAAAATACTGCATGTACTCGTCTCTGAAGGGACAGGGAGGAGGACAGAAGGACTTTAGACTGAGTATATATGGTTTAAAGGTGCAATACGCAAGAATACCTCGTCCATACTGATATATATATATACAGTAACTGAGGCTCACTTGGGGTGCTTGTTGAACATGACAGGCAGGAACTCATCAACCGGCAGCATTTTGTTCAGGGGATTTGCCTTGAGGAGCTTCTTGGCCCCATTCAGTGACAGGACGTAACCCAGGGTCCAGTAGGAGTAATGCGGGTGAACAAGGTTCCTGACTCCCTTCACCCACTGCTCCGGCTCCTTCACCTGCAGCCGCTTACGGCCCACATAACTGTGTGAGGACACAGAGGTGAGTGACACTACAGAGGCATAATGTGAATTTATTATCAAAGGTACTCAAGTGATGAAAAATGGGACAAAAACTGCAGTGATTCACTCACATGAGGTCCCACTCAAGTCCCACTCTCTGTACATTTTCCATGATAGTCACCAGCCTGCTGCCAAAACTGGGCTCAAATCTGACATCATCTTCCAGCAGGAGCACCTGCTGCAGTTCCTGCTGCACCACCTTAGGGGGCGACACATAACAGCAGGAAGCACTGAACAGTTCTAACCTCCTCATACTGCCACATCAGCTTCAAACCAGTCACAGAGTATAAGGCTGTACCTGTTTCCAGATGTTGTAGTGGCTGAGGAAGCAGCCAATCTCCCCTCTAGTCAGCACACGTCCTGAATATGGGTCTTTGTACCCAGGCAGCATGTCTACACCCATGGCCTGCAGCTGAGAGGAGTTCAAGGCTCTGTGGACAGCACAAGCAAACAGCTGAAGATTCAATTTCTGCAACAATAATGATCCAACCATAAAACTGTCCAATCACAGCATTGAAGGTACTCTAATTAATATTTTTGTTTGTGTGTTTTCTAATTCAGGCTACTAATTAGACTGGGGACTGGGACTTTTCATTTATGTTGATATAAACCTGATAATCTGACTTATGAGAACCATTTGATATGGTCGAAAGCTCTTGAGCAAGCAAGTAAGTGGACAGTGAGTTGCATTCTTTTGCCAGCTAGTTAAAGTAATCCATTAATGACATAAAAAAAACTCTCTGTGACAGTTTACATTTGGGTACACATAGCAACTTATTAACTACTTGCTTATTAGCATGCATATTTGGTAAGTGTCAAAGCACTACTGCATTAGCTATGAGCAAGACCTCACTTTAGTAGAGTTAGAAAAACTTGATATGGAGTTTAAACCATGTTAACACTAGTTTTGTATTTTATTACACAATAATAGACCATATTTAGAAATGTTATTCAGGGAGAAAGACTTTTAGTGGTACTTCCACCTTATAAACCTTATAGTTATTGTTGTAAATGTAAATGTAATTCATATAAAACAACTTACTGTCAATAAGCAGTAATTAGGAGGTTACGGAGAGAAAAGGCTCAACCTGGTAGTTGAAGAATATTGTCATGCAGAATAAGGCATTAATACATTACATTACATTGTGGTAATACTATTTTTAGTAAAGTATCTTAGGAAGTGAGTAAAGTATCTGATCATTGCATCACCACTGTATAATGAGAACTGTTACTGTATGTCATACGTGCCATCCACGGCTTCTGTCAGTGTTGCGTTGATGCAGAGGACGGCCAAAGTACTCAACATCCTGTCCCGCCGGTCTGATCGGCGCTTCAGATTGATCAGAAAGATCTAAAAGTGCAGGAGAATGAAGTGACTGTTCAGTTAAACAGCCCTCCATAACTGGGAAATATCTCTACAGCTTATAAATGTATCCGTACCTCATCAAATCCCATCTTCCCTGGTTCTTTAGGCACAGTGTGCACATACGGTGAGGGCTCCACGGTGAAGGCAACTGGAAAAGTAAGGTCATACATTCACATTTCACATGAAGCATAGTACATTTGCATTTTCTTTCCCAGTCCTTTGGTATCATGGGAATTTGTTACATCAGTTTAACATCTAACTGATGCAAAATTGTCAAATAAGAGCGGGAGAAAGGTGAATGAGAGGCAGTGGGCTTTAACAGAGGAGTGAGACATGTGTCAGGACTGTGAGAGGAAAAAAGACCAAATGTGCTCATACAGGCCAAGGAAACAGTGAGCAGAGACTGAAGATAGAGAGCCCTTAAACTGTCAGTTATAGAGTCAACTGTACCATATGCATAATTAGAGGAAGTGCTTACTGAGAGCCTCTGTCAGTGTGTGGGCAAAACTCTCATCTTCTTCTTCCAGAGGCTGGTCTTGTTTGAGGGGCACTGGTAAATATCCATAATGGTCCTTGTTGCACACGTACATCTGAACTCCTGCAGGAGAACAGACGGATCGGGCCTCAATGCAAACGTCTTTTCATTATTTGAAATGCAGAGGCAGATAGATTTTACCTCACTTCACCACATTTTGACCACTGGAAGGGCACTGTATCATGTTTTGTCTACCATAGAGGCATTCAAGAGGACACTTTGCAGATTTTTTTTTTTTTTTACGAATATGGGGGCTCAGAGCACCAGGAAAGTGTTTGTGTTTATACGGCTAGCGCAGGAGTTTCGGAGCGGGACGGGCCAGGGCTAGCTGGTTAGCGTGCTAACTTCAGTAGATATCTCCACAACACGATAGATGTCATAACGTCAAAACTGTTATTTTGTCACATTCTGTTGCTAATTTCTTTAATGTCTTCAACACAAATCTTACATATTGCACCTTTAACGATACAATAGGTGTTTGCTTTTGCCTCGTGGTCCACCTTTACGTGTCAGTTTTTGCCTTAAAAGGTTTTAATATAATGTCTTTATAAACAAAACTATGATGTTACTACATTTCATATTGTATAGTATCAGTAATAGTATTAGCACTTTAATACAAACTTGTAATGATAAAGTTCTACTTGAAATAAAGATGGTAACTAAAATGATTTTGCTTTTTCCTCTTTGTTACACATTAAAACACATTATGCCTCTTTCTACATGTAGTGTAGTTTGATTTTTAGCAGTTTTTCTTGAAAGGCACTAAATAGACAATAAAAGCAATTTTTTTGTATTTTTTAAGTATAGAGTTTATTAACTCAATATATAATATAACTCAAAAGTGATTCCAATCCCCAATTATTTTTATACAGCTCACTAAAGCTCTCATATTTTAATATTTTAAGTCTTCCTACCTGATAAGAAAAAGACATCACATTACATTTCTGCCAAAAATCCCCCTAAATCCTACACACTGGACCTTTAAACCAGCACACAATTATCAAGGTTCTGACCTGCTTGCCGTGCAGAGAAAGCGAAGGCCATGATGTCATCTACATCGTGGGGGTAGTCGGGGTGAGGAGGGTGGAAGGCTATCGCTCGGCTGGCTGTGCGCCTCAGGTCCAGCAGGTAGGTGGAGTGGACCATGGGGACGGCAAAGCAGCCCTGCCTCTTCCATTTACGGATGGGAATATACTCTGGGGTTCGTCTGTAGTAGCCCTTAGAAAACCCAGAACAAGTTTTTGTGAATGATCTGTACAGGAATATTCAGTTTTGGTCTCTAGAAGAATCTTACCTGTGGAGTCACGCCACACCAGAAGTTGGAATAAAGACTTTTTGATTCCAACATGGGTGCTACAATTGTCAGATTCTCTGCTATCATGTCAGATAGCACCTGGCTGTTTGTCAGCAAGTTGTCACTGTCAACAAACTGAAAGAGAAGAAACATTATGGGATGACAGAATGGTGACATACTTTGTGCTTTATAGTCTTTTTCTGTCTCACCAATATGTAGTCTGTCCACAGACGTCTGGCAGCTCTGAGTGCTGCCTGCTTTAACTTCATCACATGGGTGAAGCGGGAGACGGGCCAGTGTTTGGGACCCTGCTCATCTGCATAGAAGCTGAAAGACATATCAGGTTTACCAAGACTATTACATCTGTGATTAAACAGCCTCGAGATGGTGGGTAATAATTGTGATGCTGCCCTAGACAAAGTGTTTTAAGTATTAGTAGTGATTCACCTCGGTTGCTCCGCAGGCCTCCACTCCACTGAGTGGTACAGGTGCTGAACTCCTCTGAGCCACTCCTGAAGCAGGGCTGTGCTGTTGTCCACACTGTGGTCAGAGGCTGCCCTGAGATCACAGAAACATTACTGAACTTCACCTTTCCGTAGTTTTCTCATTTGTCTGAGAATGACTTGTTTACTGCTGAACAGCGCTGCTGAATGTGAAGAATGACACTCACACAGTGCAGTTAAACTCACAAAAAAAGGTGAACTTTTGCTTATTTTTTTGTGTTCACTCTCTATCAAGCCAGCAAATTTTCATTTGTAGCTCTGATTCTTATCAAAAAATTCTTCTTTAGACCAAAACTTAACTTTTCTAACAGAAATGTAACACATTTCAGTTAAAAATGTACTACAGTAAATAGATAGAATTTTACCAGAGGGCAATGCGTTCCTTTGGATAGTCCAGCCTCTCAATGCATCCCAAGAAGTATGGGAGGCTGTGTTGTGCGTTGCGTGCAAGGATGGTGATCAGAACTGTGGGCTTCAGCAGAGAGGACTCCCGCTGGGCTTGGTGTTGGAGGAGGTGATCAGCTGGAAGCTCCTCTGTGCTGCTGTGCAGGAAGAGCTGTCCTGCTAAAATCACAAAATATAATCCCACAATTCCAAGAGGCATATTTCCACCGGCGGACCTTGATGTCTCTGTGGTCTCAGACTGCTGCAACTGAGACAGAATGAGAAACTCTCACACACTCATGATAACACACACACACACACACACACACACACACACACACACACACACACACACACACACACACACACACACACACACACACACACACACAGGAAGAGAGAGGTAGTCAGAGAGATTGAAGAAAGCCTGCACAGATATGAGAAAAGTCATTATTATTATTATTTTTTTTTATTTTTTTAAAGTAGTTGTAGTAGAAATCTAATAATAATAACAATAATAGTTCAAAGGTATGGCAAAATCATATCAATGTATATATGTTTATCCTATTTTTTTTATCTTGCTCTAATGCCTATGTTTATTTAAAGGTGCAATATTTAAGAACTGGCCATTTGTTGAATTCATACTCCAAACAAACAGGGGGCAGCACATTGCCAGAGTAACACTAACTACTGCTAACTAAGTTGCTGTTAAACTTCTAGCTTGGCAGGCATATTAGCTGACTCTGCCTGGACTGGGAACTCGAAGCACCGTGAAAGTGTATCGCCTTTTGAGGTATGAATTTCCATTGTGTGTAATAATTTTGTATTATATATTCTATTATATTAAATTATATATTCTAATATATTCTAGTATATATAAAGTATTTCTGATTCTGATATTTTATTATATATATTCTATTCTATTCTATTCTATTCTATTATACTATATTATATTATATTATATTATATTATATTATATTATATTATATTATATTATATTATATTATATTATATTATATTGACTTGGCTCACTGGGTTTTTTCTGCCCTCAGAAGTGTCTCTAAGGCTGCCTCCTGTCTGCCACGCGGAAAACAAGAATGAGTAACATTTTCCGCCCGGACGACTGAGACTGTAGCACGCTGGCAAAACTTAAAACATAACTCACGCACGCCGTGACAGCAGCACTTTGTCCTGACATTACACAGTGTGTAATGAGAGTGTTTTGAGTCATTAGACACGTTAAATAAGTAACATGTCGGAGGCGTCAGACACAGCGGACCTGATGGAGAAACCTCCACCTCCGAACTGGATCCTGCACCATCCAACCGTGAGTGTCAGAGGAGAGCCCTGCTGCGTTCACTGCTCTGGTGCTAAATCATGTTGTAAATAGTTTATATTTTTAAATCTTGTTTTAGTATCAGCTAATGAAGAGTCTGGAGGTTGAGGACAGCGAACAGCTTCACACAGCCTTCCTCGTCTACATGGATCTTTGTGAGGGTGAGTGTGAGAAGAGGTGAGCAGGAGCCAGTACTGTTTGTTTTGTTGTTGTTTTGTTTGTTTGTTTGTTTATGTGTGTGTCCTGCAGAGACATGGGTGCTCATCTAATAGGGTGATGGTCCAGGATCTCAACCTAAACTCCCACATGTTGCCCCTTTTAAATGTTTTTGTCAATACTTTCACCACACTTCATTAATAATTAGAATTCAATAAATATGTTAAGGGCTTAAAGTAATACAATGAGTCTTTATTTTCCATTGTGTGTAGTTTGTGTGTAATTGTATAATGTAAACTCCTCCCCTGCTTACTAAAACTCCCTCAAACAGTTCTTATTTTCACACATTTTTACTATAATTGTGGACAGGATGTGAGGAAATAGCAGTGCTGACATTATGACGTTTATGTCTATGTCAGAGATGTCTGCTGAAGTTAGCATGCTAAACAGCTAGCCCTGATCCGTCCCGCTCCAAAAATCCTGTATTAGCGGTGTTAACACCAACACTTACCTGGTCCCTCGAGTTCTTTGTCCAAACCACTATCTGCACTGCTAACTGAGCTAACTAGCTAATGGCAGCCACAGTTAGCCGTTTTTCTGCTGCCTTTTTTTGTTTTGAGTTTGAATTCGACAGGTGTCCAATTTTTACATATTGCACCTTTAAAATGGGTTGTGACTTCAGTTACATATAAATGATATTTACCTGTAAAAGCTCTAATTGTTGTCGAGCTCATTCAGAGTCATATAAAACTATAAAAACATGTTCTGAATGAGTGGGGAAAGGGTGAATCAGTGTTTAGTGTTGACAGAGGAAAAGCCTCTCTTATAACTAATGACATCCTGGCTGTAATGACCTTTGGAGGAGCCGCTACAGTTCGCCATAGACTAATTAGGCATTTGTCCTCCGCAGTGCGTCATTGGAAAGAGGTGTCTTGTGTCAAGAGTCCTGAGCTGCAGCTGGTTTTGCTGGAAGCGAGGGAGAAGGAAGGAGGACCCATCCAAACTGTTCTTCCACTGCCTGTTCACCGATCTCTGAGCCACAAAAGGTAATTGGACACCTTTTTCTTTTCATTTAAAGACTTTTACTGTCACAAGTTGTCTACACAAATTTCCCAAACTCACAGCTTCCTCCACTCTGCCGTGCAGCATACGTCACGTGCTGGACAGAGGCTTCCCCATGCTATTGTGTGCGGTAGCTGCTGACTCCACCCTGGTCTACCAGAGGATGACTGACGGTTTGGTGACACCTGATCCCCCTGTAGGACCCTTCCAGGATTTGGGACGCCGGCAGCATCGGAAGAGACGGCAGCAGCGCTGAGCTGCTGGTGTGAGAAGTCATGACAGTGTTGATGATGAACCATAGAAGAACAGAATGAGGCAGGCAGGCGGTTGGTTGGTTTGTTTGTCAGTCTGTGTAAGCTGCTCCTAAAAAAGGTCAAAGGTCTACTGACAACATGGCAGCAGGTGCTAATGGAATGAACCACTGCGCCCTGTTAGGTGTAAGATACAATGGCTACATCCGACCAGAACAAAACTTTTTGGCTATTGACCCCTTAAAACTTTTGACCCATTGTCTTTGGTTGCACAGGTCTATGGGTTGTGAAAAGGTCAACCAGAGAGTGAGATTTTTTTTCAAATATGCAGTATTTAACAAGAAAAAGAGACATTCATGTGTTTAAATGCTTGTACTCATCTCGTGATCCCTCTCATGCTGACATCTGGGAATCACTGGTCTGGTTAATTTTTTAAAGAATCTGTGACAAAACACAGGTCGGTTCCCACAAGGTCACAGGCCTTCCTTAAAACCTTCGAGCTGGACCGGATGAGTTGGATCCCAGTGCTTCCACCAAACATTTAGAGTGCATTACTTCTGCAGCATTTTTGAGGCTCGTACATACATGAACGTAAATTGATCATAAAGAAATATCTGTTTCTACAGAAGACCTAACAATAAAATTTTTGATGAGGATCGCTTCAATTGTGACTTTTGCCTTTTTATTTTTTGTTCCAGACCACTGACCAATGTGCAGTTAGCAATAACTAAGGATAACAGGGAGACAGTAATTTAAATGATCTCTAATTGAAAGTGTCAACAAGGTACATTTACTGAATTCATGTTTTTTTTTTTTGGGAAGGATTTCAAGGTTATTGTAGCTAAATTTGTGTTGCTATAAACAAGCTGGCAATAACACGACAGGTCATCTGGAGATATAATATTAATATTATTTATTTCCTGCTTCTGTTTGTTTACTTCTCTGTTATCTCTCACATTAGACACAAACAAGGGACCATTATGAAAAGCTGTAATGCTTCAGTGACTAGTTATGTACTGAGCTGGACATTTCAGAGTTGGAATATAAATGTATCAGTGCTCTCTGGTGGACAAACTACATGAGTGGCAACAGTTTTTAAATGACATCTGTTGCATTTTGAATATTTCTGTACTGTAATTTCTAGTTAATTTATGGCCAATATGACTATCTCTATATGCCAACATTGCCTAAAAAATATCAGCCATAACAATATATCAGTTGGGCTGTAATTGAGGCATGAGGAGTGATGACTGGTTAGGGTTAGGTTGAGAATATCAGGGTAGACCAATCAGGGGCAGAGTGGGGTTGGTCATGCCTTCACCTTAGTAGGATTCATAAAATCGCTTCCGGCTCTGAAACGAACAACCTTAAACCTGCATTCCTTCTAACGGCCAGCAGGGGGCGACTCCACTGGTTTCAAAACAAGTCTGATTGCACATAAGCTTATGAGAAAATGACCCTGCTTATCACTTGATTTATTACCTGAATACACAGTTTCTTAATGAGTTTATGCCCTCAGTCACTAGTTTCAAGTCTTCTTCAACAAAGCATGATATTCATGTTTGTAAATTATGGTCCTGTTCACAGCAAAACAGACAATTAAGTTATGCTTGAGGGCGTGGCTACCTTGTGATTGAAAAGTCATAATTACAGCGCGTCCTCAGGTTCCCAGTGATATTCAGGATTTCATGAGCCACAGTGCGATCCATTTGTTTATCTAGTATTGGGCGATTCATTTAAATAATACCAGGACCATGCAGGCTGTTCAGGAGGCTGCACTTCCTGTTTTCTTTCACATACCACAACACTGTCAGCTGTGTGGTTAAGTTACTGAAAACATTTTTTATTTTTCTAGAAAAACAAAAAAAAAATATAACATAAAACTGAACACAACAACATAACACTGGTGAGGGGAATACATAATGAGACGTGAATGTGATTTTGCAGTGTCCACCATTAACATGGAGCAGATACTGAAGCAGGGGACATCAATAACCCTGCTGTGTGAGTGCATGAGTGTCTTTTTTAATGGTGCAGTAGTGTCTAAATGAGAGGAAGGACTTGACCACATGAGACAAAGATTACAACACTTCAACCCTGAGCCTTATTCAACATAAATACTCTACATCATCGCAGAAAACAGACATGGACAGACAAACACACTGTACTGGCCAACGTGCTGTAGAAAAGAGGTTCAGACTGTGTCTTGGAATGCAGGAAGTGTCCTTGACTTTTTCAGGGAGGCGTTCAAGGATGAAATATTCAAAAATGCTGATAGAGACATTATCTTCACTCGGAGTCAGCGTCCACAAGGGCACTGGTCACTTCTGCTGTTGGAAATTTATATTTGAAAGAGTCCTATGGTTGACAGCCATGTATATCGGCCTTCCAGCACTTATCCAAGCAGGGAAAGAAAAGCAGATTAAAATCCCAAGATCTCCGTCATCCTGTAATGGCTTCATTGAGGAAGTAAACCTCGAAAACACGTATAAATACTGAACCATCTTTGATTTCGGTGGTCGTTTCTCGCTGGGTTAAGCAGGAACTAAGGATGTGAGCAGGAGGGCAAAAAGGTGCTTGATTCAAGTCAGTAATCCATTTTTCTCAGGTGTGTACATACAAGGGACAGTCCCCCCCCCGGACATGGTAACACATGGTTCGGTCCATCTGTAACACTGGAGTGACAGGTCCTTCATACTGAGACTGATGGACACACGGCCACAGTGCTATGTCATGTCCTCCTCCTCTGAGCAGTAGTCCCGGCCCTGGAAACAAACACAGAAAGATTCATGTATATTACATTTTACACACTGTTAACAGAGTTGGGACCAACCTGATTCAGTATCAGGTGCCAATACTGACATGATTCAATTATCGGACTGTGGTCACCGATCCATGTACTGATCCAGATTCCACAGTCTGAATCACAGTCAAAACATTAAAGGGTTTTGTAAATATTTAAAATATTACTGAAGTAATAATACAAACTCAGAAATATTTATCTTTCCATTACTGAATAAACAAGCTGTTCTCAGAGGAATATAAGGTCCCAGAACACTGTTTGAAGCTAGAAAGATGGCAGGGTCTGCCACATATAAACAAAGTAAAACAGAATGAAATTGTCCTTTAAAGGTCAGTTTGTTTATTCAGTCATGAAAACACAGACAATTTGTATTTTTAGATCTAGGATTAAAATTTCTTCCCCAAAACTACGTAGTGCTCCTTTGAATCCTACCAAACCTACTTCATTTAAATCTAAAGCTTTTTGTTTTTGTTGTTGCTGTTTTATTAGGAAGTGCGGTTGACAACAGCCTCATGTAACTCTACATATAAAAACACCACCAACAATAATAATGAAATTATAATAATATTCTAGAGAAAAGAGCTCTGGTACTGGTACTGGTACTGGTATCAGTATTTGTATTGACAGATTGACAAATTGACGTATTAGAATCAGATCAGAACTGAAAAAAATAGATATTGCATTTCTAAATCTGATCAGACCTTCAACCTTCAACAAGTCATTTTGTTATGATAAAGAAATGGCCATACTGAACTGATACTGTAACACGGTCCTGATGATTGATAAGGTGGTAATACTCATTTATCACCCAAACATACTTGATTAGGCAACATCGTCTTCAGATATTTGCAGCACAGTAAGTACGATAAAGGAAAAAGTTTTCAGAATCAATTTAGGATCAATTGTTTTAGCATAGATGATTTAAAATTACTAGAGAGAGGACATTAAATCACACACAGCTTCCTAGACCTTCTTTCTAGACCCACCACGTTACACAGAGGTTGAACAATCATACAGGGACAAATTATTCTCCATCAGCAGCCTCAAAGGACAAAACGCTGCTGCAGAAACACACTGGTGCACTGGCTGAAACGTCCCTTCATTACATTGAACCCAGGTCACTGTAGTTTATTTATGGTCTATGCCACATACACTGTTCTGGCAGAAATGCTCACTAGTGCACCAAATGTGTGTTTATCCGCAATTCAAAATAGTCCCCAACAATAGCGCACTACTGACTCCTGTTTTAGAAAAGTTTGCTAAAAATGACAGTGGCCAGCTGTTCAGGGACGTTGTTTAGTTTTTTTCAAAGATTATTTTCAACTTATTTTTGAAGATTTATATTTTTAGAAGGAACAAAAACGTTCTTGGTTGCCACAGACTGGGTGGGGAACTCAGAAAGTACTGCGCAACAGATTAATCAAATTAAACAGACCAGCAAAACCAGTTTTGTTAAATATAAAACAACAAGGACAAGTCTTGTCCTTACTGCTTTTGTTTCTGCATGCACTTTCCTACATCCTCTCATAACCCCTTTTAGACAGCTACTGGAGAATGTTTTTAAATGCATTTTGTGTGTGTGTGTGTGTGTGTGTGTGTGTGTGTGTGTGTGTGTGTGTGTGTGCGTGCGTGCGTGCGTGCGTGCGTGCGTGCGTGTGTGTGTCTGAGTGTGAGTGTGTGTGCGCAGATGAAGAAAACAATGATGTGGGTGAGAGCCACATTTCTCTTTAGGTAGAAGTGAATTGATAGACAACAATAGAGCTTTCTGTCACATTGGAAGAAGTTATATCAGACAGGGTGTGACTATTGTGGTTGCACAGGCACTTTCTTCAAGTGCGACTAAACATTTTCACTGGTCTCAACTGAAATCTTTGCAGTTCCTGGTTTTAAACTACGGAGGTTATTACATTTTCTTGCTGAATCCGATTTAAATGAAGAAAAATGTGTTGAAAGTTAAATTAAAATGTATAATTTGGTCCACCTAAATGATGTGCTGGTGCACCTAAATGACAAAGTGAGGTGCACCAGTGCAGCTAATGTGAGAAGTTAGTCTGGAGCCCTGTCAGACTTTAGATACACTTATTAGAAGAGGAAATTAATTGTTTGTTTTGTCTTTTTTTTCCTTTGATAACAATGAAAAGAATAAAGAATGATGTCATCTACTTCGATATGATTTAACTTCCCCTTATACTATAAAACAATGAAAACACAGTTTGAACACATGGAGTCACACTGCAGCAGTCAGTAAAGCATGTTGTTAACGGTACTTTAAATAACCTCACTGGTGGGACGGACATGACAGATTGAGGCTGTTTTGAGGTAGCATGTTGTCATCTGCTGTGTCCTCACTTGCCACAGATTTGCTGCAGTGACAGGATTAACCTCCATTATGTCATTTAGCAGGAGCTTTTTGTAAAAACATCAAGCGATGCTCCACTGATGGGCTGTTATTCCTTACTTTCTCGATTTTCTCATCCAGCATCCTGAAGAATTCTTGCTGACTCTCTGAGGAGTGGATGCTCCTGCAGGGACAAAGCATGCGGCAGGTTAGAGCCTGGCAGTGTAACCGTTCTCACCCTTTTATAACTGAAGGTTCACTTCTGATTGTTAAAACATTTCCGTGGATCACGTTCCCAAGCACATGACACACAAAACAGGAGCAAAAAATAAATAAGCTGCAACACACAGTTTTCAGCTCAGCATCTCTGCCTGTCATTGTGAATCCAAAATTAACATCAGGGTTGAATTTCCTCACCACCAAATTCATGCAGTCACGGAAAAGCAATTCAGTCAGTGATACTTACAGAATCTTTCCATTCCCGTTGGACCCTGTTTCATCCATGTGTTGACCTTTACCAAGCAGAGCACATTTCTCCTGCGGGGCATCCAGGCAAACACACACACACACACACACACACACACACACACACACACACACACACAATCAACCACCTGATCAAAAAGTTGTCTTACGTTCTGTCATTCAGCAGAAAGCCAAATTTAAAACACACATGTAACTAAGAAGTTTCCTTATGTTGTTTTGTATTAATATTTCAAACAGTTCATTTAAATAATGAAACTTTAATATATATGATATCAGGCAGTATTTATATGTGAAAGTACATCACATAGTAAATGTGTGGTATTAACCAAAACTATTATCTTGTAGCATGTTGTGTTAAATCAGTTTTTCCTCATTAGTATGCAGATGTATGCAGCCTGTCTGAACACAAATTTTCTGTCACGACACATTTTGATTACAAAGGGACAGAAGCCACCGTAACATACAGTAAAATCCCCATTACAGACGTATATTAGAAGACAAAGTGTAGAATAGAGTCACGCACTGTGCTGTCCTGGCCGTCCACTCCTCCCTCATCTCCACTCATGTACTTGACTTTCTCCACTCCTTTCATCTTGTACTCATCTGTGACAAAGTGGGAGACAGAGAGGCAGAGAGGAGCACATCTCCTCTGATTAATACACGACAGCAGATGCCGGCGGCCGGCAAGCAGAGGACGACCCACTCACAGCCCCTCTCATCATGGCAATCCTCCGGGTTAATAGTTCTCACAGCTCAGTTCTTGGCAAAGTAATTCTGTGCCTGTATTCTCTCACGCTCCGCACTAAATCCCCTACTAACAATGGCTGGCAAGCGGCGAACACATGAGCTGTCAGCCTGATTCTCCTCTTTCTTTCTGCCTCTCCATCTTTTGCACAACCCCACCCCCCCAAACCTGCTCCACCATCTCACTCCCACGCTTTTAGGAAAATGAAAATACAGTTACGACGCATAGTAACGATGGCCTGATGGACACACAGTCATAACACATCAGATTGATGCTGAGCAAGTTATTGTTGTCGCTCACTGATCATTTTAGTTTAATAATCATCTGCAGCAGCTTTAACAACTATGACATGCTGCAAGCTGGCCTACATTTGTGCTGTTAGACATCTGTTATAGACGTGATGTTAGCACCATGTACAGGTGTGACTGTTTGGTTCTATTAGGATCTGACAACCCTTTTCAAAACTCTTAATTAAAGGATAACTCCTCTGTTTTTACACAGTGTGTTTACAGGTCTTGGTGAGTACTACTGCATATGTAAAAAAAAAAAAGTAGTATAAAGCCTTTTGTGTCTCCAGAGGAAGCTGCATGTAATCTGATAAACTGCCTCCAGTGACGTCAATCAGCTGCTAAATTGCATTGTGGGTAATGTAGGCAGCAGGTTTTGAAAAGGAATAAGAATATCTCTGGTTCTGCTGTATTGATTTTCATCATTTGATTTTAAACTGTCCATACTGAGACCAACAGTGTTACAGGAGCAATGCTAGACCAGTGGATGGTTTTTCAAACTTGATGCCTACATTACCCACAATGCAACTGAGCCATTGCCATCGATGGAGATTTATCAGATTACATGCAGCTTCCTCTGAAACCACAAAAGGCTTTATATTACTTGTACTTTGTGTTTGAAAAAATACACAACATATACATTGTTTTTAGATATTCATGTATTTATAAAGGGGGCTGAAATTATTTGGCTGAAATTGAAGTTAAACAGCTTCACGTTTGGTAATAAATAGTTTCAGGAGGTCTCCAAGCAAAAATGCCTCATGTTTGTTGGTTCCAGCTTGTCCAGACTGAGAATGAGAGGCCTTTTTAAGTGTAAAGTGAATATCTTTAGGTTTTAGACTCTTGGTGCGATAAAGCTAAAACTTTGTAGATCTCATCTCGTTGGCTCATGGCTCTGACTGTTCGACCTTTCATGTGCACCCTTGTTTAATAAAGCACTAATTACGGGTTTCATTAGAATCTGACAGCACATCAGTTTACAAGTGTTAAAGGTCAATCCCAGCACTTGTAATCACCGCTAACTGTTCTCAAAACTCTTAATCAAGGTTGGATTTCCAGTGTGTTTTCATTTTTTAAACACAACCTTTCTGTCCCATTTGACCTTCAGTTTATATGACAACTGAACATCAAACGTTGTTCAAAATGTGTTTTCTTGAACATCGCAGCAGTGATGTGCGCATTTTAACCTATATAAATGTTGGTTTTTAAAAATAGAGAACATATATATTGTATTTGTAGATATATGTATTTATAAAGAGAGCTGAAAAGTTTTAAGTTGAGGAATCAACTAAACTTGACAGTTTTGATTGACTGTTTTTGAAAGCAACAATGCCAAATAATTACTGGTTCTAGCTTCTTTAGTGAGATGATTAGAGGCTTTTTAACACAGGTGTAAACTGAATATCTTGAGGTTTAAGACTCTTGATCAGATATAACAAGAAATTTCAAGCTGTCATCTTTGGCTCTGTGAAATCATATCATGAGTTTTTTCACAATCTTTAACATTTTATAGACCAAACAATTACCAAAAACATTCCAGCCCCAAGTATTGACAGTGGAATTAACTGTTAGTTGTTGGCTCATGGCTCTTACTTTAACCTTTCATGTGCTAATAAAGCACTAATTAAGGGATCATCAACAATACCAGAGTTGAACAAGTCTATCCAAGCACTTTTCAATACTGCTAACAAAACTCTTAAAAAACATGAAAGTATCGTGCTTTATTTTTATTTTAAATACCCATATCAATACTCATGTGACCTAATCCAGGTATTGTGTCAGAAATGAACTTCCACATGAGCTGTGAATGACAATAACAAATCGTGGCCAATATCTCATATTTTAGGATATTAAAAAAGTGGGTTACTATCTGAACAGATATAAGTGAACAGACTGACCGGAGAGGAGGTCCCCGTTGCTGTAGGCTTTATTCTGGCCCTCCTCACCGTTGGGCACGGCAGACACCTGCTTGGCGGAGGTGCAGCCCATCTCCTCCTCCTCAGCTGCTCTCCTCCTCACTCCTGAGCATTACAGACACACCTGGGGGCAGGTAGGAGGGAGTGACAGACTGTGGTAAGAGAGAGTAAGAAGTACAGAAAAGTCCTACAACAGTAAAAGTTATGGTGTTAAAATATTACTTTGATAAAAATTCACCCATATGAATAGTGCCTGAGTAAAATTATCTGATAGTAAAGGTGCTTAAAGGTGCGATATGTAAGAATTGGCCACCTGTCAAATGAATACTCAAAACAAATAGGGGTCAGCATTTCGCTGGAGTAACCGCTAACTGCTGCGAACTTAGCTGCCTTTAGCTAGTTAGCTCACTTAGCCGTGCAGCTAGCAGTTCAGACTGGGAGTTCCGAGAACATTGGGGAGTGTTGGTGTTGACATCAGCAGCACAGGAGCTTTAGACTAGGATGTGTCGGGGCCAGCTGGTTAGGATGCTAACATATCTTTGGAGGAAGCTACATAGATGTCAGAACTGTTATTTACATTCTGTTGATAATTTTAGTATTTAAGTTAGTGTTGGTATGCTTTTAACTAAAATTATACAGATTGAACCCTTAAGAATCAAAAGTAATATTCTGGCAGTAAATATAAAAAGTACAAATAAAAGTTATATATACAGTATATGTACATGTACGCAGCATGCAGTTGTCAAAGTAACTAGTAACTAAAGTTATCACATAAATGTAGTGGAGTAAAAAAGTAAAAAAAATAAAATAAAAAAATACTCATGTTAAGTACATGTACATCACAATTATAGCCTACTTAGGCACAGTACTTGAGTAAATGTACTTAGTTACATTCCATCACTGTGGGTAGATGTGTGTAAATACGGACCACACACTTATTTGGTGAGCAGAGACCGAGCAGAGATCACAGGCAGGCCTCTTAATAGATGCTTTGTCTCTGGGGAAATCATCTGAGTAGCGTCTGTCCATGTGAGAGACATCCAGAGGAGAGTGTGCTCCCTGTGACCCTCCGAACCGAACCGAACCTCTCAGAGGAAATGAGCTCAACCAGACTGCATTTGGCAGAGGAAGGAATCCCTCAACTCCTTGGCTTGGGGAATCAATAATTTGTCATAATCAATTAGTCATGACGCGCCCCGCCCCGGAATTAAAACATATTATCTAAAGGGACAATAAACTAGACGGTTTCGCAGGGTTGTGATTCACGCACACGCCGGTCTGGGAACACACCAATGAGAAGGTGCGCGCGGCGGTGCCAGCTGCACCGCAACAATAAGGCCTTTCAAGCTGTTAAGGATGCCACTGTGCCAAGCAGCCGGGTCATTTCAGTCAGTGAATGGGGGTGTTCAGAGGATTAATCTGAGGCTGCGGACAAGTGCTCCCATCTCCGCCGTTATATCTGCGTGTAGCAGCCGCAGCAATATGGCTAACATAACATAACGGTGTGCCGGACCCAAAGAGCAGGCTGTGGAGGATGATTGATCCCTGTATGGTTCGGCTGCAGTCAGCTGGTCTGCACACATCACACCCCCCTGACTTGTTGGCTTATATCCTATATTAATACATTTAAAAGCGGCAGCTGCAGATCATAAGCGGTGCATCACTGCGCGGATATTTCATACAATTATAGGCGAGCAAATAATAAACAAGAGAGGAATTCTCTGCAAAGCTGCAAAATATCAAACGTCGTCTCATTTCACGACATCGGAGCATGATCAGGGTTCATTAAAACAATCAATAACAAAAGAAAATGAGGAAAAAGAGCAGCCATTCCACGGCCAGAAGGAAACGCCGAGGAGACCAAATCGCCAGGACTGAACCAAATAAACAAACAATAGGCTGCAAAATTAAAGCACAGCAATGCTGCAGAGTTACCTTTCTGGTTTGTCCATGGTTAGCGGGTCCTTCCTCTGGTTTTAATGCAGAGAGGCTTCACTCCAGACGGAGCAACCAGACAGACCGCATCTGCACCTCTCGGCTCAGCAGTGGAGATGCAGTCAGTCCGTCTGCCAGCTGTCTGGTCGGACTGCTGGCTCTCATGGCCTGCCCGATACTCTGTTAAAGTGGTAAAATAGCGCCTGCTGGTTAGAGAATAAACAAGCGAGTCAAACTACAACTGATGCGAATTTCGAAAATAGATTTTCTACGACGGAATGACACAAAAAATCCACGTAATTTTCCACACGGTTTAACAAGCGTCCTACCTCTTTATGCGATGGAAATTTGACTACGAAGTTGCATTTTCATCAGTTTCCACTCGGGCCCTATTCACCGACGCACCGTCAACTTCCGTCCAGCTCATTCCCTCTGCATCATCAAAGTTGACAGCGAAAACATACAAAGTTTCTGAAGTTCACTGTGTCTGACAAAACCGACAGTGGACGCCGCCGATTTTCACCTCCGTCGACATGATTTCACTGACAATAATCGCTCGTGTGGCGGACGGACTGCCGCTCGCTGCGTCCATACAGGAGGATGAACAGGTATGAATGAAAGCTAGCTTCCTCTGTTTGAAGGGATCTTACTCACCAAACTCCATTCAAAAATAGTGATATTTAAGGACTGCTCACGTATCCTCAAAGCTAGACCTCTCAAATACAAAGACAAGGGCTTTATTTACTCTCGGTACTATATTGGGAAGGTACACGTTATCTACTGAGAAGTTTATTTAATCAAACTGTAACTTAATTTTTAATGTACAGGTCAGTTAACAACAACGTACGCAACTACAGTTATGTCGTCCATAACCATGTGTTAAGTATATTATTGTCAATACCGAGGTGAAGTTAGTTTTAGCTCCAAACCAATGCCAAATTGAATTACTACACAGGTCAAATAGGACACACCTCTTTTTATTGGATTTTCCTCGTTCTGATTACAGCCTGTCTATGCTTATCGTTGTCAGTCAGGAAGAGACCTCCAGCAGTACCAGAGCCAAGCCAAGCAGCTGTGCCGTAAACTGAACGCTCAGAGTCCAGACCGCTGCACCCTGGAGGCCGGGGGCATGAACTT
Source organism: Pagrus major (assembly GCF_040436345.1). Classification (NCBI taxonomy): domain Eukaryota; kingdom Metazoa; phylum Chordata; class Actinopteri; order Spariformes; family Sparidae; genus Pagrus; species Pagrus major. The sequence continues at coordinate 12,338,892 of NC_133235.1, forward strand.
TCAGTAAGTTCTGTTGTTGACTTGCTGTGTATTCTCAAAGGGGCCTTAAACATAATCAACACGTCGATTCTGTAGGCTTGGTTCAATACATATATTATCAGGCATCAAAATCATAATAAATAACCCTTGATTTGGAGTCAATTTATGTTTCTTGTTTTTAGCTATTTAATAGCACAGGGTGTGTGCTACCTGTCCCTCTGCGAGGCCTCATTTCCCAGAAAGATAGCGTTTGCATACCTTGAAGACCTCCACAGTGAATTCTATGACCAGTATGGAAGAAGAGTACCCACAGTGACGAGGCCGTACTCTTTCATTGAGTTTGGTAAGACTGTTTGTGATCTGCTACATTCAACAAACGCTGTGTATTTCACTATGTGCAGATAGAACAAAATCATTGACCAAACTCATATCATACATTCATTGTTCCAGACACATACATCCAGAAAACAAAGAAGACATACGTCGACAGCAGGGCCAGGAGGAGCTTGGGCAGTATCAACACAGAGCTGCAGGATGTCCAGAGAATCATGGTGGCAAATATTGAGGAAGTTCTGCAAAGAGGAGAATCTCTTTCTGGTAAGTATACAGTAATAAAACTTGAATGGCACACAGTAGAGCGTATACCTCAGCCTAGGCCCCAGAGTCCCCTTTTGTACTCACTCATAGATGCCAGCCACCTGAATACGCCTTCAATAGTTTTTGCATAATCCTGCTGACAGTCACAAGTGGAAACATAACCTCCTTAGTGGTTAAACACAAGGGACAAAATACCAAGAACACCTGAAGATATAAGTTCAAGTTCAATTTTGCTCTTCTGAATGCATTTGTGAATATGTGGAGCTGCAATGATAAGTCGATTAATTTAGTCGGTCTAAAGAAAATGAATCGACAACTATTTTGATAATTTATCAGTAGTTTGTCATCTTTCAAGCAAGACATTTGCTGTTTACAGCTTCTTAAATGTTAGGAATTGCTGCTTTTTTGGTGTCATTTATGATGTTAAAGAGTCTTTGGCTCATTCATTGCTAAGAAAATGTCATCTCATCGAAATACTTCTGTTTCCTTCAGCCCTAGACACAAAAGCCATCAATCTGTCCACCATGTCGAAGAAGTACCGCAGCGATGCCAAATACCTCAACACCCGCTCAACGTATGCCAAGGTGGCGGCTGTGTCAGTGTTCTTCATCACGCTCATCATCTATGCGCGCTTCTGGTGGCTCTGACAGACTCAACAAGGGAGAAGCTGTTGCATTTCTGTTATATACCAGGGTGCCTTAAAGGGGTCAATACAGTCTTATCTATCAGATGAAGATAGAAATGCTTTCTCTGTTTTATCTTTTGAGAGGCCCGATGTATACAATATAGACTGAGCCATAAGTCGGGGATTGAAAAACAAATGCTTCATGTACCTGTGTTTACTGGAATATTAAGAGCAGGGTGTTGGTAAATTAACATTACACACTGGTGTAAGGGTTTCTTCCAGAGTTTCAACATTATGGGGAAACAGGTTTTGTAAAAAGTCTTAATAACTGTGATAAAAGTGTTTATTGTTTGCAAAGTTTACATTGTAACAAAGTCTTATTGAAAAAAATAAATATTTATCAAATTGTTCAAATGTTTCCATTTTAAAGTTATTCTGAAGGTGCCATATTGTAGAAAGTGAGATTACATGTCTTTTGTGATTATAAAACAGACTGAAGAGTTGTACTATGTAAGAATCAAAACGCTCAATCCATGGAGAAATACACAGCCTGTATTCAGAAACTACGTCTTCAAATGAGCCATCAGCACCGACGTAAGGTTGTGGTGTCACAACTGTTTAGTCTGGGGGCGTGGCTGTGCCTGCTCAGGCTTGTGAGAGGGGTGTCAGGGGTTTTGCAGAAGGGGGGCCTTAAAGAGAGGCACTAAAATGGAGCATTCATAAAGAGAATGAACAGGCCCTGCAGCAATAAACAGGATGAGAAAATAATGTCTTTGAACATAAGAGCATGTAAAAAAAATTACTATTAGACACCTAAAATGAAAGTATAAACCTGAAAATATGTATAATATTGGACCTTTAATATGAAAAACATTACAGTGACAGTCCCCTTTATGGTGCATTCACACCTATGAACCAGCATTTTCATGCTCACATACATGCTAACCCTGTGAGGCCAGCTGATGTTCACGCAGATGTTACGCACATTATGCAGAGAGAAGGAACAGTCACACAACTCTGGAAGCTGCTCTAAACAACCAGTGTGATGTTGTCCAGTGTTCAAAAAAAGAGGAGGAAACGACTGAGACTGCTCAGCTACCGCTGTCTGAGCAGGTATAGAGACCACAGTCACATGGTGATTTTGATGAATACAGAGTCACCAGCCCTGCAGAGTCAGATAGTTTGGATGGATGATCGACTGTCAATAGATTGTAGTTCAGTGAAGACTCAAAGTGTGCCCCTTTTGTCCTTGCTCAGACAAAACTGGTTTTGTTGGGAGCACTTGATTTTCTTCCAACAAATTCCAAGTCGATATGAGATTCAGACGGTTCACTCCCGGGTTGCAGAGTTATCCACTCCACAGTTAAAGGAGCAGATTTCTTGTCCCTTCCCTGTCCTCCAGGGTGAGACAGACTTATGCCAACAGATCAAAGTCATCCCTCTGTAAAAGAAACAGTGGTCAATTGCAGAATATCTGTATGCTTTATCCTAGAAAAATGACCAGTGACACTCGTAGCTTTTATGACTCGGATTCAAAACCCACATGTTAATTTGCTTTAAAACTAAACAATCCCGGCATTTTTACTTCAGCCACTGTCAGATAAAATATGCAAGATCCTAAAAGCTCAACTCACCTCATCATTATAATTCAGGACATGCTGCCTGATCTTGGAGGAGTCCACCCAAGTGACAAAATCTTCCATATTCCTAAAAAAGAGACAGTAATTGTTGCAGTACTTGATCACTTAAAAGCTGTTGCATATGCATCTATACTATGAGATGATTCTGTTTTTGCAGGACAGACAGTTTGAGAAAGTGGTGCAATAAAAAGAACAAGAAAAAAAGTGGAGACTAACCTTGTGACTAAAAACGCTGGATCTGTGACGATGTCTGGGCCAACGCGCACATCTGAGACTGAGTGAAGGACGCTACCAGAAAACTATTTCTATTTCTTACAATACAAGACTTTTGTGGGCATAAACTTATAAATATGAAGTATTAAAGGATACGTCCCTGTTCAATGAAGGTGATGGCTGTCTTCAGGTTCTGAGCCATACGCAGACTCAGCATGATAGAGGGCAGCCTCCTCCTGCAGGAGTAACACAGGTGAAAACAGACTAGTGACACATGATCACATCTAAGGTATAAATTACAGTATAAACATGTTTGTGGAAAGATTTACCTGCAGAATGAGGAGGCTGTGACTTTCTCTGTGAGGGACAGATTCTGTTTGGTGGGGGTGAGACCGATGCTGTACCTGATGTGAAGAAACAATAAAATCATCAGTCTGAGATCATGACTTTAAAAATAGTTAAACCAAGACTGTCCAAAATGACAAATGGAAACAAACACCACTGTATGTCAGCACAGGAGCCTGTGCCATGAAAGTAAGTTCAACTTAGTCTAACTCTCTTTGGGTTACCTGTAGTTTTATCTACTCGCCCTCGTGCCGATGGAAAGTTAGGTGAAGTTTCACAGAATTGTTTTATTTTTGGGTCAACTCTTCCTTTAAACCCGGACATATGTAATCCAGGATAACCACCTTTAAAAAGCCCGTTATCAATCTGGGTTTTCCTTTCCTGCTATTAGCACATTCTACAAGGTGGCTGTATAAAATGTATAAAACATAATCACATGACTAGAAGAGAATAAGAAGCTGCAGATTTTAAAATATTAAAAAAGTAAGGCTGTACCCTTCCTGCTTTGTGACCAAATGTAGGCGTAACAAGGATGCTGGTGAGTTTGGAATGAGGCCAGTTTCACAAGGTAGTTTTTGTCGCTCCATTCTCATTCTTGTTCTCGCTGGACTTGTTGCATTTGTTTTCCTCTAGACTGGCAGCTGACAATGAGCTGACTGGTGTGTTTAGGGGATGTGACAGATGGTGAGGACGCTAAAGAGGAGGAGGTGGGCGCAGCAGCTGGTGAAGTGGAGGAGGTGGGAGCACCAGTGCAGGAAGAAGAGGTGGGCACAGCAGCTGCACTGGGCACGAGCTCTACTATCTAGATAGTAGAGACTGCTCCGTGTAAAAAATAGTATTATTCACTCATCGCCATAATCTTCTTACAATCACCCAGACGCAAATTTAAAAAATGCACTACAGAATTATTTACAGGGTGTCCTATTCTAATCTAAATTTAACTGCCTGTGTACTGTATATGAACTATAAGTGTGTGGCATTAAGGGGGCTACAAACTTTCAATTCTTTGTGCAACCCAGTGTTAATGACAAATAAATGACCTTAATCCTTGATTAAGTTAGATTTAAGATGGATTAACGCAGTTATTAAGAGTTGTAGGGGGCGACCCAGTAGCTCAGTTGGTAGAGCACGCGTACCACGTACAGAGGCTTTGTCCTCGCTGCAGCGGCCCGCAGCTCGAGTCCGGCCCTTTTCCTGCATGTCATTCTCCCTCTCTCATACCGTTTCCTGTCACCTCTCTGAGCTGTCCTGTCAATAAAGCCATGAAGGGCCAAAAAAAATACATTAAAAAAACAATAAATAAATAATAAAGAGCCTAACCTAGCTTCAAGAGGCTGACAGCAAGGACTACAATACATTATGGAGGGACATATTCACAATGTTAAGTTTTATGAACAAGGCAAAACAATGCGCATTGAGGCCAAGTCATTCTGGTCTGAAGGTTAACAAGAGAAGCCACACATACTTTGTGACACACCGCGCACATATCACATATAAGTTAACGTGCAAACGTGAAAGTTGACTGAGGCGTATCCGAGTTCTAAGCTTGCTCAACTGTTATTGGACCACAGGGTCCAAAATGGGCAGCACTTAGGAAGGAGGGTCAATTGCCTGTGTTCCTGAATATGGGCATAATATTTTCGGCTGTGACAGCCTTCTTGCGAAGTGAAGAAGTGGTTCTTCCCAACCACCATGTCTCCTCTCACTCGACCCACACGACTGGCCAGGGTGCTGAACACAACTCCAGGGGGTTGGATATGCTGATGCCCAGCAACTGGAATATGTGATCACTGTTTGAGGGAGCAGCAGAATCTCAATTTCCTTAGCTCTGCAGATGTCAATTACATGGCCCCACATTGTGTTTTGTGCTGGTCCATTATTAGGACAAAGGTGCGTTCTTCGGGGGCATGTTTAATCACACAGTAAGGCCATATCATGAAGAGCTCAGTGGTCATGTATCCTTTATCAGTGCACCCACACATGCTGTTTCTTGTACCATTCATTACATACGCCACACTGGGAAGACAGCGGGGATAAATGATGAAGGGAGGGACGTTTACACCAGCTGCACAGCCAAGTGTACAGTGATGTGCTCCTGATGGCAGACATACCTCTTCTCTTTCTAGCACATCACTTTTTCCTGACTCATCTCTGGTTTATCTCTAGGGATGCGCCGATTGTGAAATTCTGGGCCGATACCGATGTTTAAAATAACAACTTGGCCGATGGCCGATGCCGATGTTTTTTCTTTTTATTATTTAGTCCCTCTTTTGTACCACAGAAACATTACAGAACTATTTTAAAAGTCTTTCAGCTCTTCATCATACTATATTTGAATGAGCACAAATTCAATCAGACAAATTTATGAAACAAAACTGGTGCACACTGAGAGTGGCGGGGAGGTCGTAGTCTGCGGCATATGTAGCAAGTACGCGCTTTTGTTCCAACAAGCTCTCCATCATGTAAAAGGTACTGTTCCAACGAGTGGAAACATCTTGCTGTAGCCTTTTTGGTTTCATCCCCAACTGGATCTGCACAGCCTGAAGACGCGAATAGGCGAGGGGCGAGTGTTTAAAGTGGCCGACTATTTTTCGGCAAATAGTCGCAACATCTGTAATGCTGCGCTGGCTAAAAACACCATCATGGACTGCCAGTTGCAGTGTGTGTGTCATGCAGCCAAAACTAGCCAGACCACTATCTGTCATAGCTTTCGTCATATTCCTAGCATTATCCCTTACGACAGCATGCACTCTGGTTTTGTCGATTTTCCACGTCTGGAACATTGTCTCAAATGCCCCTGAGATGGCAGATGCTGAGTGGGTACCTGTGAACTCCTGGGAGTGTAACACTGCCTTCATCAGGTTGAAGTCCTTGTCGATCCACTGTGCCGTGAGGCTAAGCATGCTCACGGGGCTGACATCTGAACTCCATATATCGGTGGTAAAACTGATTGCAGCGATGTCACGGGCCAGTAGCTCATGAATGTGTGTAGCCACAATGTTGTGGATTTCGGGGAGACAGACCTCGGCAAAGTGACGTCAGCTGGGCAGGGTGTAGCGTGGCTCCATAAACTTCATCAGACTCCGAAACCCCACGTCCTCCACTACAGAGAAAGGCTGGTCATCTAACGCGATGAACTCCATCACCTTGCTGGTTATTTGTTTAGCTTTGGCGCTGTCTGTAGGCAGCTGTTTGGCTTTCCGTGTCAATTAACGTCTGAGTCTTACTGTGGCTGTTTGCGCTTTCTTGGCAGCTTCATTTTTCCTTTTCTGGTCAGCTTGCACGTAATTCACGGGATGCGTAAATCAACATATGCGAGCGCCCTCTTCCGTCTCGGCAGTTACATCGCCAAAAAAGAAAAAAGGACAAAAGAATGGTTTCTCCTGAGCACAGCATTCACGCGACGCGTAAATCAACATATAATCATCGGCCACTGCCATCGGTGAATGTCATATTTATTTGCCGATGGCCGATGGCAGTTAACGAGGCGAACATCGGCCGATACCGATGTTCAACCGATGCATCGGTGCATCCCTATTTATCTCCAAACCTTGTTCAGCCACAGTTCCAAATTATGTGAAGTTCGTTGTGGTTGTTTCAATAAAGACTGAAAAACTTCTCTGTTGCTTTAGGTATGGCAGCAAGGACCCTGGTCCAATTAAGGGAGTCCAGTGTAGCGAGTCTGGAGGGTCACACTTGTGCAGACATTTGCGTATGTGGAACAGAAATGCTTCCTCGCTGGTTTTTAAGTTATTACCTCAATGACAGAGAGGAGCTCTATTTCTTGTGCTTTATTTTTCGAAAGCATTCGATAGTCTTTTAGCATTGTTAGTTTGCAATTGACAGCAGAGGAGAGAGAAGCCAAGACACCGCAGGTCAGAGAAGGATGACGCAGATTTCCAGGAATCATAAAGTTAAAATTAATGTAAGATAGGAAATGTTATTGGTGTCTCATATGGTCGATATGACCAAATTGTGGCATTTACAATCATGGGAAATTTTAAACAAAATGTTAATTTTTCTTTAAAATAAAAGATAATAAATGGTAACGTTATATTTACAATTATCACAACAAAGTAGCCTCATGTTTTTCAGAGCTGCAGCAAAAAAATAAGAGATATCCCAAAGAGAGCTGGACAACTGTGGAAACGGCCAAAGACGCTGACTGAAAGTTATTAGATAAAAGATTATATCGGGGCAAATAATATTTTGGGACAAACTCACAGTTTTTCCATTAGCTGATGTGTGCTCTGAGCTCTGAAGCCATCCTTCTCATCCAGGTCTCTGATTTTCTGGGCCAAATCTCTGATGTTACGACTCAGCTTGTTGTACCTGAGACGAAGGAGAAAGAAACCCTGTCAGAACAACTAACAATACATCTGTTTTCCTATGTCAGTATCATTCACTGGGCAGATGGCATCCTTAAAATAAGAGGGATTAGACAAATACAACTATCACAGTATGTTTAAGCCCATACTCAATGGTCTCAGCTACTAGTTAAAGGGCCAGTTCACTCAAAATATACAATTAAATCAAAGGAATCAAAATTAAGACAGTTTAAGCAGGCGTTGGGCTCTATGAGCTCTGATATCCAGTATTTGGATGTTGTATGTAAGTTAGTGTAGCTGATAATGAATAAACAGAGACATATTTTTTTAGTTTCAACCTGTTTGGTTGTTGACTTCAGACTTTCCTCACAATTAAAACATTGACCGTATTTTCCATCACAGCCTGGTCAAAGTATCCAGGCTAATTTAAACACAGCAGGCAGAACAATAAGGTTTTGTGGCAGTAGCCAGTGTTAGCCGGTGTTAGCCAGCCACAGACTGTGGTCCTCACTTGGTGTAGTCTTCCCTCTTCTCGATGCGGAACCTCCGCAACACTTTGACCTCATGCAGGTTGTTGTCCACCTCCCAGTTGATGAAGTCCACCTTCTTCAGCAGCTTCTGTTCATGGTGCTTTAACTTACGAACCATTTTTACACCTTTTAATAACTGGATCCGATATATTTACAGTACAGGGTGCTTCACATGGAGGCTGGAGTGGAAACAGGAAGCACGTGTTCTTCTTCTTCGCTCACTAATTATCGTCGACCGTCGAGTTAAGGTGAGCTACAGCGCCACCTACCTTTGGCCTCAAACATCTCTCTAGTCAAACCTCTCTGCTGACATGTTCCCCCTGTCATTTAAACATTAAAACCTTAGTATTCACGGTGCTTTATTTATTCCCGAATGACTCAAAATATCTTCTTAAAATATCCTAATTGTTTTTTGTCCCCCTAAACTTTATGTGTCTCACAAAACATGGGTGGCATGACATGACATGGAGTTAATGTTGTGATTTGTGAGTTTGTTTGTTTGTTTGTTTGTCTTAAAATCCCCACAAATTGTAATGACGTTTGGTGCGAGACTACGCAATACTTTAGCCGTGGGTCAAGATTTTTAAAGCTTCTTATTTTGGTAGCTTTAGATTTTTTTCTTTTTAAAAAAAAAAAAAAAATGGGTTTCTCATTTTGTTTCCTTTCATACAAACATGTGCTATGTGGTTTCTGTGACACAGTTAGGTGCCATTCTGTTGTGAGATTGTGTTGTGCTTGTATGAGACCCTGTGTGGTCCTGTGCTCTCCTTCAGAAGGATACAGCGCCCCCTATCGGAGTATATCTGTTGTGCAGTTTTTGATAACCTATAATTGGCACACCTGTGTAGTTTCACTGTGATTTTGCCAGGACACACGGTGAGGAGGGGCGTGTTGCACGAAACGTCTGGTGGCAAGATTAAACAGTGTGATGAGAGTGCTGTCCTTTATCTTTCTTTTCTTTTTGTGTATTTTGATGAGAAATTAAAAATAGTGGTAAACATTTTTCTTCTCTCCAGCAGGTGTCACCATACGTTTAAAGCACGGGTCGGTGCATGTGAGACTCCGTCCCCCTGCTGTAGGTACACTCACAGTATATCTTCATCTTATGGCTGTGAGACTTTACTGGGAGTTGCTCATAGTTTGGCTGTAACTTCCATGCGTATAGAAGAGCAGAAAGGAAGAAGATTATCCAGCGACTTGAGTGTCCGGACACTTTCATCCACGTCCTCAGCTGAGATCCAGTCCCGACAGGTAAGTTACTGTGTGATGGAGAGTTTGAGAAGTGCTTCTTTCAGACCATTAGTGCGTTATTACGAGCAGATGAGAGGCTAAATACTCAATAATTAATAAATATGAGTCTGTACCTCTTGCTACCACTTACTTTCAGTGTGCCATGACCACTTCAGGGACAGTTTGATCAAATGATGCTTTATTATCAGCAGGAAGCAGCTGATCACCATCAGAGGAGCAAATTGATGCGGGCTTGGAGAGAGTTAAAATCATTTACTCTCTCTCTCTCTCCAGGCGGATCCACTTCCTGATGATGCTGTTAAGTTTAATATTTGTTCAAGTCAACTCCCATTAAAACAAACGACTCAAGGTTTCCTGGTGATGGAAGTCCACTCAGTTTTGCTCTTACTACTCAGATCCACGTCACCAGCTGCAGCCTGTCACAGCTGAATATTGTATTTTACACTCAGGTTGTGATTCATTCATTCTGATTGTGTTTACAAAATATCACCAGAGGCAAGTTTTACCTGACACATATATGCAGTTTGACCTGTTTGTCTCTCTAATGTAGCATTATCTTGTCCTGTGTGCTGAATTCAAAGAATGAGGGCTGTGCTTATTACTATACGCTATGCTTACATCCCAGAGGGCCACAGGCTCTGCTTTCTGTGTTATCTGATGCTACATCTGCAAAAACAATAAATAACCTGTACCTTGATCTGGATTTTTTGTCTTCCATGGAATCCTGTTTGGGAAGATGCGGAAGTACAAAGAAACCAGTTTTGATCGAGCTGAAATGTAATCAATGCCATCCTCTTTATTTGTGAGCATAGACACGCCTATATCAGGAGTTTGTTTTATTTTTCAGACTTTAAGTGAATGCCTTTAGAGCAACTCTCAGGTTTTTTAGAGGGAATGTTGTGATTGAGTGCATGACAGCAGGACGTCTTCGCCTGAGATGGTGCTCAGCAGCTCATAATAAATGAATAGTCTGGAGGCTCTCAGAACTTCTTTGTGATCAAAGCACAGGGATTTCAAACAAGAAGATCAGACAGTGAACCTGTTGGAGAAAGAGGCTTTAAACTCAGCCAGGTGAGATTGACATATCTGGAAGAAAGCTCTGTGTAACATCTGTGTTAAAGTGCCACACTCATCATCTGTGACAGGTTTAGGGTTGTTGGGCTGGTCAGTTTTTAGTGTCTTCTGTGAAAGTTTGCCAGCAGTTTGTGTGTGTAGGTCTCTGTTGCATTCAAAGAGATTTTTTTTTTTTTAGTTTGTGCAGTGTGTTATATCGTGATAGCATTGTTCCAGTCGTCTGGTTCTGGATTTCTGACTGTTCCCAGATTGTAACTAAACATGGTGAAGCTAGAGACAATGTTGACTTAATTTCAAATCCAGTCTAAAGACTTTTTGTTTTATTGATTTTACTCTGTGGGCTTGTGCCTGTTTGCTTCTATTGTGTGCATCATTAGTTTATTGGCCTTTTCCCTGTGTGATGTACAAGCACTTTGGGTATGAAGTTTTTTGCCTCGCCTTGCCAATGTCAACATCGAAAACAAAAAATAATTGTATTTAAGGATCATGGGTCATTTTCTTGAAGTTGGCGTAGGTAGGAATGTTTGCCTTCCTTATCGGGGAGTATTTATGGTGGATTATATATTAACTGATAACCTTTTTTAGAGATGGTGGTGACTACAGCTGTCCAATAAATGAAGTAAAAAGTCTTTCCCCCTGAAATGTGGTGAGGTAGAAGTATAAAGCAACAGAAATTGGAAATGGTCAAAGACTTCAACCTCACAAATTAAGCCTGACATATCTGGTATCTTTTTGAAAACTTTGGGATCACCATCAGAACTTGTTGTCTCAGGTAAATTTTAGCAAACGATCCTTGGTTTGCTGGCAGCTGAAAATGAAAGTCCATAGTGTTCTTAGAATGTGCCTAAAGAGAGGGGAGGTGAGTTTGTGAGGTGTGCAGAAGGACACACACACACAAACAGAGAGCGATTGTGCAGCCATGCCCCTCTGCTAAGCAGAGCTGCCACATAAGGAGGTCAGTGTGTTGAACACACCACACCTCTTGTTCTGTTTACACCTCTTTGGCCTCCGTGGCTTGTTGTACATCCTCTTTCCAGTAGAGCTGGATACTCTCCACAGTAGAAATGATATGACCGTGTTATGTCATAGCTCTGTGGACTTTGTTCCTTAACTTGGCAGTAAAAGTGATGATAGATAAACCTTTTCCCTTCTACGTCTTTTTCCCCCAGTGTGCTTGAAATTAAACAGTAATGTAGTAATGCAATGCAAACTGGGAAAAATCAGTATTTTTTTTATCAGTCAGATCTTGGTATACGATAAGGTGGTAGTGACATACTGGAGGTAAGTGTTTGAAAGAGCTGGTTAATAACCATGCAATACAAACAATCCAGTTCCTCCCTCCGTCAGTAAGGAGCTGTAGCAGACTCTGTAGTGACAGAAGGACGGAAGTTTAGTATGCTTTGCTCTTTTGAATATTCTGCTTTCTGCTCACCTGGATTTTTGCAATTTTGATGCATTTGGATTAGGTGACGAAGTAAAGTGGAAGTGGCGGCACTGACTGTTCAGAGATAAGATGCTTCACTCAGGAAACGGAAAAGAAATGAGTGAAGACTGTCTGTCAGGAAGCCCTCAGGACACCGGAGTTGCAAGAATGGTAATAATTATCTCACACATCTCACAACCTGAACATCCATGTGTGATGGGTTGTAAGTAACACTAAACCACGACAGTGTGCTCTTTTTCTCTTGGTTGTCGAGGGCTAAAAGATGAGACACAAACTGTTTCAGTATTAATGACATCAAACTTATTGGCTACTGATGTAATCAAACCTTGACATATTGTGATCCAGCATGTTTTTGTGTGCCACTGATAGAAGAAGTATTCAGATTCTTTACTTAAGTAAAAGTACAACAATGTTTTTTATTTTTTGAAAAAATTGACCTTATTTTGTAAAATATTAGAATACTTTACTTTTTGGGCATCAAACAGTTATTCAAATGAAACCGTTTAGAGAAGTTTGGAGAGTTGTTTGTTTGTTTGGTGCGTTGGTTGGTGTGTTGGTTGGTGGGTTGATGTGTTGGTTGGTGGGTTGATGTGTGGGTTGGTGGGTTGATGTGTTGGTTGGTGGGTTGATGTGTTGGTTGGTGGGTTGGTGTGTTGGTTGGTGGGTTGATGTGTTGGTTGGTGTGTTGGTTGGTGGGTTGATGTGTTGGTTGGTGGGTTGGTGTGTTGGTTGGTGTGTTGGTTGGTGTGTGGGTTGGTGGGTTGTTGTGTTGGTTGGTATGTGGGTTGGTGGGTTGGTGTGTTGGTTGGTGTGTGGGTTGGTGTGTTGGTTGGTGTGTTGGTTGGTGTGTTGGTTGGTGGGTTGATGTGTTGGTTGGTGTGTTGGTTGGTGGGTTGATGTGTTGGTTGGTGTGTTGGTTGGTGGGTTGATGTGTTGGTTGGTGGGTTGGTGTGTTGGTTGGTGGGTTGGTGTGTTGGTTGGTGGGTTGGTGTGTTGGTTGGTGGGTTGGTGTGTTGGTTGGTGTGTTGGTTGGTGTGTGGGTTGGTGGGTTGGCTGGTTGGTCGACATTTGAAACATGACAAGGAATTCCAACCATTTTTATAAGAGGTTACAAACCAATAAAGGCTGAGATGAGAACCATCGGTTTAATCTTGATGATTTATTGTACTTTATGAGCTTATGCGTGTGTGTTTTTTAACATTAAATCTTCATTTTAAAAGTATCTACAAGTAAAGCTGTCAAGTAAATGTAGTGAAGTAAAAGTTTAAAGGAGCATACATTGGAAAACGTCAATCGAAGTGTCTAAAAATTGTATTGAATACAGTATTTTAGTTAATGTGCTTTCTACCACTGTAAAGTTCATTGTTATCAGTGGTGTAAAGTACTTGTACTTTACTTGAGTGGTTCCATTTTCTGTTACTTTATACTTTTTCTCCACTAAATTTCAGAAGAGATAATATTGTCAGTCTATGCATTGTTATGGGTAAGATTTTAAATGCAGGAGCTTTACATGTCATTGACTATTTTCACATTTTGGTATTGGTTCCTTAACTCAAGTAAAGTATTTGACTTCCACAGAGTCCTAATCAAATATCATTAAAAAGCAAACACCCACGTTAAATAGAAGCTATGAATATGCAGGGACTACTTCTACTGCAGGCAGTGTTTGACAGTAGCTTTGTTTACATACTAGTTATGAGATACTTTAAGCATGCCTGCCAAAAATTAGTATTCAAACTGTGAGAGATACGCCCACACACCTGTTGTCAAGTTAGCCGTCTACCTGCGCAGAGAGCAGCTACTCACACACCCCTTGAATTGTGGGTTGTAAGCATGAGGGGTTGCAGTGACAGACAGGTTGATTGTTGTTTTCCAGAAAGTCTGGCAACTCGGGTGACATCATAAAAGCAAGTTACTGGAGATTCCCTAGAGAAATAAGATAACAGGAGAGTTCTGGGAGGTGGTGTGTGAAATATGTGCTGGCCGATGTGCTGTAGTTCAGCTTCAGTGCCTCGGAGGACAAATCCACCTTCTTAGATGGACACACAACATTAAAACATTAAAATGTGTGGAACTAACTAACTACAAATAAATCATTCACCAGAGAAAAAAAGTGTCATTTAACAGTTATAATCAAGTAATAATAAAACACGTTTTCATATAAAAGGAAACTGAAGGTTGTGGTTTTGCTGACAAACTGCTGGTCACATGCAGTTTCATCTTCACCAGTGATTAGCCAATCTCTTCTTCCTGAATCAGTAGCTACTTTGTTTCTCTGGGTAGAGGACTGACTTCCACACTAAGTACAGACAAGGTGACAGTTTTGAACTCAGTTCTCCCTCTGTCCCCATTATTCTCACTGCTGTTCTGATCTTTGTTTTATGTGCTCCAGGACTGCAGGCAGGTCACAGGAATGCCCCACACTGCCTCAGGCTGGACTTTCTGTTTAACTACCCTTTAACTGCTAACCAGCATTCCTGATCGTTCTGCACTCACTCTTTCCCCTCTCATCTCTTTGTGCTCTCTAATGTATGAGAAGTTTACTCTCGCTCTCTGTATCCCACTACGACTCTGACTTTTATAATCCCGTCATAGCGGTTTTCTTAATTTTGTGACATCAAACTGTTTTACTTAAGCAGAAGTTGTTTTCTTGCTCAAGGGCACTTGAATCTGCTCCTGAGATTGGTAGGGGCTAGCTAATGGGGGTGTGTCTCCTTTCTCTGACAGAGCCATGGTTGAACTTTCTCACTGATTCTGTCTCATTTTCTTCCTGTCCATCCCAAAGGCTCCTTCAGACACAGACACGGAGCCCTCCACAATGGTCTTTTCCTCATCACACTCCTTGAGGCTGAAGTATATGTCTCTGGGGGTGCTGGTGTTGCAGACCACCTCGCTGGTGCTCACCATGCGCTACTCCCGCACACTGCGGGAAGACGGTCCCCGCTACCTGGCCTCCTCCGCCGTGGTGTCAGCGGAGGTGCTCAAGATCCTGGCCTGCATCGTCCTCGTCTTCAGGGAAAGCAGTAAGTGGCAAGGGCCGGGGGAGGGGAAGTTATCGACCTGGCACTACTGTGTACAAGATATCATATAAATGCCCCCCAGTGTTTTTAACACGAGGACGGCTCTCTGTCTCTCCTCTCCATGGGTGGTCCCTTGGTCAAATTACTGACAACACACTCTCTGTCACCGCCAGATTTCAGTGTGCCGACCATGAACCAGCTGCTGAAGGAGGAGATTGTGAACAAGCCCGCAGAGACCATGAAGTTGGCCATTCCTGCAGGGATCTACACACTGCAGAACAATCTGCTCTATGTTGCCTTGTCCAACCTGGATGCAGCCACCTATCAGGTGACACATGAATGTGCTGCTTTAAGTTCACTGTTTGTGTGTGTGTATTTCTATAATTAAACAGATTCCTGTACTGTGTAGCCATGAATTAACAGAACTCAGTAGGTATGAGGGGGGAATTTTTAAATTTTTTTATCCTTTCCAAACCAGTAATTGCGCTGACATTAGAAAAGATTTTCTCAATAGACAGTAATGACAGTCGCAATGTGTTGGTGTAAATTCAGTTTTCTGCTGTGGTACCTGGAGCTCTTGCACCAGAAGAAGAGCTCATGAACATCAAGAGAATAACTCCAGCAGATTTATTACCCACTCATGTCATCCGTGGAACTATTTTGCATTCTGGTAAAAGTTGCCGTCATGTGCTCATTAAATGAAATGCCAGAAGACAGGGAAACATGCCGGTGTGCTTGTACATCTTTGCTGATGTGGACTACCAAGAATATTTCTGTCCAACACGCGCTGATTGTACAGCAAACTTGATGATCGTCAGCTTCTCATAAGGAAAAACAGACTTTTCCTCATCTTCCGTTTTGTGCTTCATGTGTATCAATACTACAGACTTTGCCTTGCGGCTTGCAGGCTTCCGGCTCTTCATGCATTGTTTTTGGGACCTTAAAGCAGTGAAGCTATGGAGGACTGTACTAGATCATCATCAGCCAGGACCACAAGTGAGAACATTACGTCCTTCGCCAAGAAAGCCCAATTGAGGATGTACTTCCGTTGGCAGCTGAAGAAGTTCAACCTGCCAAAGACAGTGATGGTGCACTTCTACACCATCATTATTGAATCCATCCTCACCTTTTCCATCACCTTGTGGTAATGCTGCCACTGCCAAGGACAAGGACTGACAACAGCGCCTCATTTCCTCCACAAAGGAGATTGGGGCCCCCCAGTGGCTCGATTGGTGGAGCGTGCACCCCATGTACAGAGGCTGTGTGCTCGCCGCAGCGGCCCAGGGTTCGCATCTGACCTGTGGCCGTTTGTTCCCCCTCTCTTTCTTATCCTGTCAATGTAAAGCTATCCTGTCCAATAAAGACATGAAAGATGGTGAAAAAAGATGGTGATTGGCTGCAATCTGCCATCTTTCAAGGACATGGACTTGTCCAGAACCCTGAGGCAAGCAGGAAGGATTACAACTGATCCCTCTCAACCTGGACGCAAAACCTCTATGCAAAACTCCCCTGTGGTTGGAGGCTGGGGCCCATCAGGACCAAAACAATACTTTCCTTATCTAGTGGCGTGATCAACAAGGCCAGAGACCCGAGCTGACATTGCCACGTGTTTAATGTACCTCATGTTCTTCTGTCATATTTGTATACCTAACTGCCTTCCTTTCTGTCACAGGTTACGTACCAGCTGAAGATTCTCACCACAGCCCTGTTTACTGTCTCCATGCTGGGGAAGAGGTTGGGCTCCTTCCAGTGGCTCTCGCTGCTCCTCCTCATGGCTGGAGTCACTCTAGTACAGGTACCACACTGCAAAGTCCCCGAGCGATTTACAAATACACAGGTTTAGCTGATTTCTGAACGTGGTTTGTTTCTGTGAGATAAATATGGCTTGATTCACTCATCAGATGTTTTAGTTACATAACATCTGACAGATTTTAAGTCCTCTGCTTGTCCATTTGCATTTACTCTGACCTCCAAAGTGGCCCACAGAATCTGGAGAAGTCTCTGAGCAGAAGGTCTTGTCTGCAGGCTCCCAGTTTGTGGGACTGATGGCTGTGCTGATGGCCTGTGTGTCCAGCGGCTTCGCGGGAGTTTACTTTGAGAAAATCCTCAAGGAGACTAAACAGAGCATATGGCTCCGTAACATACAGCTGGGTGAGTAACTACAGCCTCTGTGTGCTTGCTGGATGAAATGAAATGACCCTGATGATGTCAAACAGCCTTAAAAACCATAATTGCGTCACTTTTGCAACAAATCTCTTCTTATCTCGAGGCGCAAGCCTCAGTTGTATGTTCCTCTTTTGTCATGCCACTTGATTGCAGCGTCAATCCATGCCATTTCTGCCGTTGTGAGTCATGCAGCACGACTGCGCATCGCTGCAACAGAAGAGGTGGATGTGCTCCTTCAGATCCCTGCAGTTCAAAATGCTCAATCAAGTTGCTGGATAAATGGCCTTTGTCGCTTTCTTGTAAATAGAAATGATGTTCCTGGGAAACATTAATCATGATCAACCCCAACTCGAGTCGCAAAGCCTTGACATCACATCAGCATGATTGGTCAGTTGCGATGATAGTCCTGGAACAACATAATTATGGTGTTCAAAGGTCAAAGGTCAAGGTCCCGGG
This sequence comes from Pagrus major, assembly GCF_040436345.1. NCBI lineage: Eukaryota > Metazoa > Chordata > Actinopteri > Spariformes > Sparidae > Pagrus > Pagrus major. The sequence goes on from NC_133235.1 coordinate 12,356,560, forward strand.
GTCTCACAATATACATTCTTAGCTATAACCCAAGAATTAATAAGCTTATTATGACAAAAATTCACCCAGATGTCTAACAGGATAAAATGATGAAGTTCTCCATCAGCCCTCTGTACTCTTGTGTAGAAATAGTCTGAGTGAAAACAACATGTAGAAACGTGTTGTTATGTGAGAACACTGGAAACTATTCAGTGGAATCGTACGAGATACAGGCCAAGAACTACATTTGCAGCTTTTCGGCCACTGTTAAAGGCTCCTAGAGACAAAACCACAAGAAACCATGGTTATCTGTGTCTGACTGAACTCTGCTGTCGGATTCAGTGGAATCATAGACTAAACTGAAACTCTGCGATTAAGACATGGAAACTCTTTTTATGGGTCGTACCTAAATTCTACGAATTGTGATGTGAGACGGAATCAAGATATGAATGTGGCTCGTGATGTTCTGATTGGTGAACCCGATACAGACTTGGACACAAGAGAAGCTTCAAGGCTGAGGATATAAAAGCAAGGATGAGACGAGACTTTCGACTTTCACGTGGTTCATATTAAATTGCTCACTACTAAGAGCAGGTTTTCCCTTAATTTCCTTTCACCAAAGGCTCCCCACCTCTTAATATGACCTGTTATTTGACCCTCATGGAAATTAAATGGTTTGCAACATCCTATAACATATATATTACAAACATAATTTTTAAAGAGAACCATGTTCATAAAATGAAGGGACAGGACATCAAGAGACAATCTAGGTTTCTCAGTGAACAGTTTGTCTAAATGAGGTTGTCTTATTTTATGACAGGTACAGAGCAGAGGGCTGGAGGTTAACAGACTCTCGTTGACTTCATCTGTTGAAACTTTTAAATTCAATGAGCATTATATCCATGAAAATGAACATACAAAGCAATCAGCTGATGTGTGATTGATGTTGTGGATTTCTGGGTATGTTGCTGGGGGAGAGAGGAGGAGTTAAAGGCGGGTTTATGGGAGAGGAACCTGTCGAACTTGACGAAATTAATTGTCTCTCATGTGTGCGCATGTGTGCGCATGTGTGTGCGTGTACCAACAAAACTTGTTGTCTGTCCTTGTCTCTTGTAGGTGTTTTTGGCTTTATGTTTGGCTTGGCAGGGATGATGGTATACGACGGCCAGAGGGTGAGAGAGTCTGGAATGTTTCAGGGCTACAACACTATCACCTACACAGTTGTTGTTTTACAGGTCGGACATTTTATGTTTCTCTATATTCTCACGTAATCACTTGCATTTGTCAAGTGTCATTGAGTGCATCTGTGTGTCATGTCTTCATGTTGTGTGTAAAGTGCTTCTCCAATAGTATTCTGTACCCGCAGGCTCTGGGCGGGTTGGTCGTTGCAGTGGTCATTAAATATGCAGACAACATCCTCAAAGGATTCGCCACCTCTGTGTCCATCATCACGTCTGCAGTCATTTCATATTTCCTGTTGGAGGACTTTAACCCCACTAGGTAAACACATACACACTCATGCACACTCAGCATGCTCACTCATCTCAGCTTCTGAAAATTAATGCAGACATTCATGGTTTCCAGGTGATGTATCCTACTAACTCGCTCTGATTCCCGGACTTTTCCTCTAGCATACCATGAGGTTGATTTTTGTGGTTTTCAATGAAATATCTCAATAACTATTTGATGGTTTGCTACGAAGTTTTGTTAAGATGTTGAGGTTCCTCACCGGATTAATTGCTAAAACTTTGGTGATCCTTTGACTCAGCATCTAGCAACATCGTCAAACCAGTGACTCTAATATCAACCTACTACATACTTTGTATGCGTTTACGTCACCATAGAATGAGCCTTTTTATATTTACAAAAGGAGTGTGTCCTCCTCCATGTGTTGTACCACCATGTTTCTACAGTAGCCCAGAACAGACAAAACAAACACTGGCTCTAGAGAGGGCCTTTCAAATTGTTCACATTTTTAGGGCCCACCATAAGGAAGCATGAGGTGAAGGGTACTTCATTTTTTGCAATCTACAACCTCCAAACTGCAACTAAATCCTCCACACTGTACCTTTTTTAATGCTAATTTGCAAACATTAGCATACTAAGATAAGTTCACCCAAACATTCAAATTCTGTCATTATCTACTCACCCTCAAGCAGATGGAAAGTCAGGTGAAGTTTCATAGTCCACAAAACATTTTTAATTTCTAACATTTTCTCTCTTTCCCCTCCTTTCTCTCAGTCTATTTTTCCTAGGGTCACTGCTGGTTATCGCTGCCACGTTTCTTTACAGCTACAAGCGCAAACCTGTCAGCATTAGCGCCATCAAAGTATAACTACGTGCCTCTAGTAACCGTGCTACCTGACAGAAGTGACAACCGGCACCCGACACAGACTTGAGCATGGCTCTATGAACTGTGACAGTGAGTTTGGCAGGAATTACATGGAAGAGCTGATAACATAATGATAAGAGCTGTTACTGCCAAACAGCTGCAGCTGGAGACTGCCGAGACGGGACATGCCCAATCAATCTTCTGGAAAAATGCTATTTTGCACAAAATATGGTGGTTGATGATGTGAATATATCAGTGTATTTTTTTAAGGTTTTCTTATAAAATACTAACAGGAGTACTGTTGATCTAACTTAGCATATCAACAAACAATGTTGCAGTGAATCTAACATACTGTATGACTAAATTATCTCATGGAAACGTACCGTGTGTAATTTAAAGGGATCTGGTTGAGATCATGATGAAAGCATGGCCTCAAGGATATTTGGGAGTTGGTATTTTATAGTTCAATGTTTTAATTGTGTATTTATATGCTACGGGATGTGAGGAAAATGGGTGTATTTCTAAAACAAAAAGGGTATCGATGGTGATGAGAGGGTTGGAAAATCCTTGACAGAGCTTCCATCTAGTGGTGGAAAGAGGAGCTAACTTGCTGCAAAGAGGAGGGGTTACCTCTGTTCAAAGATGCTGAATGTCCTTTTTTCTATGAGATGAGATGAGATGGGATATGACTGCTCTGACCTTGCTGCTCACAGCCTGAGTATTTATATCAAAAGCACTTGTTCAACTGTTATTTAAATGCAAAACGAAGGTCTTTACGGAAGAACAAATGAATAAATTAAAGATCTTTCATGCTGAAACAACCAGCTCTGCCTTGATCTTTTTTTTCTTACTTCAAAGTGAAATGAATGGATAAGTGTGTGTGTGTGTGTGTGTACACACTCTCACACTTGCATACACACAGAGCTAGGCACACCCATGAATACTTTGAACTGTTTTCTTTTTTTCCCGTTCCAGTTGCAGTGCACCCAGAAACACCAAACCAGTCTCTATAGCAACAGATGGCTGAATGAGCTGCTGTGCAGTGACATGTGTAGACACACTGAATTAATATAACCTATTTAAACCTCTGAGTATTTCACATGGTAGTGACAGCCATTTTTATTCAACAATGTCCCTGACAAATAAAAACAGCATTGAGGCAGATGAATAAAAACAACCCATTGTTCCTATTTTGGCAGTTTTTTCAGACAGAAAATCTTTGCATAGTTGTGGAGCAAATGAGTATATTTGGGTGGAGATGGTGTGTGTGTGTGTGTGTGTGTTTGTCGTGAGGTGGACAGAAAGGGGAGAAAACAGGCAGGCAGATGGGAAGGTGAGGCATGAACCTGGAGAGAAGCACAGATGGAGGATGAGTCATGTGACTTGTGCGTGGAGTGGCAGGCAGGGACTTGGACGGAGCCCAGTATGATCCACTGGACAGACCAGAGCCATGACATAGGAAGGTTTATCTGTGGTTATCGGCACAAACCTACTGCTGAATAATATACGTTAAAGGGGCACTATGTAATTTTGGAGAACAAGAATTTTATATTTATAATATTAATGAGGTAATAACACAAAGTAAACTGAATGAAATATATATATATATATATTTTTCCATTACTGAATAAACCAGCTGTGCTCAGAGGAAAATAAGGTCCCCAGAACACTGTTTGAAGCTAGAAAGGTGGCAGGGTCCGCCACATATAAACAAAGTAAAACACTATGAAATTGTGTTGTCCTTTAAGGTCACCTTGTTTAAGCAGTTTATTCAGTCATGAAAACAAAGAGAGTTTGTTTATTTAGTCTCTTTAGGCATAAAAATCAGTTGATGAAGATCTTTCTCTTCTGATTAAAATGTCTTCCCCAGAACTACATACTGCACCTTTAATGATATGAAGAGAAACTGTGATACGACCTTGTACAAAAATGGCACTGAATCAAATAAATCCTTTTCAAAATGCAGTCTGGTTTAATTCCACACCGAGGAAGCTATTAAGAGTACATTTGAATTCCCTGATTGCAGTTAGATTTATGAAACTTGGTAATGCGGCACGGCCTGATTAGTGCCACATCAAATCTACATTAGGTCTGAGTACAATTGGGCCCTGTTCCAGCTGCAATATACATGGCCTCGACTGCTATCACCCTTTTGTTTTAAATTAGTTGTATGGCACTGTCCCAAGTCATTTAGACCGCACTCATTAAAAGCATAGCTGATGTTATTTATTTAATGCGGTAACAGGTCCAGCTCATCTCTCTGATAGTTCATCACCCGTCTGGATACAATATCAGCTGCACTACGAGTTGAAAATATGTTGGTGTATTAGCAAAAGTCAAGAGAAAACTACAGCAGGTTTGTTTTTCTTCCAGACTTTTATGCAAGGTGGGTGCTCTTAATACAATCTGATCGATGCATGAGTTAATCTTAAACTAAAAAGATCCATATAATACTTTGTCTCTTTTAAATCTTCTGAATACATCCTTTAACTCTGGTACTGAGTGTGCTGAAAAAGGCCTTTGTTGGCACTGACGAGGTTTAAGCAGCCCGCATGGGTTTTTTGGCTGACTTTTCAATCAAAATGTCTTCAGGTATCAAGTTATACAAAACAAATGCTATTCTTAAACTTCTCAAGGACAGTTTTTTTGTGTCTCTCTCACTCTCTCATGCAATAAGATCTACATAAGGATGCAGGATGCAGGTCTCGTTGTGGTCTATCACCTCTGTGGTACATCTAAAAAAAAAAAAAAAACAGCGTTCCTTCTTCGCTTAAAAGCAGGCAGAACTGTTAAATGCGGTCCAAAACTTGTCAGGGGGCCAAACGAGCCTTGATCCAAGCCGGGCCTTTTGCTCTAGTTCGATGTAGACTTCTATTCTGACACCGTACAGTGTCAGATCCAAGATGTAACATCCACTCTGGCTTGTTCGAAGACTCCACTTACATCTTTCAGGGATAATAAGCCACTGGCATCTTGAGCCCAGCGAAACCTTCAGTTTTCTCTTCTCTGACTGGCTTCACGACTTCATCACCTTCATCCCTCCTTTTCTGCAATAGGGAACAATTACATTTTAGTCTGTGCGACAGTTTGACGCTCTTATTTTGGCGGTATGACCACTAGTGGCGCCCCTCTCCGCGGCCTCCACATTAGCACTTGGGCGTCGTTGGCATTCGGCCTCCCCAGCGCGTTGGGAGGAATGGGCTCCTGGTAGTTGAGGATGTGCGGTTGCTCCTGGTAGGGACGACCCACCAACGAGGCCCGAGAGCCCAGCGGCATGTCTGGGTCCACGGCAATGTCCACCCGCATCCGCCACCGCACCGTCTGCAGCACGATACGCTCCTGGAAGGAGGAGGGCAGCATCATGTTAAAATGGTTGATACTGTCCATATGTGTGTGTCTGGTTCAGTCTATTTCAAGTTCATTCAAGTGTTTTGTTAAGTTGATTTTGCATTATGACCTCCACTGCTGATAGATGTGTAGTTAATGTGCAGCCTAATAAACAGTGTATCACTTTTTGACCCATGTTCATTTGTTGATTGGTTGGTTTATGAGCAGGATTACACAAAAACTACTGAACGAATTTCCACGAAATCTGGATGGAGGATGGGTCTCGGCCCAGAATAGACCCTGTTAACTTTTGGTTCAGATCTGGATAAGGGGACAGAATTTTTATCCCACTTTCTTTAACGTTGTGAGATTTGGCATTTTTCTATATTTTCATTCATTTAATATTCAGGTGGCTGGTATCTATGAGCGAGTACAATTTGATGTGGATCCTAGATCTGATGAGCTTAAATTATGGTGGTTTAAAATTTTGAGTGATACAAAGCTTAGGAGATTGTTATTAGATCAGGCTTGATTGAATTAAAGGTGCAGTGTGTAAGAAATAATAGTTTTGTCATGATGACGTCTATATATTGCCCTGCAGAGATATCTACTTAAGTTAGCATGCTAACCAGCTAGCCTCAGCTCGTCCTGGTCCAAAGCTCCTGTGCTAGTGGTGTAAACACCAACACTTCCCCAGTGCTCTGAGCTACCAGTTGGGACTGCTAGCTGCAAAGCTAATGGCAGCTACAGTTAGCATCAGTTTGCAGTTACTCTGGTGAGATGCTGCTCCCTATTTTTTCTGAGGATGAATTTGACGGGTGGCCAATTCTTACATATTGCACCTTTAAAGGGGACTGTTTGACCAGTCATTCTAGTTAAATATTGTTTTATCTTAAAGGTGTCGTGTGTAAGATTTAGTGGCGTTATGCTGTGAGGTTGCAGATTACAACCAACTGAACATCCCTACGCTCTTCCAAGCGTGTAGGAGAACTAGGCAGCGGTACAGTAAAAACATTTTAATGGCCACAGGACCTTTAACAAATGTACAAGAAGGTTTGGCTAACAAGAATCAAACTCTTCCACAAACACAATACATGAATGCTGCGCTGACTCCTGATGGGTGATGCAGGGGCTTTATTCAGTGGGAAAGCGATGATGAGGTACTTTGTAACTTAACACCAGGAAGGAAAAGTGCGGGGGGGGGGGGGGTGATTACATCACAGTCAGTCTGTGTGTGTAATGCAGGAGCAGTTTCTAAAGATTCACAGTCGGCGTTCTTCATTTAAACTGGGCAAAACATTTCCCAGAAAAATAATAATGTGATTTATTAAGATGTGAGTTTGATGCATGTGGGAACAAACTTGTCAGACCTCTGTCTCTGTTACTGCCCTACCTTGGTGACAGAGTTCATGGCCACCAGCCATGTGATGAAGCTCTGGTCCCTGGTGATGTGGGTCAGCATGGGCGTGTTGCTGTTGCTGATGGGCACAGCCCAGGTCACGCTGGGGTAGAAGTTGTCGTTCATACTGACCGTCAGACGGGACGGTTTGGACGTGGGTCCGGTCAGGGTGACTGTTTCGGTGGTGTTGCCGTACCAGGGGTAGCTGACGCCATCTGAGTCGCTGATGGCCTTGACCCGACCCTCTCGCAGCTCTGGTAACTCCCAGCTGGACCTGCAGCAGTGGACAGAGGAGGAGAGTGAGAGACTTTTTTGGGCACTGGCAGGTGAGGGTGTCCTGAGTGTGTGTGAGAGAAGAGAGGTGTACACATCCAAACACAATATACAACCTAAACACACACACACTGAGCTCATCCAGTGGCAAAAAGTTCATATCTGATGGGGTCTGCTGTGCACTTACATGCCAATATCACCATATGTGTTGTAAAACTCCATCTGGGTGCAAGCCTGGATCCAGCCCACCACCCAGGTTTCATTCCGGGGCACTGGTGGCATCACAACCCCGGCTGAGGCCCTGAAGTAAGGCGTCTTGTAACGGAGCACAATCGGTGAGTTCTCCTCAATGATGGTGGGACACTGGTCAATAGAGGCTGACACCTCATACACCACAATGTTCTCCCGTCTGATGCGGGGCTTGCATGCGATGCTCTGAATACAGCCCATAGTGCAGGCGGCGACAAGCAAAATGAGCAAAACCAGAGAAGAAGGGAGCAAATGATACCTGGCCAGTATGCACATCGGTCCCCTCTGGGTTCCACCCTTTCCTGAAGAGCAGATCTAATCTCTTACTTGCCAATCATCACTGATTGTTTGGGAAGGGGGGGGAAAGGAGAGGAAATAATGGGGAGGATCACAGTCAACATTGATCAAACCTAAAAGCATCCAGCATCATATGATGTGGAGGTGAGAGCGCAGTGGGGCCTGGGGGGGAAGTATCACAGATCTCCGCAGCCTCCTCCCCCCGGTCTGCCTGCTGACTGCCGCACTGCCCTTGGCGCTCGTCCCCAGAAACTGCAATCCGGCCTCCCCTGGGCTGCTGCTGCTTCTCCGCCGTGTGTCCGGAGGCTCCCCTGGTCCTTGTCGAGTCCACACGTCCGGCTGCACGTCGGTGCCCCTTGATCCTGCTGCTCTGCTCCCGGCTCTGCGCTGTCATGTCAAGTGGCGACAGGGCAGCCAGGTGCGTCAGAGGAGGGGGGCTGGATGCCTTTTGTTTGCTTGGCTCTCCCGTATTAGCCCTACATTCGCGCGGCGCCCTCAAAAGACTAAAATCGGGCTCTTCATCACCTTGACCTACATGAAAAGAAGCTCCATCAAACGAGCGAGAATGTGTCTTATAAAGGCGAGACAGCGCGGCTATGACAGGCTATTTTCATGTTTTCCTCGCAGTGTGCTTCCATTCTTGGGGATGCATGAATGGTGCATCATGAATGGAGGCAGCGAGGCAGCATAAACGTGCAGAAAGCAGTGACTATACTAAGCGGCTCGAGCGTCTCTCGGTTAGCTGTGCCGTCGCTACGTCTCCTCGAGCTGGTGAGCATCGCGGACCGCAGAGCATCCTTTTCCCAGCCGCGGGTCGCCTTGTTCGGTTTGGAGGTGCTGATGCTGGAGAGGCAGGGGAGGGGCGTCACCCGACCTCTGCATTGAAAAAAATAACAAGTGCACGCGGGCGGGGCTTCGAGCTGCGTCACTCCGACGTGAAGCGCCATTGGTCAGCGGAGTCAACAGCGGAAGTGGTGTCGTTTGTCTCATCGGCCGATACTGACACGCATTCACCGGCTAGCTCGGCTTATTATTTTGTGTCCCCACCCCGCCGGATCCCGGGTGTAGCTGCCAGTCCTGGTTTATGATCGGCCGCTTGTTTGGTGTCGTGTCTCAGAGGGTGCCGAGATTATTTCACCGCTTGTCGCTGATGATGAAGCCGCAGGTTGTGTTTGTGCTGGGCGGGCCTGGCGCCGGCAAAGGGACCCAGTGCTCCAAAATCGTGGAGGTACGATAGATGGCGAGAGAAAAGACAATGAAAAGTACTGACATTGATGGTTAGAATGAGGCATGTCGTGATTAAAATAGCATTAAGTTCATTTTTGGATGGCTGTGCCTTTTAATAGCGGTTTTTTTTAATCTAGTAATGTCTAAATTACATTGACTTCCGGTTGTCCTCTAAAATGAACCTGTGTTAGCCTGCTAGCTAGTTAGCCACACAGGGTGTATAGTTTATGAGATTTAAGAAGCCTGTGCTAAAGTACCATTTTAATATCTTTATTTCTTCAGAACTCTGAATTAAAGCATTAAAAACAATGTGTTGTATCCCACTGTTACATGTGTGGTCAAACGCCTGTGAGAATATGCTAACTTTAGTGCTCATTAGCTTCACACAGAGAAGAGAGTCAGCAGGAGACAGCCTATTGACATTTGGTACATGATGCAACCCTATCATTTGACTTATGTATGCAGTTAAGGTTATGTAATGGTCAGTGGAAGTCTGGAGTGCACTTGGGCACTCCATAATCTTTAAATAAACAGAAACAGAGGGTGACGTGACGTTTATTGACTGAGGAACATTTACAACACAATACAATAAGGAAACCTATCTTCTCTAGTCTATTTTAAAGTTCCAGATAAGTAGTCTGTGACGGTCTGCAGAGGCTCATCTGCTGTGTTGTTATTAATAATAGAACATGAATCAAGTCCAGTCTATGAGCCAGGAAGGGCTATAGAGCATGGTTGATGCCAAGCAGAGCGAAACAATCCAGTGATAAAGATTTATGCTGCATTCACTTCTTCCCTTCGTCAGGCATGCACCAATCGAAGAAGCAGCAGGAGTTTGACGAAAAGTTATTTTTAACAGGCCACCCAAAGAGTTTGAAAAGCTAGAACTTCTCCCAAGGATGCTGCTTTGATGTATGTCTGAAAGTCAAACTCATGAAAGTTGATGGAGCTGCAGCTCTACTGGGGGCCAGTGTGGATTCTTTGATGTGTGCGTGTGTTAGACTGAGAAGGAGCCTCTATAAGAGAGACTTTATAACTACCTCTGTTCACGGATGTTACTGGGTGTTGGCTGTTGCGCTTCAAGTGTGGCGCGTTCGGTCTGAATGGCAGCTGTGCATAGAGGCTCCTTTCATTCAGTACACAAGCAAAGACCTCTCCCTGGCCTGTGAGTGAGGAAAAATCTCTCTCAGCCTGTCTCTAGAGGCTGTCTGCTCAAATGCAGCTTTAGTGTTGATATAAACTTTTTTTTAACAAGACCAACTGTCCCTTTCTCTTCAAGTGCTTTTCTTTGTTACATAATTTCCATCACATGAGGTAAACACTAAAACTGTTTGTTTTTGTCTCTCAGGGCTTCAGCTACACTCATTTGTCAGCAGGGGACTTGCTGAGGGAAGAGCGTGCTAGAGAGGGATCAGAAGTCGGACAGCTCATTGACACCCACATCAAGGAGGGCAAAATTGTCCCTGTTGAGATCACCATCAAGTTACTCAGGACGGTATGCACCAAATACAAGCTGTAAATCAGTTTTTTGTTTGTCTAGCAAGACACAAATCCAGATCAGTTAGTCAGGGGTTAACAGCTTCAATCAGCTGTTTGTAATTCAGCAAATTTGACTTTTGTTAACGTATACAGGAAAAAGGTTCAACTTAAACTCTGATCACAAATTCATATCATTAGATTTTAATTTGTTTTTTGACTGTTGGTCAGACATGATAAATAGAGTGAAGACATCACTTAAGGCTCTGGTAACTTGTGAATGGCATTCATCGTTATTTTTGAGTGTATACAATGAAAAAAATATATCAAAAATTAATAAAGGAGCATTGTGTAAGGTAAGAATTCTAGTTTAAAACATTCAAAAATGGACTTACATTATCAACAGAGTTTAAAGAAATGTCAAAGACGGCTACGTACTGTGTTTCAGAGATGTCTGCCGAAGTTAGCATGCTAACCAGCTAGCCCCGGCCAGCCCTGTCTCATAATATTGCTTTGTACCAGAAGAAGCAACAGCTCAGATAGCCAACGGTGTTTCAGCTGGGAGATATATGCCAGTTGTTAGTGTAGTAACTGAACAAAATAAAATAAAAAAAGGTCAAGAAATGAAATACTTGTACTTCTATTTTCCTTATTAAACAGAAATATACAACCTATGTTTTTGGGTGCTACCTTCAAATTCTGGACAGATTTTACAAATAACACCTTTAAAAAAAAACAGTTGCAACTTTATTTTTATTTTTGACAAAATTATGTTTTATTATTATGGTGTATTAGGGCTTTTAAAGGTTTAAAAGAAAATTACAGAGCTGGGGAGGGAGTTGATATTCTGAGATAAAACTCATTTCCAAGTCAAGTCTGTTTTATTAATATAGCACCAATTCACAACAAAAGTTAAATCATTACAATTTCCAACTGGAGCAGGTCTAGTCCTTTACAAGATAAAACTTCTCTAGGATTCTAAAGTCACACATTTTCCAGAAATTGTGCCTATACAGAGCAAACTGAGCAGAATTTATGTGTTACTATCTAGTTCAGTTTGGAATCAGGTTCTGATTCGTCATTTGAATAAACAGTGATTTCAGTGAATTCACATTCGGAGTAAAATATTTGAGGCTGTTGTTGTTTCTGTTTTGAAAGGCCATGGAAGACACCATGCAGAAAGACGAGAAAAAGTTCCGCTTCCTCATAGACGGTTTCCCTCGCAATGAGGACAACCTTCAGGGTTGGAACACTGTCATGGAGGGCCAAGCAGATGTCAAATTTGTGCTTTTCTTTGACTGCAGCAATGAGGTACGTCATGGAAACCACAAAGCGTGCTGTTTTATGATACACAGAGAACTGAGCAGATATCCTGCAAGACATTTTACACTGAGCATGAGTTCTCTGTCTTTTTTGCCCACAGGTTTGCATCCAAAGATGTCTAGAAAGGGGAAAGAGCAGTGGACGCACAGATGACAACAGAGAGAGTTTGGAGAAAAGGTTCAGTCCTTCAGCACAAACTAAAAACTTTGGACTTTGACAGTATTGAAACCAAGATTGTAGAATGTACTGTAATTAGAGTAGTTTCTGCATGCATGTTGCTTTTTTACCATTCATTGATTTCAGATACTGATTTCTGTCCTTTCGTAACAAAGTACAACAAGCACTTCTGATCAGTATAGATCTGTCTGACCCATTTAACTGACTGGTGGATACCTGCATGTGTGATTTTGACCTAATTTGTGTCTCCTCTGAGTCCCTTGTGTAATCTGACCCCAATAACCAGGCATGTTTTCCTTTGATGCAGAATCCAAACCTACCTGCAGTCTACACGACCAATCGTTGATCAGTACGCGAAACTTGGCAAGGTGCGCACTGTAGATGCCTCTCGTTGTGTGGATGAGGTGAGTAAATTGCATCAACTGTAACATCTGTGAACACCACCCATGTAGGGTCTTTCCATCTGCACCTTTGGCCGCACTGAATCAAACCATGCTGCATTTGTTTGCACTTCCACTACCAGTTTGAGCAAGCCGAGTTATGCCGAGTCGCACCGAGATGGATCATCCATTGAGGCTGATGAAATAGCGCCTGACACCACAAAGCAAGTTATGGTGGCTTTAGATGGGCTCTTTCAACACTTCTACATCAGTTTCATCACCCCGTCTCCTTTTTTGTGCAATAGTAACTGGCACTGATGAGAACGCTGCTTCTAAATGTCATGCTGTCAGGACAAGCCTGTCATCAGTTAACGACAGCTACACCAACACATGTGCTCTTAAGGGGACATGTGAGGGTTTTCCCACCACTGCCCACAGTCTAATAATTGTTTTTTTGTTCTGTTCTAGTGAGAAGTGTGGGAATTGAATGAACTGCAGCTTAAGGCACTTCAACATTGGCTTGAACACTGGTGTGTGGGGGATTTTAGACAACATAGTAAACAACAAAAAAACATGGGATGGCAAAACTTCTCCAGATGTTGTTCTGTTGAAGCCAAAGGGGAAATGCCTTAAGATGTAGTTCATCTGATGTCCACTAGATGTGCTTTGAAAACAACAGGAAAACATGTCTTTGGATTTTGTAACTCCACCAAGTGACCGATATGAAAGGACGCAGTAAAAAGTTACGTAAACATTCCCTCAGAAACATGGTGACGTTACTGTTGTTTGCTACAAGTTTTTACAACACTGTTATTTTGTGGTTTTGGCCCTCGCTCCTTTCAATTTCTACATAATGTTGCTTTAACCTTCCATAATTAGTCAATCACAGTACTTCAGATCAGAGCTGAAGAGAATAAGTGTTTAGTAAATCAACAGAAAATAGTTACAGATGCCGACCATCACTGTTTCTGTCTTGTGTCATGGAAAACTCTGTATATTTGTGTTTTTTTTTACTGTTTGCCAAACAAATGAATCATTCAATCCATGTCACCTTGAGCTTTACGAAATTGTGGTAGACATTTTTACATTTTTTTACTTTTTCTGAGATTTTATGAATGTAATGATTACTCAATTAAAAGAAATAATCTGTAGTTGTAGCCCTGCCTCAGACAATATCCCTCATTTGATTTAAAATCTTACTTATTACTGGTGTTTTTGGCCTGTTGGACCCCAATATAAACGTGTTTGTGACAGTGTCGCCTCATCTCCAAAACTCTTTGTTTATGTTCCAGGTGTTTGCTGATGTGAAGGCCATCCTAGACAAAGAGGGTTGAGCTTCCCCAACTGCCAACGACATTCACTTACTTTTATAGTAGTTTTCTTTTTATCAACTGCAATTACACTATAAGTTTATATGTCAATTCATATGACTTTTTACTTTTGTTTACTCCTTTTTTTTGTTTTCCATCTTTTTTGTAAATGCTGCACTGTTTGTTTGTGAGTGTGTGTACAATATGTATTGTTACAACTGAGAAGTAGAGGTGCCTAGCAGCTACTTTCATCATAGTTTGAGGCCTTTGCATAGGAACAAAACGGATCATTAGCTTAGAGGGGCACTCTCTTGTCAATCATAGACACTTCTAGTACTGGAAATCGCCACAAAAAATGGTATACTGTATATCACTAATGTCTTCAGAATATCATGTCACTGGAAGCAGCCGTAATGCTTCAGACCAAATAGTTGTTGAACCTGATGATGACATACTTGACAAAACGGCCAATAGCCTCTGAATAAAATGCATAAAACATGTGTCTCATGCTTAATCCACAGCACTTCAAGGGCATGGTTAGTTGCATCTGTGCCATGTACTGTAACAGGGTAGATGATTCAGTGATAGACGGCCCATTCTTTGATAAATTCTTCAATCTGTACCGGAAAACCTCAATGTGCTTCATCACAGCTATGAGATTTGGGCATAGTCAATGAGAAAACTTGAAGATAAAAATGAACATGTTCTTAAATCTGTACTGTATCTGCTTGAAGGAGGGGAGGGGGGGCAAGACTGACAAGTAAAAATTTGTTTTCCCTTTGTTTTTCTCAATTAATGAAGAGGGGGTCCCTATTTGTACATTTTGTCCTTTATTTTTGTACATATTTAACTATCAGTATAGTGCTGTGGTCCATCAATTTGTTATTAGTTATTAAGTTATTAACTACTACACTAGCTTTTACAGACCGTATGCACTTTTTCCAGCTTTTTTTTAACTGAATCGGCCAGTAGGGGGTGCCTGACATCAGTAATTTGAACAGGTGTACCTGAGTATTTGATTGTCTTTTATTTTTATCATTCACTTTCAATTACATAATATATGATGAACTTGAATCGATCATTCATCATTAAATAAGTGCCAAAATCAATGTTTTGACTTTATAGTAAATATATGTGCTAAAATACATACTGCGTACATAATGCATCATTTGGTTTTTTTTCTTATATTTCTGCATGTCAGCTTATTTAGACAGCCTCCTGCTTATTTCAGCATTCATTTATATATGTAAAGCTTTATATTTTTGTTTGTATTATTGATGAACAGGTCATTTCTTGTCATCTGTAGAATCATTTAATTTAAAGCAACACTGCAACTATTTCCAGACAGATAGTTGATTATTGAGTCTCTCTCCATCTTTCATCTGGATTGCAGGGGGCTGGACCTGAGCCAAGCTAACATTGAGTGAGTGGCAGGGTACACCACTGTCAGGACCAGATTGTCAAATACCAATTAAAATCAAATACCATATCAGGTCTTTGACATCTGACCCGAACCATTAACCCAAAGTGTTGGTGTTTGACAATCTGGGAATGAGATTCTACTATTTTTCTCCGGAATAACATTAAAGTCACATAGTGTCGCTTCAAGCTACTTCATACATATCGAGGTTAATTGATTGGATAACTAAAATCTAAAAGTGTGCACTTCTCCAAATGCTCCACTTGAGTCAGTTTCAATCTGTGTCTGAGAATTAATGATGGCCCATAGGTGTGAACACCAGAGATTTGTATAATAATACAACAAAATTCAGTAAAATACTTAAATTTTCAATTAAGTATTTGCTCAAACCAGCTTATTTGAAAATAATGAAGACAACTGATGCAACACGTGCTACGTAATGTACATTTTATTTTCATGTCATATATATATTTCATATATATATCTGCAGTTACAAAGACATTGGCTTACATCTTACTAATATTCCTGAGCATTTTTTTTTTTAGCTTGAGGCCTGGTGTATCTGCATTTTAAGAGCTACACACAACAGATTATTTCCAAAATTTCCAGTACCTGACATGCATACACATGACAACAGGGCAACGTACCAAATGTGAAATGCATCAAAAAGAAAGCAGTTAATAACTACCGGGGCTTTCATATTGTCAAACTTCTGTCGTGTTAGTAGTCTGAGAAAGTAGCCAATAGAAAAGTGTGAATGTAAGGCACTATGAATGTACTGGTTCATATGAGTGCACTATAATGCATATGGTTAGATAAAATACCATCAAACTTTAATGATCCCGCTTGGGAAAATGGATCATTGCAGCACCCAAAGTGTGATACAATACAGCAAAGAACAGTTAGAACATAAATAAGAATATAGCAAGTGCTGGGGTGCACGGGATCTAACGAACAACTTCAACATGTTAAGAACATTTTACGTAGAAATATTTGAATGAAAAATATGAAAATATATGAATTACAGCATTGTAAGTATGTGCAAAATACCAACAGAGGCTAGAAAAGAAAAGAAAATGAGAACACAGCCATTTTTTAAGAGTGACAATCTGTACATATTACAATACGTACCTCAAGCTATGATATGGCAAAGTAACAAGCCCTTGTGTTATTGACAGTCAGTGACGCTCACTGGACATAAAAAACAAACTTTAACGTAAATATATTCGTACTCTGCCAGCAGATGGCAATCTGAAAATATATATTATCTTATTTACAAACACAATCTAAACAAAAATAACTGCATAAACTGTGACCACGCTACCAGGTAAATTCATACCAGCATCTAAAGCAAAACTGTAACAGCGATTCTCAATCCAAATGAGAAAGAGGACTGTCCTTCAACGCTGACATTCTGTTCAGTATTTTTGCTAAATGGAGAAATACCAGCTCAAATTCACATTCAAAATGTACATTCTGTTGTTAGACATTCACAACAAAAGCATTAACTTCTACAATCTTTGCAATACCAAAGAGCTTACATAAGGTAATGTGCATCATATATAAATGCATAATGGGCATATATGTAATATTTCTGTCTGTGAAAAATAAAACTCTTTTGACAACATGGCAGCCGATACAAAATGAAAACACAAAAGATGACGCGGGGCAGGGCGGCCTCAGCAGGAGCTGACCAGGCCGGCGATGATGTTGCTGGGAGTCCTGCGATACTGAGCCTTGGTGTTGGTGACGGCGCCATGCTTCTGTCGCAGGTGAAGCCGCAGCTGACTCTTGTGTCTGAAGTGGAGGTCGCATTTTTCACACTGAGGAAAAGAAGCATCGTTTAGAATCACTTTTCAAACGGACTGTTAGAATCTCCCAACCCCCACGGCTATACTTCATAGCTCTCAAGGATTACCACTCAGGATTTATAACTATTGATAGGCACATGGATCACGGGGGAGAGAGGATTACTCTCCTTTTAGCCAACACACACAGTGGATAAGGAGGATGGGTGGGGGGAGAAGCTTACATGATAAGGCTTCTCTCCGGTATGAATGCGCATGTGGCTCTTGAGCGTCTGAAGGTGGCGGAAGTGCGTTCCACAGATCTCACAAGGGTACGGCTTCTCTCCTGTGTGAATTAACACGTGGGCGCGAAGATGGGCCACCTGGAGGAAAGCGACAACATGAATTAAAAACTTACACTTGAGCAGTGGTTCGACACCTGCGAAAGCTTTCCCGGAGATGTGGCTAATTTTCTTTTCTCACCTGGACAAATCTGGAGCCACACGTCTCACACTTGTATGGCTTCTCTCCAGAGTGGATGCGGGTGTGCGTCTTGAGGTTGGCTGGTCGGTTGAACTGGGCGCCACAGATGTTGCAGTGGTACGGCTTCGCACCTGGAAGTTAAGATCAGCAGGTGGTGCAATGAAGTAAACAGTCACATCCATTTAGTCAACTTGATGGTACTTATAGGAATGATTCTTACCGGTGTGAACGGTCTTGTGGCTGGCAAGGTTGCCCTTGTAGCGGAAGGCGGCCTGGCAGCAGTCACACTTGTATGGCTTGTCACTGTGGACCTGGACCATGTGGTCTTTCAGGGAATCTTCCTCTATAAACTTGGAGTCACACCCGTTGCAGAAGTAGGTGTTGTTTTCTGTTGAAAGAAGCGATAAAATCAGTTTTACACTTCAGAGGTTTTGTTTTAAAAAATCCTGCCAAATCATTGTGACTTGAGTGAGTCCACTTACCACAGCTGGAGGAGGAGTACTCTGAGTGTAGTTTGGTGGTGTCGTCTCTGCTGTATGAGTCTGGAGAAAGGTGACCCATTTCCATGCACTGAGGGCTGTCGCAGCCACAGGAGGAGCATCTGCTGTGGCTGCACACAGAAAGACGACCACAGAGTTAATTAAGTTCTCCTCTTTAACAGATTTATATAAACTGTCGTCACAGTGAGCTGGACTTTTACCTGATGCTGCTACAGGTGCTGCTGCTGCAGCTGTCCACACTCTGAGGCATAAGCATTTCATCTGTGTGGTCACTGGCTCCCTCTTCTGCCTGGACCTCACCGTGTCCACCTGCTGCACCACCCCTGCAGGGGCTCGTCGTTGGGGACATGGCCGGACCTTCATCACTGCCTCCCTGAGTCGCTTGGTTCAGAACGATCAGCTTGTACTTCTTCCAGTTGCGTGCTGCGGAATAGTCTGAGGGCTGTTTGAGGCTCAGCGTGGCGTTCTTGCTGCTGTTGGACTCGGTGGGCGAGTTGGGCTGGCAGTCAGATCTAAGGGGGCTTTGAGGGCTACAAATCACACCTTTGATAAAACCTGGAGATAATCTTAGGCAGCTGGTCTGTGGATGCTGAATACTGTCTTCCTCCATGGGAGTGCCAGGCCTTTGAAGGCTCCCATGAGCTCCTGCTGGTCGAATGGTAGTGGTGGGGAAACTGGGGTTGCATGGCACTGGGTGGGAGATGATGGTAGTGGACTCATTGTGAGCCATGTTGGTGCTGGGTTCCTGCGAGCATCGCTTCTTATGGGAGCCTTCCAGCTTCCCAGCAGGGACGTGGTGGTCCCCATAGACATGATAGGAGCCAGAAGTGTTGATCCCCCTGAAAACATTGGGCATGTAGAGAGAGGATGAGGCTGTTGTGTGGTTGCTCTGAAAGTCTGACTCTTTCTCATTGACAAGCCTTGAAGGGGGGATCTCCTTAGCCAGGTGTAGTGAGTTGATCTGTAGCTCTTCAGTATTCACAGACAGATGCCTGCAGGAACATAATCATAAACAAGTTATCGCCTCAGATCGCCTCCATTTTAACCAAGACATGATAGTGGTCAAATTTTCTCTGTTACCTTACCTGGACTTGATGAACCTGTGGCAGGTGTCAACCACATGTTCCATCTGGAGGTAGATGGCTGTGTCCATGGTGACCAGGACCAGACTGTCCTTGAGGTCCAGACAGGACGTGTACATAAAGTCCAGCAGGATGGAGAAACCCTTGGGGTCCACTTTGGGGTCCAAGCTGATGGCACTAAGGTTTGCGTTCGCGGGGTCCATGAACACAGAATAAAAGAAGCCACTGGAAGAGAACAGATGAGAGTCATTAACTGCTGACAATTAATTTATTTGGGATGAGATATGAAATTAGATGGTGCGGCTGAGTCAGGGGCAGTAATTCGCTGATCTAAAAAATATTAAATATGGTCCCAGAAATAGCGTCTCTTCATTAGGTGCAAAGGTACTGTGTCAGATATTATGATGGTGCGTACCTGCAGGCCACCAGGATGGCCTTGTGAGCGTGAAACTGCTGTCCATCCACCTGTATGGTGACGTCAGTCAGGATGTTCCTGCTGCGGAGGCGGTTGAAGTTGAGCAGGACGTCACCTGCATGGCGTGTGAATTGAATGCAGCCATCTGCAGTCGTGGCCATGCTGTCAAAATCTGAGCAAGGGCAGAAATAATACATTTGAGAAAATTGGTTCATTATTAGTCACTCAAAAAGAGGCACACAAGAGTTATGCATTAGAGATGCCACGATTGATTCATAGATTGATTAATCAATTAGCCTGAATTAGCTGTCAACTCTTAAGTTAATTGGCAGCTATTTTGATATTTGATTCATTCATTTGAGTAATTTTTTAAGAAAAATAGTCAAAATTGTCTGATTGATCCACTGTTGCGGACAAACTACACATTTGAGGATGTCATCTTGGGCTTTGGGAAACACTGATCGACATTTTTCATAATGTTACAGACCAATCAACTAATCGATTAATTGAAAAAAAGAATCGACAGATTAATACAAAATAATCTCTAGTCGCAGCCATGGTACACATACTGCAGGCTGGGTAAAAAATAACATTATGGGATATTACTGGCACCAGTATCTGCTCAAATAAATCATATTTTCAGAAAAATAAATTAAGCCTGAGTCACATTACTTTACTACTAAATAATAACACATGTTTAATGCAACAACAATGCAGGTAAACGTTATTTTGAAGCATAGATGGGATAGTTCAAGTTAAATGACACTACAGTCCACAAATACCTAAACTCTAATAAAACATAATTAGTAAATTATACATAAATCAACACTGATTATACAAGGTAATGAATAGTCTTATTACATTACATGCCCTCCGGCTCATACTCTTTCTATGAGGTAGTACAAGCCACCTGCCTTCAGGGTTTATAATCAAAACAAGCTCTGAAGCCAACAAGTGTCTTGACTGTGTTTTATCGAGAGGCGGCGTCATTGCAAAGAGAAAAGTAAAAGGTAGGCTCACTAAATCTTCCTGATCCATGCCTCACGTCTTACTGGGCCGCAATCACGGTGTTATTACATAGGATATGATCAATACTCTGGCATTATTATCGAAAATAGTGAATTTTCTTTACAGCCGATCGACCTCTACGTGACTTAGAACAAAGTTTGTCATCATTTTGAGGGCGAGAACAAATCTTAAGCCAACAAGACAACAAATGTATATGCAAACACGACAACATGTAGCCGCCCTCTGAAGTTAAAGTCAGAGTATTATATGTGTGATTCGTGTCCTTGTCTCTTGCAGTCTGTTCCCAGCGTGTAAAGCGAGCAGACTGAAGTGCTGGCAGCCTGCAGGTTGTAAACGTGTTTGACGTTGAGCACATTCCGTCCTCGCTGCTCAGATTAGGTTGCCAGTACACAGAGAGGTTTCCTGTTCCCCGACATAAGTAGAACTCATCTCATTTAGCCCATTAACATGTTCTCCCCTCCTGCTAAACTAATCTCTCGACTTATTTCCAGGCCGTAAAAAAAAAAAATTATTAGACCCAAGTGAGATATCATGATTTCGAAGGATGCGATTTCAAGGAGTGGTTAGCTGTGACTCCGGTGACTGCGAGCCACACCGAGCAAGCCAGCACAAGTCCGTTCAAGTTTAGATAAAGTGTTAATTTGTCATGTCTGGGGACCGTCCTGTGGCTTATTTACGTTTACAAAGTGTTCGCTCTTATAACAACTAATGGCGGGAAGGCTTCGGCGCTGCGTTGGAGACGTTTAGCGGAGTGAAAATATTTGTTTGTCGACAGCAGAAATGTGCGCAGAGAAGAAAACAAGCTGCGACCGATCCTGTTGCGCCACTTTTGCACGAGCCTCTAACTTCTAGGCAGGTGGTTTATCAAATTCACCAACAACAACAACAACAAAATGAAGTGAAACAAAACGTCTGTAGCTAAACATGACTGCTGCCATGGGTAAAGGTTAAAAAAAGCTCTAACGGCAGCCATAAAAGCCTACTTAAACCACCAAGTGGTGACATGACATCCACACACACAGCCTTAAAAGTCACACTTCCGTTTTAAAACACAGTCAAAGACCGTGCAGCTGTCAAAGTCAACCCTCATACTTCACAAATATCTTAGTTCACTTTTAGCTAAAGGAAAGCATGAAAACATTCAAACAATCCAGCCCCGGAGAAGCCGAGGCAGCCACACGAGCATCTGCTACTTCACTACACATCTGACCTAATGCTGAGAAAATAGGAAGGGAAAAAAAGTCACCTTGTAAAAGTTTCCTCGAAACTCTGTGCATCACCAGTTCTGAGAATCCAGTTCTAAGAAACACAGCAGCTCAATTCTCGGAATTTCAACACAGGACCGTACCATTATCTGTGGCGCGGGGGAGCTGCTCACCGCCGTCTGCGTCATTTCAGCCACGTATGTACGGTAAACACTTGCCAGCTCGATTTAAACTATTCTTAAACATGCCAGCGAGATTGTTGTGGGATATGTCTAGAGTTTTAATTTTGTTAATTATCAGTTAATTAGCTCGTCTCGTTGGGAGTTTATCTCCCCGTGTAGTGGATCGGCCCAAGTGCAAGGTCAGCTGACCGAGTTATAAATACCGTGGGGAATATGAGAGCATGTTGTCGCTGTAAACCTGCCTGAGATACCCCCGAGGAGTGAAGAAGAGTCACTCACTTTTTATCTTAATACACACTTGAATATTACACCCCCCTCGTTTGTTTAATTTTACATTTCCCCACCACATGTCAGTCATATGTTTGTGTTCACATCAAATCTGCATTTTAGCAGCAAATTAAAGCTGCACTGCTAATTAAACTGTGACATTTGTGCTTCATCTTCGTAAATTAATTCAAGACACTTTTGACACGGTTGTGTCAATGTATTTATGTGAATACTTAAGTTCTGTGGATTCCTTAAGCTCATTTTAGTTTCTTTAGTTTACTGTGAATGTCTGAATATTGTGACAAAATTGATCTCACATATGAGAGAAAGGGTGTGTGGCCTTTCTTAATGCCATAACTGCAACAAACCCCTATTTTGAATGCCACAAGTAGACTACAGAAAGTGTGCGTAAAGTCCTCAACTCTCCAAAAGGCTCAGTTGCATTCATCTGTGTTCCCACCACTTCCTGTCTGTGCCTCTGCAGCTGTATATTAATCTGAGTGACAAAACTCTGAGTACTTACCAATAAATGAGTCAACAAATCAGGAACTAACTGCTCTTAAATGAAAAACTGAGAAATTCCCAAGCAACCCTGAATCAAGAACTGCTGCATGTTGTTAATTGTATACAATTATATTATATAATGATATATAATAATATATAATAACTTAAATATAAGTTATTATATTATATAATAATATAATTAAGAACGGGCTGCTTTAGTTTACTATGTTAAAGAACCAGTGAGTAATGACATGTTCCTGCTTATCTTACCCCAAAACGTATTGATATCTTGGCAGGTGTTTTCTTTAACTTTGTGCTCGTGATCACAAATTTTCTTTGTGTTCAATTTTGGCACACTATACATGAGCACATACAACATGATCATTTCCCCCTTTTTCCCTTCAAGATTTAGACGAATCTAATGTTGAAAAGCAACATGAGCTTTCTATGTTTTTTTAAGCTTGTTTATGAATATATAGGATTACCATCTGTTGGCATTACCTTTCACTCTCACCAGTGAGCTGCAGCAAGGCTTCACTAAACAAACATCCAGGCAGGTTAGACCAGTGGGAGATAAAAAAAAAACAAAAAAAACAAAACTACAGTGATTAAGATCTGGAGATTTTAAAGGTGCAATATGTAGGAATTTTAGTTTGAAACATTCAAAAATGTACCAAAATTATCAACAGTGTGAATAAATAAATTAGAGTGTTGATGATATGTCAAAGGCATCTATGTATCGTGTTGTGGAGATATCTACTGAAGCTAGTATGCTAACAAGCCAGTCCAGGCCTGTTCTACCACTTTGTAGAGGATAGTTTGATAGTATAGTTCAGCCCTCTAGAGGTTGATGCTGACTCTCTCCTGCGCTACACCTCATTCGTCTCCACCTGAACCTGCCACATCACTGGTGTCAGTGAGCCTCGTTAGCACCACTGTAAATCACCTCTGTATTGCACTTGTGGTATAACCCTCCTCCTGGCGGTCCAAAGCTACTATTCTAGTGGTGTAAACAACACCAACACTTTCCCAGCGCTCTGAGCTCCCAGTCCGGACAGATTCAGCTAATAGGATCCCAGCTGCAGGGCTAACTGGACTGACTAGCTAACAGTAGCTACATCAGTGAGCAATTACTTTGTTGACATGCTGCCACCATTTTGTTGAGACAGGAGGAAGAAGAATTCTTACATACTGCACCTTTAATTGAGACTTTACTGAACATGTTTGTCATTAATAAAAATATTAAGACTTGTAGACGGTGGACTTGACCTGTGTTTATTTTGTACACATTTAGTCAATATTACATTATGCCCATTATCAACAGCGATCTTGTGCATGCATATGTTCAGCTGCTCATATTGGCACTATGTCTTTATTTTTAAACATTATTAAACTAGCTTCCATTAAACACAAATTATATTGAATTGTTAGCAGAAGTAATCGAACAGACTGTGACAATAACACCCTTCCTTCCACCCACACATAAAAACTGTGCAAAAAAAGCATTTAGGAGAGAAACAACAAAGTTTCCTGTCATTATTATGTGTTGCAGGAAAGATCAACTCTCAGACTGAATCGTTCTCCATGAAATAAATGTGCAGAGCAGTTCAACAGGTCTAAATTACAGCTGTTCAGGTGGCTATGGCAACAAAGAGGTCTATTTCTAGTTAATGTTTTCACTCAGATGTTTTTCCCCTGCGGTTATCTTTAGTGGCCCAGGTTCCTGTAGGTTGTTCACATCCTTTTGAAAGAAGCAATATTTTCTTGTCTGAATGAGAAGAGACAAAACTTGTTCAGTCAGTATGACAGCCCTGGCAGAAAATAAAAATCTGATTTCCTGGTTTAGTTGTTTATTTGCAGGCATAGATTTGATCAGTGAGCCCTTTTCCTCACTTATATCAGTGCAGCATCTTTAACGTCACATTACGGGTTTTGCAGCAGTGCAATAACAGATAAGCCAGAGCAGATCTGGAACACACAAACTGCTGTGTTTGGTCGATATCACACATTTAAGAGTCTAATCAACTTAATCACACAAACATGGTGCTTCTGGTTGGTTTTGCAGATTAACTGTCTGCCAGTCTACTTTGTTTTCCATGCAGGGGCCTGATTTTGCTGCACTACAAAGTAAGACATCACCTCACTCTGCTTAAAGCAGTAAAATATATCTCTGGATTAAAGATACAGTTCAAACCATTATCAAAACACATTTTTTTCTTCTTACCTGTAGTGCTATTTTATCCATCTAGATTTTTGTGGTGTGAGTTGCAGCATTTTGGAGATATCGGCCATAGAAAGGTATGCCTTTTCTTGAATATAATGCAGCTAGATGGACCTATATTCTGTCTACCGAACTACAACCACTAACTGTATCATCAAGAAGAAGGAAGCGTGCATCTACTCATGGACAACAGGCTTGTGCGCGTGAAAGCACAGGATGTAAACATTAATGGCGTCCTCTTCTGCTGAGCTGTAATGTTAGCTAGCTTAGTTAGCATGCCTCCGGTCCATGAGAAGATGCATGCTTCCGTCTGCACGGTTGTTGGCAGATGTCGTTTGGTACAAAGAAAATAGTTCCACCATGAAACACAACAAGGTCTGTGGATTATGTTGAGTAACTTGGTTATGGTTTCTGGAAAGAGATGCTGCTGTTGAGTTTTTCACATGTATATTTTGGCACTTTGAGCACCACAAGCCGAGTGTCATCTAGCTCCAGTATATTAGAAGAAAGCAGACAACTCATCAATCAATATCTCCTAAATTTGACAAGTCACACCCAAGTAATCTAAATGGATAAACAGTGCTACAGGTAATAGGCAAAACATGTATTTTTGATTTGTAGGTGAACTGTCTCTTGTACTTCCACAATGGTGCTGGGCTTTCAAGAGACAGCTTTAAAAAGAATGGTCACAATCAAAGCAGAGAGATATCAAGACTTTTAGTCTCAAGCATATTCTGAAAATACAGGATCCTACATTTCCCATGATGCAACTTGATAGCATCTGTCCTACACGCCAGGTAAATTCTCACTCCTTTTAAAGTCCACTCATCTACTTTCTTATAAATTTGTAGTCTCCAAAGTAGCCCTGATGACATCACTCTGACATAATCAGGATTATTTTCAAAAACTTAAGAAAGCTCAAAACCATAGAAGATATTGATACTCACTGGTAGCACTGACCATTATGAAAAAATCGATATCAGTCAGAAATGGTGGACTTCCTTTTTAAAAATAGTTTTAGAAACAACAAACATTTTTGTTTCTGATTATGTGTGCCTGACTCCGATACATCAAACCGTCCCCCTTGTTGATTTTCATCAGGGCTGATGTGAAGAATGAAAAACAACACTGCCTGGGATTTTGCCAGCCAATGCTGGAACAAATTTCTTGCTGTTCCTCTTCCCCTCTCCCCACCCTCTCGTGAACTCTGCTGACCCGGGGACCTAGACGCAGACGGATATCAATGTGCCTGTCCCAAAACATGACCCAGGCACATGGTTGCCTGACAGGGATCAAAGGTCACATCAGTAAAACATAAGTCCAAAACTAGCTCAGTCTTCACCAACACGTAGCCTTAGGGGGAGAGAGGGGATCAGTCATGTCGGTTCAACCAGAAATATGCACTTGAATTTGTGGAGCAGCAAAAAAATCATACAAGATATTGAAAGTGTTGTTTTACATACAATAAAACTGACACAGAAAGGCAACAACACAAATAACACAAAGCTTGTTTATGATAAAAATGAATGAAAAATCAACACGTATGGAAATACCCAAAGCTTTTATTTTAAGCACAAAGTTCAGAGTCATTTCTCAGCAGCTGTTCATGAAGTATACACTGCCCACGACACATGAAACACTGAATATGGAAAGTGCATATGAGCTAAACATAGTGAACTTTGAACTACTTTCATGCAGTCTGTGTGCAGCTTACAGAGCAGTATATATTTAAACTGCAGGTGGTATGCAGTCTTTGTGTAATAATTGTTGAACTTAAGGTGACCTGATGCAGAGAATACTGTGGTGTCAAACTGCCAATAAAGTGATGTGCCACACAGATAAGGCTGGGTCAGCAAGAGTACCTTGAAGTATGTGTTGTTGTCTGACTATAAATTGTTTGTGCCCTCAGATCTTAAACTGAACTATTGAAAACATTGGCTTTAAGAAACTGGAATGGCATTTTAACTAAGATTAAACAGATAAGACACTGTAAAACTGGCTTAAACATTACAAAACTAAGTCAAACATGTTTTAAGATGGACTTTTGTCAAGTGTCTGTCAATATTTTCAGAGCATATTTTTTATCTGTATATCTTCTAATGTGGCGTTTAGGGTTAGAGAAGTTTCATATCAGAGTAAAGAAAAGTAAAGTTTGCTCCTTTGACATCAAACAGGAACCCTGCTCTTCATTACTTTCATATCTGTGGTTTCCACAGACAGGCTCAGTACCAGAGAAGAGGACGTGCTTCTGCTAAGTTTCATATTAACCTATTGCGTTTCCTGTCAGCACTTGTGATATGAATCTTAGAAAAATCCTGTGTTTTGTATTACTATTTTGTATCGGTTTGTTTTGGAGTTTGTTTTTTTTTGTTGTTGTTGTTGCTGCAGGTGCACAGAGAATTTTAGTATTGGAAGGAATTCAGAGCACTGCAGTCACATCATGGTTCACATTGAGCACAAAATCATAACAGCAATTAAAGGGGCATGATGTAGATATGGAGAAGAAATTCAAACTCAGAATTTTAATATTTACATTATTATTGAGGTAATAATACAAACTTAGAAAAAGAGATTTTTGAGATTTTGTTTATTTAGTTTGTTTAGGCATAAAAAGTCAATCAATGTAGATCTTTCTCTTCTGATTAAAGTTTCTTCCTCAAAACTCCACAGTGCTCCCTTAATTTACTGGAGCAAAAGTTAGTGAAAAATATTACGGACAAATTCAGAAGACAGTTACACGTCATTAAACATTCATTTAGATTCAACATTTCCACTGTGCAATGATTTCCTGAGAGGGTCTGCTGAAGCAAAAAACGGGCCAGTTTGTAATGTTCTCCAACACCGACCAAAGTATAAATCACAATATTGGTTCATCTCCACTGGTTGCAGTTCATCAGGGGACAACGACTCATGTCCTCGTGGTCCAACCTCGAATTAAATGCTTAGAGGGGATGCATGAATGGTGGCTTTGTTGCACCAAAGCAAAGAATGCATCCTCAGTTGTGAGAGGCTAAGTGGATTGTACATGCAGCGATAAAATGAATTCTACATGCCGCTCTGTGTATACAGACATATGGAAAGTGACGTGTCACTGTCTGGGGCTTGTGAGGACAACACACTCTGGAGGAGTCTATTGAAAACATATTAATGGAGAAACATTTATCACTATAAGGCTCACCTTTCATGGTCTTTAAATTTATTTGCCATTTGGTTTTTTTTTTTAGATCTTTATTTTATTTGC
The DNA here is from genome assembly GCF_040436345.1 of Pagrus major. Lineage (NCBI taxonomy): Eukaryota > Metazoa > Chordata > Actinopteri > Spariformes > Sparidae > Pagrus > Pagrus major. Next base: position 12,384,645 of record NC_133235.1, read on the forward strand.
TTTAATTTTTACTATTTGATTCTGTTTTATAACCATGTTTAGAGTATGTGCTGTATAAAGATTATCACTATGTCAACAAGAGTGGAAAAGTTCCTGATGTTCATCAGCAGCTGATTCATACTCAAAGAACAAAACAGCTTCACTGAAGGAGGAACTGCGTCTACTTTTACTATATTGAATGTGAGGAATAAGTCAATATATCACATATTGCAACACTCCCACTTCATGTTATCTGTGGAAAAGTACCAGGGTACGTCGTGTCACTATGGCGGATTCCCCTGTTGTTTTATGGCAAAGCCTCAGGGAGGAGGATGGGGGAGGTGCAGGGCTGCACAGAAACAAGAGGTGTGTGTGTGTGTGTGTGTGTGTGTGTGTGTGTGTGTGTGTGTGTGTGTGTGTGTGTGTGTGTGTGTGTGTGTGTGTGTGTGTGTGTGTGTGTGTGTTTGTGTATGAGTATGTTTGTGTGTGTATGCCTGTGAGAGAATGAGGGAAGTTATTAAACTGATCCTGGGTGCCTCTCCAGTGGGTTAGCTTAGGAAATTTACCTTCACACGAAAGCAGCTGGGAAAATTTGGATGAGGAAAATGACTGAAGGATGATGTGTTTCACCTCAACAACTCCCGTCAGAGTGTCCTGAAAACAGCGCAACCACTGACAAGGCAGCAGAAGAAGACTGTTGCTGCACTGGGCAGCTCCCAGGGGTCAAACTGGAAGTGTGTGGAAATGGGGTGTAGTCTTCAATAATTAAGTTCTTTAAAGGAGAGTCAAACCAATTGCCAGAATAAATGTTGCCAAAATACATTTCTGTAAAACCACAGATAAAACTTTATGTTTCTTTATGTTGCAACTTTACATATCATTAGGTTCAGTTTTCAAGTTCACTCTTGTCACAACACTGTGCTTATGCTCTGGTTAGGTTTAGTCACTTGGTTAGGGTTAGCAATACATCATGTTTTGGTTTGTAATACCTGTTTTGGTTGCCACAAACATGCTGGAAATGTCCCAAGGTCTCGTAAAAAACACCCGGTTTCGTTGCCGCGAACACAGCTGGAGATGTCCCGAGGTCTAGTTTAAAACACCATGTTTTGGCACCACTAACACAGCTGGGGATGTCTTGAAGTCTCATTAAAAACACCCGGTTTTGTTGCCACAAACAAGGCTGGAAATGTCCCGGGGTCTTCAATTCAATGCAATTAAAAAAACTTTATTTGTCCCCGGGGGGCAATTAAAGGCACGTGGAGTAGTTGTACATAGACACAAACAAGTCAGCACGTTAAGTACACAATCAGCACGTTAGTTACACAGACACAAACAAGTCAGATAGAATAAAATAGACTAAATAAACTCGGTTTCATTGTCACAGACAATTCTGGAGACGTCTTGAGGTCTTAGTGAAACACCCAGTTTTGCCAAAAACACACATCCAGTGGTTTGTCGCCTCTAACTCAACCACCGTCCCCTCCACCCACTGACATGAAAGCCAACATGTAAACATGTACTGTGAACCTCATATGACACGCTTTGTAGACGGTTCAGTATTGCACGTAGCCTATGACCCAAACAAATGTGAAGGTATCCGTGGATTGTGGAAACGTTATCTGCTAACATTTTGTCCTGGTGACTGGGCTGGTAGTGCCAGCAGTGTGATATCTGCAATTATTGTCAGCAGCCAACCAGCCAATCACGTGCACATTCATTGGTCAGCATCTTGATCAATTTCAGAAGATATGTTCCTGTAGAGAGAAGGAAATCAACAATTTCAGACTTTACGATCATTATCTCTAATTTGTGTCTTGTCTCATTGCAGTCACATGTTTTCCTGTTTCTTTGTTTCCTCAACAATCTGCTGTTTTGCTCACTGACATTGCCAAAACCTGTTTGGTTTGACCTCTTCTTCCCAGAGATAAAACACAACACAAACTAAAGTGGGAAGTTTTGTGAATGTCATTGAAATATAAACAGTGGCTCAGGGTGATGTTGGAAGGCAGCCTGCTGGTTGTTGTGCATACTTGCTCAATATTTTATAAATGAGAGACTGAATATCATTATATTAATAATGGAATTTAGATAAAGGCACTGAACATGGTGTTTACCACAGAGAAATATGATATCAGACGATGTCGCTGATGATAAAAAAGGGTAAAAATGTTCAAAGAAGAGCTTGGCTATGTTGCAATGTATAGGAGCAGGGCAATGACATGAGCCCATAGTTTGTGATTTCATATTGTATTTTATTGCATTTTATTCTAAATATAAGCAAGAATGCCATAAATTATATGAAAGGAACCAGAGCAAGCGACAACCCACCGTTGCCATCAAAAACCCCTGAATCTATAAAAGAACCAAAGATCTGACATTTAGTCCGGTTGTAAAAGGTAGCCAAAACTCATACTGGAGTAAAAGTAAAGATAATGTGTTAAAATATTACTTTGGTAAAAGTAGAAGTCGCCCAGAATGGTGCCTGAGTAAAAGTCTTAAAGTATCTGATATTAAATGTAATTAAGTATCAAGAGTAAAAGTAAAAGTAAATTATACATATATTTACATGTATGTTTATATGTATACGGTGGGTCGACCAATTATCGGCCTGGCAGATCCCATATTTAGCCTTTTTCAGATTATCGGAGTCTGTGTTTTAAATCTGATTGGCAATCAAATAAATACATTTAAATATATGCCACTTTGTTTCTGATGCAGCATGCCGTCTCCACAGTAATTAGTAGCTATAGTAATCAAATAAATGTAGTGGAGTAAAAGAACAATATTTGGCTCAAAAATGTTGTTAAGTGGCAGTACAAGTACCTGAAAACTGTAGTTAAGCACAGTACTTGAGTAAATGTACTTAGTTACATTCCATCACTGGTAATAGTAAACTTATTTTCAGTCATTGAATGTAACTTAATGTAAATGTAAATGTGCAACTACTTGACTTGAGTATGTCCATTTTCTGCTACTTTATACTCCACTACATTTTGGAGGCAAATATTGTAAATTTTACTCCTTACCATTTATTTGGCAACTCAAGTTACTAGTTACTGTGCCGATTGCATGCTGCATCAGAGCCATTTTAAAATTGATTTATTTTATCTGCAACGAGATCTTAAAATATACTGATTCTGATAATCAGAAAATGTATCGGATTATCTGATTATTGGTGCACAGTATATACACACATGTAAATATATGTGTTAATTACTTTTACTTTCATTTAAACATACATACATACATATTCAAAGTCATACTTTTTACATGATATCTTGGCTTTTGGATAAGTTGTGATATGTTCAGACTCTAAGCAAGTAGGATCAAACCTGCAAATGTCAGGTAAGTTGCTGATTGTACCTTTGAGATTGGGCATATAGAGAGCAGGGACCTAATGCTATTAGTTGTAGTCTGGCTGCCAGTTGCGGCCTCTGAGGGAATCGTCATATGACCAACATGCTGATTAGCAGCTAATTCAGATATGATGTGTATATTACATAACCCCGGTGAACTCTAAAGGAGCTGGTGGTTCATCTCGTCACATGTCTCACTGACGACAATCCAAACGAGGCTGGCAGCAGGAGGATTCGATTCAAGAAGCCAGATGTCTGCATACCAAAGGAGAGTCAAGAGGGAACAGGGTGCTAAGAGGAGAGGTAGACGTTGTTGCTGGATTTACTCAACTTATACAACAGATATTTCACTATCATACTGGTATAGTATAATTATTTCCATTAATGACCAAAACTGTGCAAAGCATTCAAGAATCCAATTTAAAACCCAATATTAAAGACGATATGCTAAGTGAGTTATTGTGTTTATTTTAAAGGGACTTAAGGACTGGTTGGACGCTGTAGGGCCCAGGCTTGATGTTTAGCATTTAACTGCTGTGCTGTGCTAGCCATGGGGCTAGCTCAGCTCGTTCAGGAGCTGGGGTTGTGTGTTACACTCCACTCAATTCTAATTTGAAGTTAACGTTAATTAAAGAAAATAATAGCTTGTATTATTTTATTTTATTTCATATTATTTAAGTTAAAAGGTTGTCAAGCTAATGCACGGTTGAAACTATTATTATGAGGAAAGGGGGACTAACTCTGCAGTTCACTCAATGTTTAATTCTAAGTGATTAATACCCTGTATTTTATTTTTACTCTGCATTTACTTTTTCTTATTTTTTCAACTTTTTATTTAATCACTTTGTTACTTCTGAATCACTTTTAGTATTCAAACTATCTTGATATCTACTCATACTACACAAGCGTTATGAAAAATATGTTCAAGGTTCATGTTCATTACTATAGGGGTCCCAACTGGCTTTTTAAAGCTGCAGGAGCTGGGACAAGTAAAGGAAAAGAGGAAAGACGACGCAGAAAGGGAAGTATGACCACTTGGGTTTAGTTTTGATGAATGGGACTGGGGAGAGGGGACGGGGAAGGATGTCTTCACCTGATTTAGTTTATTTTGAGTTCTGTGCTATGTGTGTATTCATTTTGCATTGTGCTGTTTCTGTGCAGAGGATTCCACTCGCCTTTCGCTGCTTACTCCTTGAGACTGACCTGACAATCTTACTGTTGGACGCTGAACCATGGCTAGTGTAACCAAGGGGGGTGTCGCGGGCGGACGGGCTGCGAGGATTATTTCACTAAACACTGGTGGGCTAAACGCTGCAATCAAACGTACAAAAGTTATGACACACATCAAAAATCTAAATGCGGACATAATGTTTCTTCAGGAGACGCATTTATACAACTCTGACCATAGAAAATTAAATAGACCTTGGATTGACCAAACTTTCCACTCTCAATTCAATGTAAAAACAAGGGGCACGGCCATACTAATTCGGAAAAATGTTCATTTCACCTTAGATAAAGTAATGACAGACTCAAACGGTCGCTATGTTATTGTTACCGGTACGTTGTACGAAAAGCAGGTAATCCTGGTATCTGTCTATGCTCCCAATTGGGACGACCATAACTTTGTGAGCTCATTATTTACTACCATTCCAGATTTAGATTCTCACCTTCTGATAATGGGAGGAGACATGAACTGTGTGATCGACTCAGCACTGGACAGGTCTAGCCTACGGTCAACTACGTCCATGAAAATGTCCCAGGCTCTTTCCACGTTTATGAGTCAATATGAATTGGTGGGCCCATGGCGATTTTCACACCCTTCCGTAAGACAATACTCTTTTTTCTCCCATGCACATCATTCATTCTCGCGCATAGACTACTTCTTGATAGATTAAAAAACTTATTCCAGCGATTGTCTCCACCCGGTATTTACCCATAACAGTGTCGGATCATGCCACGGTAATCTTAGATCTCCACTTTAGTATGAAGCCAGGGATTCAGACATTGGAGGCTAGATCCTCTCTTGCTGGCAGATGCCAATTTTTGCAAGCAGATTTCTGAATCGATCACTTTCTTCTGTGAAACTAATAAAAATGATGAAACCTCCCCGTCCATACTATGGGATACTCTCAAAGCCTACATAAGGGGTAAAATTATCTCTTTCACATCTCATACAAATAAATTGCGCAGATCTCGGCAGAAAGAGCTGGAGGAAGCCATCGCAGATCTAGATAGCTCACTCTCGTCCGCAAACACACTGGATTTATATAAAGAAAGAATAAGGCTCCAAAAGGAACTTGATCTCCTTCTCACTTCTGAAGCTGAACAGCTTCTCCTTCACTCTAGGGGGTTGGTGTACGAACATGGTGACAAAGCTGGACTCCTCTTGGCTCATCAGCTGAAGGCAAAAACAGCATCGAATCAAATTACTCAGATAACAGACGAATCAGGCTTAATAACCTCTGACCCGGACAGAATAAATAACACTTTTAGATCATTCTTTTCCCAACTGTATGCCTCAGAGTCCCTCGCAGATGAAAACCAACTAAATAACTTTTTTGAAAAATTGGACTTACCTAAAGTGTCACCCGAGGACAATCTAAGACTAGACGCCGCTCTCGCTCTCTCAGAAATCAAAGAGGCGATACAATCAATGAACAGTGGTAAATCCCCAGGCCCCGACAGATACCCGGTCGAGTTCTATAAAAAATTCTCAGATCAGTTAGCTCCTCTACTACTCGAAATGTTTAACCACTCATTTAAACAAGGTACCCTGCCACCCACTCTCATGCAAGCTTCCATCTCCCTAATTTATAAGAAGGGTAAAGACCCAATGAGCTGCGCATCTTATCGACTAATATCACTCCTCCCGGTAGATGTTAAAATACTCGCAAAAATCTTAGCTCGGCGATTGGAATCTGTCATGATCATTTCAGAGTACCAGGCGGGATTTATAGGGGTAAGACACTCATACTCCAACATAAGAAGGCTTCTCGACGTCATCCTCTCTCCATCTTCCTCTAACGTCCCAGAGGTAATAATATCTCTTGACGCCGAGAGGGCCTTCGACAGGGTGGAGTGGGCTTATCTCCTCTTCTCCCTGAGACAGTTTGGTTTTAATACTAACTTAATATCATGGGTCAGATTACCTTACTCCTCTCCCTGCGCCTCAGTGTGCACAAACAACCAACGCTCTACTCCGTTCCCACTTTTTCAGGGAACACGACAGGGGTGTCCACTATCCCCGTTATTATTTGTGCTAGCGATTGAACCACTATCAGCTGCTCTAAAAATGGAGGAGGGATTTGGGGGGATTGAAAGATGGGGCATAAAACACCAGGTTTCGTTATATGCAGATGATCTGCTTCTCTATGTAAGTGATCTTGTGTCAAGCATCCCACGTATTCTGACATTATTAAACTCTTTCGGTGGTCTGTCTGGATATAAGCTAAACATCTCTAAAAGCGAATACTTCCCAGCAATACTTCATCATTCATCTGGGCTGGTAAACGGCCAAGGGCAAGTCGTACACTGCTTTGTAGGGATAGATCGGCTGGGGGACTGGGTCTACCCAATCTAATCGGCTACTATTGGGCAGCCAACGTGCATAAGATAATATCTTGGTTTACTTCCCCTCAATCCAGTTGGTGCCAGAGTGAGTCAGCCTCCTGCTCCTCGTCGCTGCTAGCTTTAACATGTAGTACCTTGCCCCTCTCCCCGTCAAGTTTTACCTCTAATCCGGTTGTTGTTGGAACACTAAAAATTTGGACACAAATAAGTTGCCACTTCGGATGGTTCACCCTTCCTCTAGCAACTCCTATTTGCAATAATCACCTGTTCATTCCAGCAAAGATTGACCCCCGATTCTCCGTCTTAGAAAACAAAGGGCTACGTAGTTTGGGAGACTTGTACATTAATGGTATATTTGCGAGCTTCAACCAATTACGTTCATTTAAGTTCAAAAAAAGAAAAAACATTGTATTCCTGTATGCACTTTATGTCTGTGTCTTGCACTTGATAAATAAAAGTTATTAAAATTTTTTTTTTAAAAACCCCAATATTAAATTAAAGGGGCTCAGTGAAACTTCTGTTTTGTGCTGAGAGCCGGTCACTAGTTAGTGGACATTTTTAAACTAATATTCACTAATTCACTAATATGTCGCATCTTTTGGACTGTTGCAAAAATCCTATCTGAGTTTTTTGCAAAGAAATCCACAGTCCAGCAGCATTAAACAACTTGTGCACAGGCTTGTGTAGGCAGCCGAGAGAGAAGAGAGAGGGAAGGTCTCATTTCTCGTGTCACGTTGCATCCGCTCACATGTGGCCAATAAATAACTGATTAATACATGTAAATTTCTACAAATTGGTACATAGAGCACTTTCATAGTGTAATCATTTCCACATGGTTGCCGACCACACACAAAAAAAATGGAATTTACGAAAGCCAAAGTTAGAGCAAACATCGCAAATGATGTTTATTGAATTTTCCAGCCATTCTGTATTTCTGAACCAAGAGCTCCTGTTATAAAGCTGCTACAAGGAAGTGTCCTCTCTTTGTTGATTCTGGCGGACCCTGCAGATGATACTGAAACAAAGTAAACTTGTTTTAGTGTCATACCACCTGACTACAGAGCCGCTTCTTTCCTCAGGCTGTGAGACCCCTCAGTTCATCCTCAGCACTCAGCCATGAAAATAAGTTTCAGTTTTATGACTTGTCCAACCAGGATAAGTTGGAATCTGTCCTGGTGACAAGCATTAAAAATACCAATAACAACTGTACAATACAGAAACAACCAATCTTCTCGCTGATCTCGTTTGCTTCCATTGGTCATATAAAGGTACCAGTATTAGTATCAGTGCAATATGTAATAATTTTCCACTTATTAGATTCATACTGAAAACAAATAGGGGTTAGCATATTACCAGAGTAACTGCTGACTTTAGCTGCTGTTAGCTGGTTAGATCAGTTAGCTGTGCAGTTAGTGGTCATGTCATATATACTGTATAAACTCTGCCCGGTCTGGGAGCTGGAAGCACTGAGGGAGTGTTTGTGTTGTTAACGCAACTAACACAGAAGCTTTGCACCACTGAGCGGAAAACTTTTCAGGCCTGCACGGACCATAGATGTCTTTGATATGTTATTTCTTTACATTCTGTGGTTGATTTGACTTAATGTTTGAACTTTTTAAATGACAATTCTTTCATATTCCAACTTTAAACTTTCATTGTAGTACGTATAACATATTTTATTTCATAGTAGTTCTGCCTAGTTCTTCCTCTTGAGAGGCAGAATTAACTGAAGGTGGGCGCTGCTGTATGATATTCAAACCTTCTCTCTCCTCAAAAAAACATAGACAACCCTCCCTTCAGCAAAAAGAAAAAATTCATAACCCATCCCCTTTCCTGTCCCTAACTTAAAGTTTAAAGAAACCTTGCACTCTGCTTTATAAAAAGTGAATGTATAAGACAAGGTAAATATACTTAAAGGGTTGCACAAATGATAAATGTAGGGGCCTGGCGATTGCAGACCATGACAAGGAAATTACAATAACCATAATCATCAAGTGCTGCTTCTTTTGAAATGCTGTGAAGAGGAAAAAAAATGTAATTACATTGTAACCATAGTAATCCTTCACCCAGTGCTTCCTCTGTATGATGTCTGACATTTTCCACTTTGAATGTCGTCTTGCTGAACCATCTCCACAGTTCTGCTTGTGTGTGGAAATCGCTGTCAGGCTCAGCTGCCTGCTGGAAAACCAGGAGGAAAACATTCCATGCATGTTCTTCCACAGATCTGCACTCGACCCGAAGCATGGGGTCACTGACGCATGAGCCATACATCACTGAATGCGGGTAATGTACAATGTCATGGGATTTTTCCAGGAGATCAGCTGAACAGCATGCTAATGGTGGACAAGTGCATCATTAGGTCTGTCTCTTAGTTATCCCCGTTGATGTCTATCACTGTGTAACCTGAGCGTTGGGTACAGATGTGATTCAGTGACAAAAATATCAACAAAACAAAAACAAGTCAGCAAAATAGTTGCATGAAAATTTAGTTAAGGAGAAGAAATACATGTTTGGGTAACACTGTCATGATAAGGATGTTGTGATTACCGAGCAACATTTGACATATTTCTTTGAAATAACCCTCAAGTTATCGCAATAATAGATATTAGAAATTACATCATCGTCATTTAATAAAAACATTCTAATATTTTTAATAAGCAGTTCATAAATAAATGGTATTTTTGTTAGGAAACTTTCAACTGGTTTCTGCTGATCATGACATTTTAATTTCCTACTAGTTTCTGTCCAACTTCCCCTCAGAAGTGAGTTTCTGCAGTTTAACTTCCAACTAGTTCATGGCTAATGGCTGTTATTAATTTATTTGCTGATTTATTTTTGTCTCAAAATTTAACTTGAAGCATGATGTTTCAATCAAAGATGTTGGACACTGACATGCCATCAAAACTCACATTTCTACTGGGTGAAATAATCTTAATTTATTTTATTTTTCATAATTTATTTTATTCACAATAGCTGTAGAGTTTCTAAAGCCCTTGTTTCTCCCTCTGTTAGCACCTGAGAGAAAAGCTGTGGAGTGAACCGACGAGACGGTGCACTATCCTCTCACTAAAGCATGATTTCAAGTGTTGTTTGGTCTTCAACCTCTTTGCTCGCTCCAACAACTACTGATTTATTACGCTCTCTAAAAGGGAAACATCTGCCCTCGAAAAAAACAGGTGAGGGAACAAACAGAGTGTGACGCAGCTTCTGCAGTGGAGGTATTTGAAAAGCGGGTTAATGTGTAACCTGTTAACATCACACAGATGGGTATTTTTAAATTTTAAACTGCTGCTCAGAAAATATGATATCTCCCAGCAGCAGATGTTTGCTCCTCTCTCTGCAGGGTTTTGTATGGGAGATTCACGTGGCTTGTGTTGTTGCCTGACAGTCATAATATATGTGCTTTTAGTTTCAGGAATGCTGGTGCAACATGGAAAAGAGGGAGTGTCACTCAGCAGCAGATGTTGTGCTTTTAATCATCCATATTGGACTGAAGCTTTTGATGTTTTAGTACTTGGATTCTTCCTTGCACAGCATGTGCTATTGTAATTCCAATATACTTAACTTGTAGAGGAAACTGAGTGCAGTTTGCTCTACATAAAAATACACTTAATTTAACGATAAAATATCAGATTACTGTGGTTGTAAAGGGAAGGTCACGCTTGTGTTTGGCTTCATATGTATTCATATTTTTTTCTGGTCTTTTGCACAAACTTCTTGACGTACCATCTCATCTAAAACATTGAAATAAAACTGCTTTCTTGCGATTTGTTCAACATTTATTTAATTTGTCATAACAGACCATATTCACATGGTGGCCATTTTTCTCTGACATCACACTCAGGGTGGGAAGCTCAAATCTGATACTTCTGCGTTCTGGGGTGCAAGTCATATAAACATAGGCAATCTGACAAATAGTTATCATTTCACTGCTTCCCGATTGATTAGCAGCTGTAAAGACAATGTATAGTTTAATCCGGAGGGACGTCGGACCATATTTCAAGGTAAAAAACAGGTCCGATAACCGATAGACAAACGACAGCTAACGTTAGCATTCAACCACATTCTAGACAACAAGTTGTTGAATGCTAATGTTAGCTACAGAGTTAACAAATGTGTTGTTTTACCTCCAGATTTTCACGAACTATGATGTTTTCATGCTGATCAATTGGGAAGCTGTAAAATGAAAACAATTTGTCTGAATACCTACATTTATATGCAACCTAGAACACAGCAGCATTACATTATCCCAGCATTCAGGTTTCCCTCTCTGAGTCATAAAAACAAGGAACATGGCCGGCATGTGAATAAGGTCTATTACGATTGCTTTGTGTCCTTGTGTCAACAGGTGAAGGATTATTGTGACATTTAAAGCAATGAAAAGAAGCTTTTTTACTTTCATGGCTGTTTCATGTCTGTATAATATACAAAAAGTTGCACCCAAGTATCTTAGCTTAGGATAAAAGCTGAGAACTGGGGGAAACAGCTAGCCGGGCTCAATCCAAAGGCTAACAGTGAATTGTCATTTCTACACTTTGCTTTTTGTTTCTGATTAAAGGTACACTATGTAAGAATTTTAGTTGAAAATATTCAAAGATTAACATAAAATTATCAACAGAATGTGAACAAATAACTATGTATTCTGTAGAAAAGATATCTCCTGAAGTTAGCATGATAACCAGCTAGCCCGGCCCGTCCCAGTCCAAAGCTCCAAAGCTAGCAGCGTAAGCACCCTTGGTGCTCCAAGCTCACAGTCCAGACCACTAGCTGCATGGCTAAATGAGCTAACTAGCTAATAGTTAGCAGCAATTAACGGTAGATCTGTTCATATGATGCCCCCTGTTTGTTTTAGATTCGACACGTGGCTAATTCTTATGTATTGCACCTTTAAACAAAAGCAATATAATGTATTAATTGCATTAGAGATGGTGTTGTGCAAACTGTGCTACCTTAGTACAGAAGTAGACTTGCTGTTTCTAGGTCTTTATGCCAAGTTAACCAACATGAGAGAGGCATCAATCTCCTCTTCTAAACTCTCCTCGAAAAGGCAGAAAGAAATGTTGAGCTGTTTCTTTAAACATGATGTATTTTGAGGCCCGCTTAAACCCAACATTCAGCAATTTCTATATTTTAACACCACAATCGACACATTAATTTTTCAGCAAACTATCATCAGAGTTCCAGGCTTGAAGTTGTTTTGCATTGATGTGGTGAGTCCACTGTTTCTAAAAGCCAAAATAACAATCATGTCAGCGTGAAGAAAAACTAGGGGAGGTCCAGAAGAAATGTGAAAAGAGCGAAGCCATGGATAACAACACAGCACTTTGAGGAATTGGATCCCAGCGACCGAAAACCTCAATGGAGCCAAACTTGACCAAAAAAATTCAACTTGCGCAGCATGCAGGCTGGGGTTCAATGCTGTGGATGAGGAGGCCCGGCCCATTAAGTTATTGTTTCGTGTGACATCAAATTGAATTTCAGTTCAAGTCAAGTCTACCACAGGTTGCATTAGAAATCAATGATACACAGCGAATTTAAGTCAGATTAACAAATATTTATTGTTGCATCAGTGCTGTCTGGCAGTGAGGTAGTTTGACCTTGAGTCCTTTAACATGTTGTTCTGATCGCTCTGTAACGCAGAGTGGCTCCTGGACACACCGACACAAATAAAGTCTATTTGGATTGCTCTGTGAAGTAACTGGGACGTGCTAATATTGTCACTTTTACTGTTGTGGTCATTAAAATTTACAAGTGTTGCTCTGTTGTCTATTCTCATTATGTAACAAGCTGTTTATGCAACAGTTATAACCCTTTGCTCTGTTTCTGAACGATACGCACTTTGTTTGCCTTGAGTCAACTATGGTCCACATTCCCTACATTCAAGGTCAGTCTATACACTGAGATGGTAAATCCAGTTTGAGGACTCTGACCTGAAATGTGATATTGTGTGCGACGTGCAGCTGTGTTTAGTCCTGGAGTGTTGAATGGAGGATTTCTGTCTTAATTACATAGCTGCTTATGGTCTTGAATAATGCTAATTCTACTTCTGTCTTCTATCTTTCTGGCCTGTAAATAGTTTCAACCACTTGTTATGTTAAATGTTATTATTTATTTCATCATTATTATTTTTATTTAAGTGTTAAAGAAAGAAAGAAAGAAAGAAAGAAAGAAAGAAAGAAAGAAAGAAAGAAAGAACCCAATCATGTGAGTGCAGCCTCGTCACAAGCGTACCTCTCACACAGGGGTCAAAGGATAGAATTTCAGGTCATCTCTTCAGTTTCACAAGACCCGCCAAGGCACAACCACAAGTGTAACTCGAGCTAGAGGTGAACAACTGCTCCACACAGGAGCGACAAGAAGGTGTGAAAGAGGGCAGGGCCGTACATGAGACAAATCATCAGGGTTATTTGGGTACCAGCCACGTCGTAGGAGGGACCGCTGTCTCGGCCCCACATTTGACACCTGCAGGTGACAGATTTCCAGGACTAGTCATTGTCGGCCGCCTGGATCAGTTTGCTGCGAGGTGCAGTAACACGTACAAGAGACAAGAGAGGAAACATAATAACATCACACCTGTGCTGGAGACACTGCCCCCCTGGCTGTTATCCACACTGTCCACCTCTGTATCCACAGCTCGGTTACGAAATGAATGAAGGCATCACAGACGCTGATGTTTTCTGGTGTTAATCCATTATTTCCTGCCTGCCAATTTTGATTAAAAAAAATGCAGTAATGTATTTGAAAAGCATTTTATTCTCAGAGCAATTAGAGATGTCCCAATACCATTTTTTCCTTCTCATAAAGTTTGGGGAGAGCAGTTTCGTCGTGCTCTTTCGCGTGATGCGTCTTCACATGCTTTATAAGGTTGCTGGTGTTGAAATTGGCAACACTCGTGCCACCCCTCGAAATTACAGCCTTGCATACTGAACATGTGGCCATTTTACTGGTGGGGTTATCCAGAGTAAAATATTGCCAAATAGCTGACATGATGCTAGCTCCGTGTGACTCACGTGAAATCAACTTCTTCTTCGCCACTTTAAGAACAGTAGTTGCCAGGGGCAGCGCAACGTCCTGTGTTGGCTTTTAGAGTGACAAAGAAGAATTGATTTCACGGCTGAGCAGAGCTAATGGAGCTAACTGTGAAGTAGCAGGGTCTGGTTTCCCGGTACTTGCCGATACCAATACCTGCATTTTCAGCAGTATTGGCGGCATTTCCAATATTGGTATCAGAATCAGAGCAACTCTAAGAGCAATGATGGGGTGAATGCATTCATCAAGTGGACCTGAGTCCTGGGAGACCTGTGATCCTCATCCAGGTCAAGCGGTTCACACACAGTTCACAGTCTGCAAACAGGAGATCCGGGTGGATTGAGAGATCACATTCCTGTGCCAGGACACAGGAGAGGATGGAGACCATCACATATAGCACTGCTTTGTTTGACAGGGGGGTTGAAAACACACTTTAATTGTACTGGCATTTATGCTGGCTGTATATGTAATGTGAAACTATCTCAGGGCTATGTTACTGCAAGAAATTATTTCGGTATTGCTCCCCACTTGTGGAGAGGCAATAGGGAGAGAGGGGAGAGGTGTTATGGGAGTCAGACTCTGGGAAGAATAAACGTTATCAAGATGACTAGTATGACTGGAGAAATAGGTCTGCTGTTGACTCACAGGGTCATTACCAAGGTGAAGTATGTAGGAATGGGCCCCCTGTCAAATTCATACTCCCAACAAACCTGTTCAAGCAGCTCAAGTACCTGCCGCAAACTTGAGCTGCCGTTCGCTAGTTAGTTCAGTTAGCGGAGCAGCTAGCAGTCCAAACTGGGAGCTCTGACCACCAGTGGTCAGGTTGTTGTTCACACAGCTAGCACAGGAGCTTCAGACCACTAGCAGGAGGAGGTTCTCAGGCCAAGGAACTGCTTGGGAACCTGGCTGGGAATGCTGGCAGGGAGTGGCTCCCTAACATGATGTCAAACCTGTTAATAATAATTGAATTGCATAATTGAAGTCACTTTTTGAAGGTTGTAAACTTGAAATTCTTCACCTTTCCTCACCCTTCCATGGATGAATTATTAAATCACAATGCAAGGTATTTATTTATGTTTCTCTCAAATAAGTGAATAACCATAGATGTCCACTGCAGTGGGTACTATGCATCAACTGTTTAAAGAGTAATTTAGGTACAACTGTTCTGTTTAACTGTTAAAATCCTTTTTATCTAAAAAAAAAAAAAAATACTAATTAAGGGGTTAGAAATACTTTTATCCAGATTTTAATAATGTCTTTCTTTTACACCTTTTTTCTGAGACTGAAAATAAATGTCTCTCTGGTGGACGTTATGCACCAAAGGTTATTTTCAAGCCTATTGGGCATATATTTACATAAAATGGGCCTACAATCTGAATACTATTTAAAGCAGACATAATATTGTCATTTTTAGGTTCATCATTCTATTTTGGGTTACCACTACAAAAGTTTTACATACTTTAATGCTCCAAAAACACATCAGTTTTTTCATACGGTCTGGTGCTGCAGCACTGTATTCCCCCTCTGTCTGAAACGCTCTGTTTTAGCTCTGGTCCCTTTAAGGCCCGCCCTCCTGAATACCTTGTCTGCTCTGATTGGTCACCTCACACATGCCTGACCCAGCACTGCTCCGTGTTTCTGGTTGGCTCTGTCATTTTTCCAGCTATCTTCACTTCTACTGTGAGTATAGACATCAATCATGCAAATGTGTGACATGGTGATGTAGTGTGATGTCAGGTAACTAAAGGCAGGACTACTGACGAGAAACTTCAGGAGCAGGGTTTTCTGTGGGAGAGAGGAGCTTCTATTGGCGTTCACTTTGGGCTTTTTAACTTTCAAGACTTTTATATGCACAAGAACGCAAAGAAAGGTAGAAGACAAAAAAGGTCTCCTTTAATATTGCTGTTTATAGATTCAAGTGTAAATTATATCCAAATTTTAGATCAAATATACAAAATAAGGCAGAATCTAAATAAGCAGGATACACCCTTTAGTGGAAAGCGTCCACTGCAGTGGACAGATGTACTTCAGTCACCAAAGAAGGTGTATCAGAAAAATGGTATTAAAATCTTGATAAAAGTGCTGTATTTCTGACAACTTACTGAGTTGAAAAATATTGGTTTTGGATACGTACCCTTCTCTGCCTGAACCCCACCTTGGTAGGATCAGAAAGCCACGAGTTGCTGATCTTGTCGCCTCAGAACTGATCTGTGCACACACCATGAACCCGCAGCGCCATCCAGGCCTTGTGTTCCTCCTGTGTGAAGTCGTTGAGCACCAGATTACCAACAGAAGTTCAGAGTTGTGTCCACGTAAAGTTCTAATGGGACACAAAGTGCTCCTGCCACGCTGTAGAGCTGCCCTGTTATGTACAAAGGAAGCAATGAAAGACGTGTCCCAAATTCAGAGTACTTCTAAGCTTTTATTGACACAGGAGAGCATTTTTACTTAAAAAGAGACAAATAAAGTTTGCTTAAAAACCCCTAAACCCCCAGTTTAGTGCCATTCTTAAAGTTGCTCATTTCCAGTTAATCACCCCTCGAAGTGAACGGTTTGCTCTATATCCCCAAATGGTTTGCAAAGCACGTATTACTTTGCACAAGTCTGATCCCCATCATCAATGTGTCATGCTGAGTGTGTGTGGTCTCTTAATGCGATATCTCCACTGGCTTTGCAGAGCCAGCACGACAGACTGCCAGCACAGCAGCAACCGCTTTGATTTTTCCACAGAAGGATGAATCACCCTCGAATGAACATTTAGTGACCCATGGCTTGAAGGCCAAGATTAGTCCTAGCAACCGAAGCTCTCTGGGGTCCATAATCGATGCCAGGGGCTGAACATCCTGCTGTTTACCTGAGCTCTCTCCCCTGGTCGTCCTATCCAAATCACAGCAGGGTCAAAGTAACCACTGACCAACACAAATCGGAAGAGTCAGATGAGCTCATCCAAAGACATTAAAGGAGCAATTGGGCTTTTTAGGAGCGAGAAGAATACACTTGTTCACTTTTTTGCTGAGAGTTAGATGAGAGGATCGAGAATATCAATACACTCTTATCTGTATTCTCATAGTGAAGCTATTGACACCTGATTTTTACGTCAATTAGCTTACAGAAAAACTGAAAATGCAACATGCATTTATTTAGTTATATTGATAACATTTTTATGTTACTTTTCTCACAAACAGGACCTTTAAGGATTTTTTTAAGTCCAGCCTAAAAGCAGCATTGGAGAAAGATAAACAATGAATCTCATCAGTCCTCACTCCCCGTTTCTTTAGCTGGTAGAATAAACTGTCAAGATGAACATCTTGTCTTGATTTTTCCTTTTCAAAAAACATTTGTTTTATAAAAATATATTGTAAATAATCAGATTAAAGCAATTCATCTTTTATCTGGAATAAAAACCATACCAACATTTGGGAAATCATAACCAGGGAAACCAAAAGCAGGCGGTGTATTGGCATCAATGAATTTCCAGCATTGGTCTTCCAACATTTGCAAAGTTGTTTATTGGGTATCAAATTTTTACCATGGTACTGGACCAGTTAGGGCTGAGATGGAGCAGTCAATACTCTATGCACCTTTTTCTCCCAGCAAGAACGTCTGGAAGCCTTTTCCACCTAATTCAAACTCCAAACCTTGAACATGGAGTCCCCCAAAACCCATTTCCTCACTTTGTTGTTCTGTTTTTTCTTCTTTCTCACTGTGTGTGAGCACTTATTTGTGCATTGAGTTAATGGTTTATTCTGTATATGGAAGCTAAAGTGTTGCTATCAAATTCATATAATGAAAAAAGTGGTATCCATCTTCTAATTTAACTCTCCGCAAAGAAAAGCAAATAAGTGTATCTCCCAAAGTGTTGAATGTTTTCTCTAATGGTTTCTTAAAAAAAAGTTGTCTCCCCACAAAGACACATATACAGTGTATAGTATACAGAAATGACATTTTGGCCAATTGCAGACTGAAATAACAGCAGCTGTGCGCTCACAGCTTCCTGTTGTCATCTTCCTGTACTCTTGTGGTTGTCCCCTGAGTGACACTCACATGTTCCTTGTAAATTGAATCAGAGGGAACACTGCGTACACACTGTGCCAAGCTTGAGTCTAGATGCTATGAGCTTCCCATGACTACTTTAGAACTAATTGTAATCGTGTACAGTGTTCTTTTCATTTGCAGCAGCCTTGTTAGAGTGTGTGTGTTCACAGACGGACATCAAATCTTTCCACTGCTTGACTTTCCAGGAAGGATTGATTCAAACATGTATGCTACATCATGGATGTATATCAGCTTTACTGTGTAATTTGCTCAATTTTCTGCAGGATTTCAGCACAATGATATGATTTATGTGTTGAGGCGACCTCTCTCTGAATGTGACCCGTGAGCGTGAATTCAGAAATGTCGTTATTATGGTTTGTTTTAAAATCTTAATGTTAATGTTGCTAATGCTCGCTAATTCTTATGTCGCTAACGCTAGCTAGCTAACTTTGGGCAGCACAGTACCTGGGATACTGTAGAAATCAGCCATTCACATTTTTAAATGATTAATTCACAATCGTGATATTGTTTTTAAGGAAAAGAGATACTTATTATATACTTATTCTGCACCTTTCAACACGCTCTGTAGATGTTTTATTTACATAAAAAAGGTTTGTCTACATGGAAATGTTCAATCAATATGACCTTTAACTCAATAATTGTAAGTATTGCATTAACATATAAGCAGCACTTTGATGTTGTGGCAGCATGAGGTGAAACTTGTTTATGTACTGTAGATTATTAACAGATAATAGAATAGAGTTTCCCTCAGTAAGTATTTTTTACATGTGGGGATTCTAATCTACATGTATGTACATTCCTTATGTTGATATTTTCATTCATATGAGAAAATAGCAAATCACTCGTGAAGACGTCCATGTGACATACAGAAGGTCTACTACTACAGGTAGTATAAAATCAGTATACAGTACTCAGTACAATACAGTACTTGAGTAAATGTACATACTTCCCACCACTGGTTTTTAAATAGCTAACCACTAACAGCAAAACAGCTGGTAAAATGAACGTTTATTGTCTTTTTCACGGGTCCTTTCACAACACGGTGCAGATCTCATCACATGGAGCGAACCTGGTCAAGGTAAAGTGAGGTGATAGCACCACTGATGATAAACTTAACTGAATCCTCATCTTTTTCTCCTTCATATTTCAAGACTAAATGACAATGGAGGTTTGCTAGCAAAACCACTTCATACACTAAAATATCTGTTACATCTGAACAAGTGGTGAGAATACATCTCTCAGACTTGACTGAATTCACTTGATTCAGACTCTGGAAACAAAAGGAATCCTTCATTTCAGTGTTATTATATAACACACTGATATAGTATCTTTTCAATGTGAGTGCCTCAGGGAGTCTCAGCATTGCCCAGAGTGCCATTGAGGAGCGAGGGGACGGCTGTGTCACATGCTTGTCAGATAGCAGGAGGCAAGGCTAGGGGTCAGGCCAAGTCAGAACACACACCATAAATGTCATTGTTAAGTAACCAGGGTTTTGTTTTTGTTTTTTTGTGGGATGCAAAAGCAAGTGTTTAACCTAACGACCACAGCTGTTATCATCTGTATGAAAAAAACTAACAACCAAAGTTACTAAATAAAAATTGTGGTGTTTTTTTTTCAGTTTCTTAGCCAGAAGATTAGATGGAGGGCTGCAATGTTTAAATGTTGGCACAAATTAATGGCACTTAAATGCTTATAAAGTGACATGAAATACACATAAAACATGTAATCATCATAATTCCAATACCTAATCTCACTAAAGGCAATGAGACCACTGGCACTTGTTTCAAAGGGAAGAATGACTGCACTAAGACAATGAGAAAAAAGTGTAAAATCATGCCTATTTTAGTTAATTAATAAAAATGTTATATGTGGTTTCTGAAAAGGAAAATAACGTGTATCCTCAACAGAGAGGAATAAAAATTGATTTAAAGAGTAGACCGCCAGTAATTAGGAGACATACTTAGTTCATTTCCGTCCCCAGTGATGCCAGGTATGTCCAGCATGAAAGAATTGGATGAATTAATTATAGACGACTGCATCGAAAATAAAGAAATCTAATTTATTTAATTTAATTTAATTATGGGCATTC
This sequence comes from Pagrus major, assembly GCF_040436345.1. Taxonomy (NCBI): domain Eukaryota; kingdom Metazoa; phylum Chordata; class Actinopteri; order Spariformes; family Sparidae; genus Pagrus; species Pagrus major. The sequence goes on from NC_133235.1 coordinate 12,404,724, forward strand.
CCCCTGTACCACCGTCCACGTCACTACTAACTCTGTCTGTTGGCCTGGTGAGAATGTAAGCAGCCACTCTCCTTCAAGCCATTTTTCTCTGAGAACTTCAAAGTTTTTGACTCATTTAAAGCCTCCACAATTTAGTCATCAGTTAGTCCCTTGTGTTTTCAATGGCTTCTGTGTCTTCCAGCCCCCTCTGGCGTAGATATGCTGAAAACTGCTGCTTATTCCTCATAAAAATGTCCGTGTTGAAAGCAGCGTGAAAAATGTAAAGTAAATGCACTGTGAAACCAAAAACAAAGAGCTTAAGAGCAACTAAAAAGCTCCATAGAGTCGCAGAGTTTGGGGATATTTTTTTGCCCAGAGCTTCACATTCATACTCCTTAGGCGGGTTTAGCTCATGCAAAGTGCGGAGAAAATAACATAATCCCACGAAGGCTTCCCAGACGTGAATATTTCCATTTATTGTGTCTCGGCTGTGTTTTTCCTGCAGACCACCCATAACAGCAATATAAAAAAACTAACAATATGCAGAAATTTAGACACATTTGGAAAACGTAGTTACTATGCATTTCAGCTTACTACAAAAAAAATATTGTTTTAAATCCACAGCCGACAGCTCACCAGTGAGAGCAGTAAAGTCAATGTCTGTTTGGAACATTGGAATTATTTCTGGCTGTCCATGTCTCATGATCAGAACCATGTGTTCGCCACGTGAAAGTTCACTCTGGTTCTTTAAGGGTCATGTAGCAACATTTGAATGCCTTTCTAAGGACAAAAGGCAAAGGATTGAGATGAGGTCCAACTCATACTGAGTAAGGAAAAGAGATTACTGGTTGCCTCAATCATAGATCAAAAATGACAGAGCACAAATGAAAAGGGAAATATTATAAGGGGTTTATTGTGGCGGCAAGAGTAAAAAAAAAAAAAACGTTTCAACAGCTATAGTCATTCATCATACTGAGTAACACTCCATGTCAAAGCGGTAATGATAATGCTACACATGGACGCAAAGATGTCAATGTCTGTGATGCTGTCAGTGTTTATATTTATTACACAGTTTGCATTAAATGTGAAGCAAAAATGAAAAGCAGAATATTGTTAGAAAACAGGACAAGACAATCATTCTGATTCATTAAATGCACATTATGTAAACTCTGCCGCAGGGGTTTCTCAACTGAATCAAAAGATATTTGTTGACAGTCGTGTGGGGAGGGCCATTGCTCAGCTGCTCCGAGCCGGCCAGCTCTGGCAGAGAGAGTCGAGTGCAGAGCCAGACCTTCTGGAGGAATAAACAGCCTCAGGCGCCATGGGTTTCGCTCTGATCAGGAGGAGAGCTCAGAGATTCCTTTTCACCTTTAAAAGTGGATCTAGGTTTTGTTAATTAACCCGATGGCAGCAGCGATCTGCGGAGGTGATCTCCATTGTCGGGTGTTTGTGTTTTGTAATGTTGACCACTGATTGGAGCTGGAGGGAAAATGTAGCTTACTTCATGAACGTAAAGTCACAGAGAGGAGAGGAGAAAAAAAGAGAGAGAACCAGAATCACTGGTGAGTGCTGAGTTCAGTGAGAGGCTCAGCTGGATTCAAACACCCCTGGTGCTCACTAGCTCGGACTCATGACAGTCGAACTCACGACAGTTAAACTAATGTGAGTATAACAAGGCAAAAAGTTGCTTTACTGGTCGTAAACACATGATGAAAATCTGATGCGACTCAGGTGCCCTCAGTAGGTCAGTTGCTAGAGCGTATGAGATATTAACAGGCTCTACCCTCGCTGTGGCCACCCAGGGTTTGAGTCCGACCTGTGGCCCTTTGCTGCATATCATCCCCCCCCCCCCATCCAACCTCCTGTCAATAAGGCCGAAAAAAATACATAAGAAAAAAAAGAAAATCTGACATGACTCAGACAAGGTAATCTTTTAGTTTTACCCGAGTTACGTTTAGTCTCGTTCAGCAGGTTTCCTCCTAACTCTCTGACTCTATCCCGCCTTGAGAAAACTTGTGGTTTTGAACATTGTTGGAAATATTTGGGTGGTACATAACTCAACAAGATATAACAAAGTTTGAGTCAACATTTAAATGCAAAATCGTACATATTATACCGTTAATTGCTGGGATTGGTTATTTAACCGAGCTATCATGAAAATCTTTTATCATTTTAAGCATATTTTTTATTGTTGTTTGATACCAAGAAAAGGAGAAAAAACGTCACGTCACGTAGACATCGGCACATTTTATTTCTATTATTTTCTTTTACCACGTTTTTGAGAAAATTTCAGTTGTTCATAAATGAGAAGATTTGAATTTTGCTTTGAAACCAAAGCAGTGGGAAATAAATACAGTCCAGATACTTTTGGGGCCTTGAAGGGAAATCATAGTGATGCTTTTTCTGTTGCAGCCACAAAATGACAAATTAATGTGCATCAGAGGCTATTTTTCTTTTTCAACATATTATTCCAGAAACACTTAGTGACCTACTTTGAACTTGTTTCTTGAGGTAGGGTGTGGCTTCACTCAGGAAAGCAGAGGTGAAAGTTTTTGAATTCATTCGCTCTCCTTCAGATGGGAGGAGGCAGGGAGCCACTGCACCAAGGCCTGCCAGAGTCTCCGTGTTTAAATCACTTACATCGACATCTTGGCCGTGCTGTTCTGGATATTTTGGAAACTCCTGCGAGGGATTCATAATCTGCTTCTGCCAGAGCAAGAGAGAATTTGGAAATACTCCTAAATTACAAGGAGAGGGAAGCTTGCTGGGGTTTTTTTTGTGCAGGGGAGAGATTTGTGTGTTGGACTCTGGTGGTGGAATGTGAACTAGAAAAAGGCCTTGAGTTTGTTGTTAATGATTTTAAGGAAGTTGTGTCCCGTCCTTACAACTTCATGGCAGAGGAATGGTATCAATTTTTTTTTGTATTCATGTTGATTCTTGTCACTGAAAGTTTTACGATTGCACGTGTTAACTATTTAGTCCAACGTATCTCCTTTGAGGTTTAAAATTCCTAACTGGACTTTTATCAAAATGTTTGCTTAGAGCTGTAGTATCAGCAAACTTTATTGTGCTTAAAAGGGCACTATGTAGTTTTGGAGAAGGAATTCAAAGTCAGAATTTTGATATTTACAATATAAATGAGGTCATAATACAAACTCAGAAATATTTATTTTTTCTGTAACTGAATAAACAAGCTGTTCTCAGAGGAAAATAAGGTCCCAGAACACTGTTTGAAGCTAGAAAGGTGGCAGGGTCCGCCACATATAAACGAAGTAAAACAGTATGAAACTGCGTTGTCTGTTAAGGTCAGTTTGTTTTTTCAGTCATGAAGATGAAGAGAGTTTGTCTATTTAGTTTGTTTAGGCATACAAAAAATCCATCAATGAAGATTTTTCTATTCTGATTAAAAATTCTTCCCAAAACTACAAAGTGCACTTTTAACATTACACAGACTGTATCTGACACAAAAATGATAATCTAATCAAGTAAATATGTATCCTTCTCCCTCCGGTTCTCCATGTGGTGTGGTGGACGGAGACGTTTAAAGCACTACTCGTGTTTACTCCTAACAAATATGGAGGAGGAGACCACGGTTCCCATGGAGACACTCATCTGTTTTGTACAGACAGCGATCCAGGTGTTGGAGCAGGTCAGCAGAGTCTGAATGAGTGATAATGAACTGTGGGCTGCACTGCTATGAGATGCAAAGAGAGTTGATTAAGTCGATAGGAAACACACACACACACACACACACACACACATATGCAGGTTAATCAGCTCACAGACACACAATCATGGTTGCAACCGCAGACACACACATTAACGATTTAGACTTCCTGTCAAGCTGAATGAAAAATCTCGAAGTCAAGCTGATCTAATTAGTTAAGCTTCAAGGATTATCTGGCCCTGTTTGTATATCCATGTCCCTGTGTGCCCCTGTGTCTGTCTGTGTGTGTGTGTGTGTGTGTGTGTGTGTGTGTTTTATGAGTGTGCCTTTACGCACATCTTTTCAATGAATTTATCTCTTTTTATTCTGATGAAGTACCAAATTTAAAAAACAACTTTGAGAACAGGAGGCTGATGAGGACAATAAATGCACAGGAAACTTCTTCACCGGGAGGTCAGTCCCTTCCACAATGAGCCCCCACGGAGGACTCATATCTAACAGAAAATACACTAAAGTACAGCAATAATCCTAATAAGTGTGTCAGCGGGCAGGTTGTTTTTCTTTCTGTCTGTTGTATCCAGCAATGGGACCCCTGAGGTGAACCTCCCATGGAGCACATCAGAGGAGGAGAGGCAGTCCTTTTACAATATTTAATACATGTATGTCAGACACAGGTCTCAAAGGACCAAATCAATATCATGACATTGAGTTTTCCTCATAACATATATATATTAAAAAAAGGCAAATGTACACACAATTGTATATGGACCTAACAATTGCTTTACAAATGGTGTACAAAGCATTTCACTGTCTGTTAACAATGAAATAACTGTTAACTGAAGTTAATTAAGTATACATTTACGATTTATCAATGATGGTTATTTTAAAGTGTTTCTAAGCTCCTGAGTGGATCAGGTTATCAGGTTATTTTGATCTGTACAGCTTCCAAGGGAGGATCAGTGAACAGACTGAGGCTCAGGATGTTATAATGACAATCTGGGAGTTTGAAATCAGGTGAGAGGGCACCTCTGCTGGTAGGCTGCTGAGAGACCTTTGCTCAAATAAGCAGTGGTGGAAGACGTGTTCAGTTCCTTTACTTCAGAGTGGGACCAAAAATACTCCACTACAAGTAAAAGTCATGCATTCTTGCGTAAGTACAAGTACAGAGGTATTATCAGCAAAATGCTGAAAATATCAAAAGAAAAGTATTTCTTGTGTTACTGTTGCTGAAGCTAATATTAACTGCATTTTACACTGCTGGGTGTTTTAATTTGTAAAAATGTGCCATACATTTATATACCTGCATCATATGTTTTCTTAACTTGTAACCAAAGCTGTCAAAGTAACTGTAGTAATGTAACAGAAAATGGAAGTAATCTCAAGTAATGTTTAGAATAGTACAGTGCTACAGTTAATGCACTATAAAGAATTTATCACCACTGGTAATATACTATGAATATTTATAACAGAACAAAACACATTTAAATGATGGTTCATAAGTTACAGCCAGTGGTTGAAATAGAACTGAACATCTCTGCTCAAGTGCGAGTACAGTTACATTACTAAAATATTACTCAGTTACAAATAAAACTACTGGTATTACAATAATATTTAAGTTAAAGTACAAAGTATTCTTCTCAAACACTACTCGTATTAGTTACTCTGTAACTCTTGATGTTTAATGCATTATCAACAGCAGGCGTTCAATCAAAGAGGTTTCTGTGTCTCCAGATCTTCAGTCTCAATTACTGAAAACTCCTGATCTGTTCTGCTCAGCGGTCAGTCACCTCTCCAAACCTGCGCCTGCAGCACAGTTTGTTTTCATCAGCTCGTTCTTCATCAGATGGCCTAATTTGCTACAAAAATGCAAATGAAAGGTTTAGATATTCATTCAAATTGTACTCAGTACTCAGTAGATGTAGGTACTCATTTAAGTACAAGTACCTAAAAAATTACTTTACTACAGTAATTTGAGTAGATGTTTTCAGTTACTCCCACCCCCAATTAAAGGTCACTTAAAGTAGATGAAAGCAGCTGAATTTGCAGTGTTGTCGAGCCCCAACTAATCCATACATTCACAGCATGTTCACAATCAAAGGTACTTGTTGAGATTATTTCTAACAGTATTAAAGGACAAGTTCACCCAACAATGATAATTGTTTCTTCAACATGTATTTGTATATATTAAGATAGCTGAGTCACTGTCTTCGCAGGTAATAACTGCAGTGATGTCAGACAAACCACCTTTGATGAGACAGATACAATATTAGAGGGTCATAATGGCACAAAACAAATAACAAGAAATTCCAATATATCTATTTTATAATCTATAATATTAAGGGAGAGTTTCAAAGTTAGACAGAAGGGATTACGTTTCAGGAACATTTCCTCCAGCAACAACGTGTCTGAATAATCCAGTTAACGCTGCCAAATGTTCAAGAAGTCATTATATCCCTCTCTAAGACTGTTATAATTTCAAGGAGGACACACTAATCAGACTTCACTTCACTGATTTACACTCTCTTCTAACACATGCTGGTGGTGACATCCTCAATGTAATGGTCTGGACATGTCTGATAACTCAAGTCTGTATTTGTGAGAGTGAGATAAAGCTGATCTGTAGCCAGCACTGACTGTAGCTGACACACTATGTTAAGACAAGTACAGTACATCTCAGTGTTCTCAGTTTTAGTATTTCAGATTTAGTCTTTGGATGGACATACTATTAGTATTAGTCACATTTCCTTCCGTTAAAGTTTCAGTCTACTCATCGACAGTTTTGTAACATTCAAGAGGCCACAAACGACTCCAGAGGACAGAAGTGATTTTAGCAACAGTTTAGTTTTCCGTTTGATTTTGTAGCTGCTCATTGATTTTTCTGTGATGTCTGCCAGAGGCACTCTGCTGATTGCAGCAGTTTGAGTTAGCGTCTGGTCCAGCTCCAGATCCAATACTGGACTGAAGAAGGGGGAAGCCCTCGAGTTAAGTGCTGCCCCGTCGATGCACTTCATCAGTCTAAACGCCCAGTTGTTTTATAAAGATCATAAAAAATGTCATTCTGAATGGCTTTTATTGCAGCATATCCTCATATTTTATGGGTTATTTGCTGAAATGCAGGTAATATTTAAAATAGTATTGGTGCTGAGGCGTGACATGCCTTCTGTGCAGTCAGTGCATATGGTAACTTCAAATAGGATTTTGGCAATTAGGTTAGATTGCTTTAAGAAGGCTCTGAGAGCTGTCAGAGGATAAGGTGTGCAGAAGATCAGAGGTCTAATCTGAGTGTGTATTATAGGTTACTGTTTATTCTATGTATGCTTCCACGTTTTTAAGCCCACAACTCAAAGAGTCCCAAATATTAAAGATGATCTGAGTCTCTATGCTCTTGTTTTTCTAAATGAATCATGGGTAATGCCTTATATTAAGCTACACACATGGAGCACTAACTAGTTGCGTATATGCATATTAGTAGTATATTAGCTCTTTATTTATTATAAAGCACTTAATAATGTCTATTCGTCTTTCATATTCATATTCATAATAGTTTTCCCTCAATAACCCCCAAATTACTGCATACTGATAGTAAGCAACTAATAATTAATAACTATTTTGCCAACTTATTTTAGGTAAATGGTGGAAAAGAGTTGTGTTTATGTATTTTCTTATAGGCTTTCACCATCACTTAAAACAACTCAGAGTTAACTCCATGGCCTCATACTCTCTTTATCCATCTGCCAAAGTCATCTTCAGTCATTAAGTTCTTGTCTAACAGTTGTGATTGATAGTGTAAATAAAAGTCTTATCATTTTAAATCTTAGTGTGAGTGTTAAAGAGTATGAATTTAAACATATTTAATTGACATCCCTGCTTTAATTTGTAGTTACAGGGTTTCATGTGATTGAAACTGATCCAAGTCTGGCCCTCTGTTGTCCTCTAGTGGCCACACATGTCTCACACATCGTGCTGTGGAATATCTTCACTTGGCCTATTTTACAGCATGAGCATAACTTGCTCTTTCAATCATATCTTTGCATTGTGGCAAGTCTTTTTTCCCCCATCTTTCAATGCTTTTCATACTAGTTCATACAAATGTTTATCAATCTGTCCTGTATCAGTAGATCCATGACTGTGTAATTTACAGTCATATGAGTCCAGATTAGTTCCTGGAAATAAAAGGGGAGAAAAAAAAATAGACAAACTTCTTCCCATCACTACAGGAACTGAACTTCGAGCACACTTTCTCTTCTCAAATTTCTCTCCACAATTCAGGAAGTTGACCTGCTGCAACACTGTCTGTGTGGAGTGGAAGAAGGGTCGTGATGATTCATTCATACTCGCTGTAACTTCCGTCCATGTGTTACACAGTGAACATGAGTGTCGCTGGGGTCAGCAGCAGGCTGTGTATGTTACAATCCTACTGAAATCCATTTAGAAAAGACAGAAAAAGTCAGAGCTGAAGAAAAGTTTAGAGTAAATTTTGGGGAATTTTGTGGTTTTGTACAGCTAGTAGAGGAGTCGCATGAAATAAAGAAGAGAGAGACGAAACAAACAAGAGAAATCTTCGCCAAATGAGTCAGTTATTGAACTGAAGTGAATTAAATGACACATTCGGTCTAGATGGGGACCTTTGTTGCATGTCTTCCTTTTTCTCTTGTCTCTCTTCCAGTATTTCCTATTACAGTATCTCTGTTGTGTCCTATGTAATTGAGGCAAAAAGTGAATAAATAAATAAAATTGAGGAAGTGGAGACGTGGAGGATGAATACGTCATTTCTATATTTTATGTAGGTTGTATCATGTTACATCTTATTACTGCAGTTTGCATTTATTAATAACGTTATATCTGCCGGTTTACAAGATCAGTAACAACATAGGACACAAAAAATACAAAAAAGTACAAAAAAAACTTTATTTGTCTTTTATATCTTTGTTTTCAGTGTCTCTAGTATTATATTTTTGTTTTCTGTATGGTCTTTTTTCATTTTTTGATAAACAAGTTCAATATAAACACGAATGTTGTTGTTTTAAGAGTTCAAATAATGTCTCGCTGCCTTGTGTTTGAGCTGCAGACTCAAGGATTACCAGATGGTGGAGCTCTCTGCCGCAGAGTCGCTGCAGAGTCACTGCACACTGCCTCCTGAAAATGCCACAATAGAGGTAACAGTGTGTTCATATAGCTGATAAAATAGTTGATACAACCATGTTGTGTGTTTGGTGTGTATGCACTGGTGGAAAAGGGGCATTAAAGTTGTCTGTTAATTTTCCATAAAGTGAAGCAGACTGTGTGATTCAAACAAAGGTGTATAAATTCTGTGGAATTTGGTTTCAATGAACTTTGCTGATGCTCCTGTGAGGAGGCATGTTGGGACAGGAGCTGCTGGTCTGAGGTATGCTTCGCCCTTTGGATTAGTTTTGTCTTCCCTGAGGCGACACATTTCTGGAGCAGCCACCGCTTCATGTTGGATAAAGAAACCCCTCCTTATCTGATTTGAGTTTAACTTTTCATACTTCTCAAAGATAAGGCAACTAAAAGATTATTCTCTCTGTTTTGTGTAATATTGTTTGTGCTGCCAGGCTCACATAAGTACTAATAAAACATTTAAGATACATTTACAGATAAAGATACATCCCTCCTGTAAGAAGATGATGATCCTGCTGTGTCTTGGCCTTTGCATTCAGGGATGTGCTGTAATGCATAACTTTGGGAGGAACGGGGGAAGTCGTCGGGGGAGGGTTTTTTTCTTCTTCGCTCCCCCCAAACACACACATACATGTCTGCACACAAAAGCATACACATAGGACATCCTTTACTCAGGTCCCACATGAGGCATGACATGTTATGATCTCCCTATTTAGTTTTTACAAACCATAGTGATTATGGTAATTGTTGTATGTGTCCTCTTATTCTCCAGTGGTCGTATGTGTGTATGTCTAAAGAAAGAAACAATATATCAATGAATAAACTGAATAAACAAACTTAATACATATCTCTAAACTTAACTCTAAAAACAGGACGGCAATTCTACAAACATTTGATGATTTTACAGAATGTAAAAAGTAGTTAAAGGTTTCTCTTAATTAAAAGAGAGATTTCCATCGACTGATTTTTTTTTATGCCTTAACAAACTAAATAACAAACTCTCTCTTTGTTTTCATGACTGAATAAACTGAATAAACAAACTGACCTTAAAGGACAACACAGTTTCATACTGTTTTACTTTGTTTATATGTGGCGGACCCTGCCACCTTTCTAGCTCCAAACCATGTTCTGGGGACTTTGTTTTCCTCTGAGAACAGCTTGTTTATTCAGTTATATTTCTGAGTTTGTATTATTCCCTCATTATTATTGTAAATGTTATCTTTTCCAAACTACATAGTGCCCCATTAACCTAAATTAACTTGAATTTGAAAAAAAAAAACTCTACAAAGGCGCATCCCCTCAGTTAACTGAACTTCTCCGAGCTCATGAAAGTGGACTTTTTAGAGATACCTGCTTCTACAAACATATGATGATGTTATAGAATATGATAGATTACTATAGATTATGTAGTCAACACTATGTACAGTAGTTAAAATCAGCTCAACCGTGCACATCTACAACAGCATCAGCTATAATAGTAAAACACTGACTCACTGACAGTGAGTGGATCATTTTACTGCACCATCAGTACTTTTACTTATATGTTACGTAAAGTTTGCTGATAGTTATTTTGAAGGGTTGGGGTTTTTTTTTGCATTTGTACTTTCCTTAAGTAAAGAATCTGAAAAATTAATTCCACCACCGCCTTATCCTTGAATGTTTCATTGTTGTACATGAATAAGTAAGTGTAATCAAGTGTGTGTGTGTGTGTGTGTGTGTGTGTGTGTGTGTGCGTGCGTGCGTGCGTGCGTGCGTGCGTGCGTGCGTGCGTGTTTGTGTGTGGGCTGATTTTGACCATCTACATGTATGTAAAACACATCAAACAAACCAAACCTGAGTACTATGAAAACATACAATAATAAGAAAGTAACAAGGCTTTTATTTTACATGATATAAAAGAATAATGGCTACACTCCACAAAAAAGCAAATACTAAAAGTCAAACAGTAACACCCTGAGCCGATTTATATGAAATTATAAAAGTTTTGATCCAAAGACTGTTGTTGAAAGAAACTCCTGAAATGTTCTGAACATATTTTGGGCAAAGTCAAGTTTTACAATATTTTTAAAATTTCTTCTAAAGGGAAATTTACTGTTCATTCAATGTATTATTTTATTAATGTATCCTGATTCAGTACATCTCTTCAAAATCCAATTTGAGGGATCCCAAACCTTTTTAATTATGGACTGCAAAAGAATGGAGTGTATTTCCCGTTAAATATAAACATACACCAAATATAACACCTGCAAATATACATGTTGCATCAAACAAATCTGAGAGCCGTGTGGAAGACAGTGTTCTCCCATGTGGGCAGAAGGAGTGACTGTCCTAGACGTAATCATTGCCCGGCTGGCCTGCAGAGCGGGACGTTGGGTAGCGTGGTTGTTTCCCTGAGCCGTCACCGGAGCAGTTGCAGCAGAGGAAGCCCCCGCCTATCATGGTGAGACAGGCAGCTCCCCATCCAACATACAGAGCACTGCCGAATTCATACCTGGGAATGATTCACACATCACACTCAGACTTGTATGGACATTTAGAAAAGACAGGAAAGGGGGATTTTTTTTCACAAATTTACCAGAATTACAAGCCTAAACACAAACTGATCATGTTATATCCAGTTCGGTTTGATTTGATTCAATTATCACAATGTTTTTTTAAAATTAATAATAATTCAAGCTATTATTGTTGAGTTGAGCATGAAATTAAAGGAATACTTAGACATTTTGGGATGTGCACTTATTTATTTTAATTCCTGAGAGTCAGATGAGAAGATTGATGTTTGTCCGGTAAAGGAACAGCCAGTTAGCTTAGCTTAGCTTAGCATAAAGACTGGAAACAGAGGGAGACCCGACAGCTAGCCTGACTCTGTCCAAAAAAACACAGTTGTCACCTTGTGGGTTTTCATGTAGGTTTACAGCAGGAGCTTTTCTTGGCCGACTAAATTGACTTCCTGGAGTCTCCACTTGTTGCCTAGCAACCTCACAGTGACGATAAGACTCCAGGCTAGTTGTTTCTCACTGTGTCCAGTCCTTATGCTAAGCTAAGCTAACCAGCTGCCGGCGGTAGCTTCATGTTCAGTAAGTATTTTTCAAAATATCCAGGGGTGGAAATAAACTCAGTACATCTACTCGAGTACTGTACTTGAGTACAATTTCGAAGTACTTGTGCTTTACTTGGGAATTTCAATGTTATGCTACTTGATACTTGTACACAACTATATCTCTGAAGCAAATATTGCACTTTTTACTTTTACTTCAGTAAAGGATGAGTACATGTTCCACCACTGAAAATATCAAACTATTCTTTTAAAAACACAATATGTAATATGTTATGAACACAAAAGGCGTCATTTGTTGACATCTTGAAGTAGTGTGAGACAATGGTGTACTGTTTGAGGGGCACAGGCGAAAAAAAAAGGGCGCTAGCTGTATGTGGTGGGGCACCAGCGCACAGAAAGGGCACCTTCGAGTGAACTTTATCACGTTTTCTCCACGTTTTAAGACATTTCAATGTGGAAATATTATGTATTATTAGTTTAAGTGTGTGATACAAAATGACAGCATAACAAAAGATAGTTTGGTGACTGCTTGTCCTCTGCGTCATTATACACAGCTACAGTGTTACCTGATAATTACTGTGAATTCCAGACTAAACAACAGAGAAGGATGACCTCACCTGGAATTAGTGGGTGTGAATGGGTTGTAAAAATCCGCTGCTATTCTGTGGCCATACCAAGATGTTCCCGCTAGAGCAAGCAGACCTGGAAAACAAGAGCATGAAAACATTTTAGATGTTTGTATTATACAGGTTAAAACATGCAGGAGTGTATCATCTGTCATCTATCATATTTATGAAGTTTAAACAAAAAAAAAATTTAAAAAGTGCTGCAAGCCAAATTATGTTCTCGCATTATTGTGGTCAAAGGAAACTGACAGTAGGTTGGTGGAACATCTTTAGGGGAAAACATATCCACCAGGTGATGTTCAAGCAGGGTGTGAGTGACCTGAATGGACTCTGACCTGCAATAATGAAGATAACTCCTCCAGCGAGAGCCACTTTGTCCTTCTGCTCCGGTACTTCTGCCATACAGGTGGTGCACCTCATGCCCACCGTCTCCACCATGATAGAGATGATGCTCAGCACGATGGCGCACAGCATCAGTCCTCGTGTGCCCAGTACAATCCCTGGAGACAACGACATGGCACGGGACCACCAGATTTGAGCAGATCTCACATTTGTGTCAATGTATATATATTATGTATATTATATTATAAGCTATGTAGGTATATTTGTATGTGTGTGAGTGTACGTAGATGTGTGTGCATGTAGGTATGTACAGTATATGTACATGTGTTGAGCACATATAGGGGTGTGTATGTAAATATATTTATATATAATATGTGATTTATGAATTGTACATATAGTATATCGAATTGTAGATAGATGGGAGCGTACGAAGGTACACAGGTTCAGGAATGGAAGTAAATTGATTTTGATTAATTGCTGAGTTGTGGAGAAGAGGTATTATTAATTAAGTGTATACTTCTTCCTACTCCTTTTCGGGCATGTCAATGCTTGTTAATGGAATATACCTTGTAACATGCTTTTCATTTTATTATGCTTTTTTGTCTAAGTAATGTAACTTTTTGTTTTGTTTTGATTTGTTTTCACATGTTCGAAATAAATGTGCATTCATTCATTCATTCATTCATTTGTTTGAGTATTTGAGTGTACATCAGGTAGACCTGTTTTCAAATTTCCTGACTCTTTGTCTGTTTTTTAACTGTACAAATTCATATTAATTTTACTTACCTCTATTTCTAATGTATCTTAAAGGTGCAATATGTCTGCCCCCTCCAGTGGTTGCCAGTTTTTGGTAGCTAACATTGCTTATACTAGCTTGCTTATGCTAGCTAGCTAGCTAACGCTAATGTTGTTGACACTAGCCAACACAAACACTTACATTAGCTAACGTTAGCATACTTAACATTAACGTAAAGTATGCTGGATGCGTACTATGGAACTTTACATTGTAATTCCAACGCTGTTATACTATTGGTTCATAAATGTTGTTAAAGTTGGAACCAATTGTCAGAATTCATACACAGATATAAACAAAAAATAATTTTGAACCCGAAAAACATCGTAGAATTATTATTTCACAATCATAATAATGTTTTTTTAAGGAAAAGAGGTACTTTTATTATGCACCTTTCCACAAGCTCTGTAGATGTTTTATTTAAAATGAGATTTGTCTACGTAAAAAAGTTATCAATATGACCTTTAAATAAAAGCTTAAATCTGAGATCAAGATCGTCAATCAAGCAGAGTTTTGTATGCAGTTAGTTAGTATCTCTTTATTGAATCTCAGTGTTCCTCTTGTTTACAACAGGCATAAAACAGGTGGAGTTCGGATGGCATGAGTCACATCCAGCAGAGATCTACTCCAAACATTCATTCAAGGATTTTTTTTATCTGATGTAATTGATATCAGCCTTTTCTGATACAGAAAATAAAGACCCATTCACGCAGCTACATGTAAATTTGAAATCCACCTGTCCACAACTTTTCTTCGTTTTGAATAGAAAGAGAAGTTTCTGTTTGATGGGCCGGCTGCTGGTATTTAACTGACATGTCTCTGCACGCAAGGAGGTCTTACAAAGAGAGAAGAGGGCCCTTTCTTAAACCTCCAGGGTCGTCTGAATGACCAGAGAGAATTACACATTCCTGTTTTACAGCATACAGGCCGGTGATTCCTAAACTATTAAGGCATTTCAAAAAATGTACATTTTATTGAAAGAAATCAAATGTTTGAGAAATGCACAGTTCATTGTCCCATGACCCATTTTCTTTCCACACATATTTTTGTAGAAGAAGAAATTAAGGACACATGATCAGTTGTTTGTCTTACAAAAGGTTTCATGAAAACAAGATATGTAACACAACATTACCTGGCAGCTGGAGGAGTGAATCATACACTTTACACTGAACCTGACCAGTGCTCTGTGATACACAGGTCTTCCACAGCCCCTCATACATCGCCTGAGCTGTGATGATGTTGTCTCCTGCGTAGGACGAAGCTTTCCATTCCACCATGGCTGTGGATGCTATGGAGCCAATGACGCCCAGGAAGGCCAGCGTGAAGCCAAGGAGCTGAATGCCTGCATTGGCCATTGTTTAGTGGGAAAAAGTTCCAGAAAATGGAAAAAAAGTTCTCAAAACGTTCTTGATGTAGTTCCAGCTGGTTTGGGGTGGTGGATCTGATCCCAAACAGTCTCTCTGCCTGTGCATCATCAGGTAAAACCCCAGAGGAGAGGAAAGGGAGGATCCAGGAATGTGCTTACCTCAGGCTGAGGTTAGGAGGAGCAGGAGGACATCTGGTGGAGGTGATGCTCTCCTGCAACTTTACTCCTGAACTTACAGCCTTACAGTAAGAATCAGAAATACTTTATTGACTGCCGGGATGGAAATTGGGTTTTGTGTTGCTAGAAATATCATAGTGTTATCAGTAGTAGTAGTATTAGGGGTGTTAACCCTAAAAAAAAAACATGAAATGAAAGAATGATTCAGTTTTCACAGGAGAGCACATGTCCTCTGATCTATTTGTTCTGTTTTGGTAAATAGTGACTCATCTCTTACTCAACTCTTTTGCTGAAACCAACATTTAAAAAATGTTGTCTTAATTTAAAATTAAGACAAAATTCCTCTGCTCTTTTCTATATTTTGTACATTCTAGCAACAATATCAGTCACCTGCATTCTGCTCTGTGAACTGATTGGCTGGATTACAGGATTTTTCACTCTTTTTGTTGCGAGCAGATGAAACCATGGCAGAAGCTGGCCACCGACCAAAGGTTTTGTCTTGCCTAATTCAGACTTGTTGTCGGCTGCACTTTGTGTCCACAAGGAAATTTGTTTCAATGCTGTGGGATCGCTGCAAGACCGAGGTTTGTTGAATTTCATTTATCTAAATAGAAAAATATACTTTGTTGCTGATTCTTCTTTTTGTGGGTGAATGGATGCTAAAGAAAGACAAGCTTGAGTTGTATGCATTTCTGCTTTAATCAATATCAACTTTGATTTCCTGTTCAGTCATACAAGCTTTCTTCATGTTTTGACAGTAAAACATGGACAAAGAATTGGGCCTGATTGTGATCCTGGCACTGCTTCTCTGTCCCAAAGGCAACACGGGCTCACAAACCTCTTGTCCATTCAAATGCCACTGTTTCACTTCAACCCAAGTGCTGTGTGCTGATGGAGGGCTGTCATATTTACCCAGGAACATGTCCAGGCAGGTCAAGGACTTTATCATAATATCATCCGATCTGCAGTACCTGTTCTCACACACTTTAAACGATAGCCCCCAACTCACCAAGCTCGTCTTCCTAAATAATGCACTGAGAAGCATTCACTCTCAGGCTTTTGAACATCTGGTTAGGCTGCAGGAGCTGGAAGTCAGTGGGAGCCTCTGGCTAGACAAATTATTTAAGGGGACATTTGACAAGCAGGAAAACTTGACCAAACTGAAGCTTAACTACAACGGGTTGAAGACGGTGCTCCCTGGCATGTTTGACTCTCTTATCCAGCTGGAAACTCTGCAGATGAAGGGCAACGTCATCTCAGATCTGCCTACATTTCTCTTTACGAACCTCCAAAATCTGCGTGTCCTGGATTTGTCCCAAAATAAGCTCGAAAGACTGACTTTTTCAGGTCTCGCAAGACTGGAGATCCTGAAAATGAACCACAACCTCATCAGCGAGCTTACATCTGACACGTTCCACAATATTTCTCGGCTGACAGAGCTTCATCTGGAGGGGAATAAGATATCAGAGCTCTCTGATGGCATCTTCTTTGTGTTAACTGAACTGCAGGTGTTGAACCTCCGTGGTAACCTTCTAACAACTTTCAGCGATAAAGTGTTTGGATTCGAGGCCTCAAATTTGACGGAACTGAACCTTAAAGGCAACAGACTGACAGAGCTGTCCTCTCTAAGCAGTTTTACATCTCTCTCCGACCTTAATTTGTCCTCTAACCAGCTCTCCAGCCTTCCTGAAGATGTTTTTAGAAATGTTACAGCCCTGGAGAATCTGGACCTGTCTGAAAACCAGCTCACCTCACTGCCCGAAATGATCTTTAGCAGTCTATTTAACATCGAGACAATCCACCTGAACAAGAACAGCCTGAGCAAAGTGGACGCCAAAGTGTTCGAGGACCAGATGCTCATTCAGCAGCTCTACCTCAATGACAACCAGATGGAAACTATGCCATGGGGCCTTTTAGACTCTTTTGCCATCCCGCACACAGTGAGACTGCATGGAAACCCCTGGAAATGTGACTGCCACATGTGGTATCTGCATGACTGGGTGCTGAGAAACAGCCAGGACATAGAGATGGTTGACAGGGTGCTCTGCGAGAGCCCCGGCTTTCTGAGGCGGCGGCCAGTCGCCTCCATCGACAGAGAGCAGCTGGTGTGTCGGCTGACTCAAGATGAGGTGCCTGATCTCAGCCGCTGTAGCCAAGAAGCTTTCAATAACACCGTGATCATCAAGTGTAAAGTGGATAAATGCTCTCCACTGACTCTGAAGGTACAGCTTCAGGAGAATGACGGCAGTATTAAGGAGCATACTTTCAATATTGAGCCTGAATATTCTCAATGTAGCAATGAGACCACGATCGAAAGCCCCATTCACTAGTTCTCCAAGTTAATTAGACTTTGTTCTCTGTGTAAATATGTCCTCATGCATTTGGCCTTTATTCACTGAAGGAGTCACATCATACAGGATGTTCTGACTGTCACAGTCAATACTGTAAACAAACCTGTAACTCATCAGCAACTGATAACCAGTTTACATGCATGCTGCTGAATGATAAGAGGGGTGGATGAACCCTTTTCCTGTAGGGTTCAAAGTTCAAGCCACTACTTTTTAAAGGTGCACTATGTAGTTTTGGGAAATCAACAAACTCTCTTTGCTTTCCTGACTGAATAAACAAACTGACCTTAAAGGACAACACTCATACTGTTTTACTTTTTTTATATGTGGCGGACCCTGCCACCTTTCTAGCTTCAAACAGTGTTCTGGGACCTTATTTTCCTCTGAGAACAGCTTGTTTATTCAGTTATGGGAAAAATAAATATTTCTGACTTTGTATTATTACCTCATTAATATTGTAAATATTAAAAATCTGAGTTTGAATTTCTTCTCCAAAACTACAAAGTGCCCCTTTAAGACCGGATCACTGCTAAAAGGAACTATGAGTTGCATGTAAATCATCTGCTAGCATGTGCTGAATCTACAGTAGATGTCTCTGGTTCCCCTGTTGATGACTGTCTTCAGACATCTTGATAACCACTACGCTAAAGTCATGATGTTGTCAAACTGATCAACCATGGAGTCACCGAGAAGTTTTGGAACACACTGCCGATGTGAAATGTCAATAAAATGACGTATTTGCATCATCAAATGATTAATTTGAATTGAAACAACACTTTGAAAAGACAGGAAACAGAGTTTCTCCTTAGGGCTGTGATGGAACAAGTATTAAATATTCAGATCCTTCACTTAAAGCAACATTATGTAGAAATTGGCCCCCCACAGTTTCTGAGTGGAACACCTCTGTCGTTAATACAAACGCCAGCTTTGTAACAGTTTGTCAGACGTAATGTAGGTGCTGGCTACAAACAAAACTCATTATGTCATAACAATGTTATGTGTTGAAAACTTTTACGTTGAAGTAAACATGTATGTAACACTGTGATCGTCCCCTCTCACTGAAGTTACATAGTGCAAACACAAGTGATAGAGAGGCGGAGTGGCCGAGACAGAGACACCATTCACCCTGTTACAAGACACTGAACCATCTACATGATTTTGAAGCTGTTATTTTAAAGTAAACAAAAAAGTTACCAAATGTTGCTTTAAGTAAAATGTTTCATACCACAATGTAAAAATTCTGCACTATCAACACAAGTACTATCAGCAGAATGTCCTTAAACGTATAAGTATATAGAATAGAATTTGATTTAGCATATATATTTTTTTATTTTTATGCATTCATGTGTATACAGCATTTTAATTCATGTGTATGCAGACTTAGATTACACCAGATGAGCTGTATGGAGCCATTTTATGGGTTGCTTTGTGACATTTAAAACAAGTGGACTATGAAACTTCACTCGACTTTCCATAAGCATGGGGGTGAGTAGATAATGACTGAATTTTCATTTTGGGGTGAACTTATCCGTTAATGCTACTTTTGACTAAGAGCTAGCTAGTTTAACCTTTAGCAACGCATTATTTTTTTTTGGCACTTATCAGATTTGTATGTAAAATCAAAATATGCAACATAACCTGTTAATGTAGTTGTCATGCAGTTAAATGTACAACATCACCCTCCCAAAATGCAGTGGGGTAGATTTATAAAATAGTATAAAAAAATATTTATTAAATTATTGTACGAATACCTAAAAATAAATGTTGATAGATATACTTACTTTACTTACATTTCAACACTGCCTTGGCACATATAGTTCAAAATTAAACAGGATTGCAGCAGTGACCCATCCTGTCATCTCTGGGTTTGAAAAGTCCTCCTCTGATCACTCCACTGCTCCTGAATACTGGGACGGATGATAAAGAGTGAGGGAGGAGGGAAGCCTTGACACAACAAGGCACACAGATGGCTACACCTTGAATACAGCACTCTAACCCAGGGTTAATAAGGGTCAAAGGCCAGGGGGTCGATTGGGTCCTCGGTCCGAGTTGAATGACATCACAATTCACATGACAAAAAGTGGTGGCTGTCTTCCTTCCACAGTTTGGAGGGACGGCCTTAAATTGGAGGTAATCCTCACTTGACCAAAACTATGGGATAAATGTGATATTTAAAGTACTGGGTTGTTAACTAACGAGCAACAAGACACGTGGAAGTCGTTAAGAGCATATCTGTATTCAGTGAGGGGGCTGGGGTTGATGTAGACATATCAAATATCATGTAGACTAATAAGATATATCAAAGTCAAAACAAAACACATTATTTTAGACAAAACATTCAATTATTTTTGGTTTTCTTTAATATTGTTCTCGTTATTGTGAAGTGATTTTTGGATAGTAGCTGTACTTAGTAATTTTCAGAGCAACTCTATTGCTCTCATCAATTTTGTTTCCAGCCACAACAAGCAGTTGTTTTCAGTAAGAAAGCTATGATAGGCTTTAATGCACGCTACGCTACCTGCCCAGCACCAAATAGCAGACAAAGTTAGCAACTAACTAATGAACATAATGGAGCATTCAGAAGCTAAAGAGTTGAGGGGGAGCATAACTGAGCCAAGAGGACAGGCAGGACTTACCTTCATCTGGTCAACAGAAACTTGACTCCTAACTGCTAATGTTGCTTCATGCTTGCTAAAAATAAGCGACTGTATGCTAACACATTAGCAATATCTACTGTGCAAGTTGGTAATATGTCAACAATGTGTTTACAGCTTTTTATGCAAAACAAATGCAGCCTTGAGCTTCTTAACCCCATGTGATTAACGGCTGTTTCTCAAAAACTACAAAGATTTATATTACATGCTTGGTACCATTGGATTCAGAACAACTGTAATTTCAATAATATTAGATAGTAAAAGTGATACTTAGTATGTCAAATGACAGTCATACTCAAACAAAATCAAATATGTCTAACAATGGCTTATATATAGGCTTTATAAATATGTTAAATTAAACATTTTAAGTTTGTAATGTGCAGCTTCTTGTCTTGACCTGTCCACAGCAAATTTTTGTGTTTCTAACATAAACAAAAGCAAAACGTTAGTCATTGATAGGTTAAAATGTAGACAAAATCACTTTTATGGAATCTATGATAATATTGTCTTCAGCATATTCTGTATCTACGTATATATACTCAAACTGAAGTGCTGTGTTTTTAGCTGCACAGCAGCTTCAGATAAAGAACAAATGTTTTATGCATCATTTTATACTTATTTCGCAAAAACTGAGCTCAGTGTATTTGGTATGTTTGTAAAGATGAAACCACTGTTGGGTACAGCATAGTTTCTGACGTTAATAGAGTTATCTTCAATGCCCAACCACCTGTCAGCATCCATCACTGCTGCGTATTGCTGGGCAAACTAACAACAGCAGGGTGTGAGCGCAGTCCTGAGGCACGATGAAAAGTAGCTCCTAACCCCCACGGTCAGATCCTATCTCCCTGTCCTGCTTAGTGGGCAGTTAGCGTCGGTCACCACGCTCCTCACAGCAGCTCTTCAGAGGGGAGAGGAAAGAAGAAAGAAAGGGGTGCAGACATTATCTGGTCACACACAAAATGTCCGAAACAACACAAAGCACCGGGGGGTTTCCCACAGAGTTTAGACCAGGCCGGTGAGGAGGGAGGTGTCGAGGGCAGGGCCGAGTCCTCGGGACAAAGAGCAGAGGTCATCAGAGACTCAGTGCCCGGGGCAAGGATTCAAGAGGAGAGGTTTTGATCTGAAAATGTAAGCTAATCATGTCGCTGTCCAATCGACAATTTTATTGTTAATAATATCATGCTGTATTAAAAATGTCTCAGTGTTGAGGACAAAAGAAATTAATGGAAGATTTATCTCTACTTTACTTATCACGCCCATTGTTTCTCTTTTTAAGCTTGAATTAAATGAGCTCATTCAATCGTGAAATGATAACCAACACCAGTTACCATTATGTGGGTAGGTGTCTATTAGAACCTCCCTCTCAGCCAATCAGATCGTGATACACATCCTCCATGACACAATGACCTAAACATCTCAAGAACACAAATAGGCCATTTTGCACACTCAAAATGTGAGCCTTGCTTACAAACAAGGGTCAATATTTACCCCTCAGTGCACCCAGACCCCCGGGTGGAGGCTATATTGGCGATGCTGACCAAATTAAGAACAGCTGACCTGATGTGGGTGTTAAGTGGACGCAGAGATGTCACCAGAATGGTAATCTTTTAGCATACTGGTACACTGGCTTTTGTCTTGTCCGTCCCTATGGGATGATAACAAGAGGCTATAAGCTCCTTATCATCACATTACAATTATGGAGGATGAATCAGGAGCTGTGGCCCTGTGGACGTTGCTCTCATACCACTATCCTTGTTTTGTTTGCAGCTCCACAGTTTGAGAGGTTTTATTATGCATGCATGCAGCCCCTCGTTGTATAGTGAAGAGTCACAGCAAAACAATTGAAATACCTCCCACACTTCAATTTCAAGCAGTAGAAGTAATTTCTGGAGAGGCCATTGTTGCACCATGGAAAGAAATACTAAGATGTTGCTTGAGTGTGCTTCACAAATGATGTCGTAGTAAAGCACTGCTAAGAAGCACCATTCACATAACAGTTGAAGAGTATGCCCGCATCAGGTACAAATCTTGTGTCAAAACTGAGAGAACTTCATTTCCCAGCAGTGCTGCACAAAACCACAGTCTGCAGTTTACATTAATAAGTTGGCGATGTATTTTGGTCCACATGCTTTACAGCTCTTCTCAAAAGTAAGTGGGAGTTTAGTGGGAGTCCTGGAGATTTTAAGATCAATCATTCAAGAGAAAAATAAACACCAATCAAAGAGATTTTCATAATGTGGTCACCTTAAAGTCGTGCTAAAGGTGTCTACTGAGTGCTTAGTTCTGGTTAAATGATTCATAGCACATCTATAAAACCATTTGGTTTGCACTAACTGGACAATTTTTAATACCCATATTTATTATTTGTAAATAAAAATACACTGCCCACACTGTTTATAATTACACTGTTCATATTGTAAATATTAGTACAGTGTTCATATTGTAAATATTATGTATATACGAGTAAATTCTATTTCTTATCTTCTTATTATATTGTTTATTTTTTTACTTTTTATTATTGTTTATTGTAATTACTGTCCTTTGGCTGCTGTGACAAAGAAATTTCCCCGTTTGCGGGACAAATTCTGATTCTGATTCTGATTAGTTACAATTAGTGAAACAAAATATGGATTTCGGCTGATACAATAACTGATAAATACCTGCTGGTCATGGCCGATACCGATAAGATAACCGATAATTTCACATTTTTGTATCTTAAAAATAAGTTCACCTCAATAAGGCACACCTGAGGGAGACAGATTATGAAGATGTAGTGAGCAAAGACGGATTACTTAATATTTCATAGCTCTACTAGGATTTGTCGTGTTAACATTTTCCTTCCTCCCTTTACCCTTGTTCTTCTTCTTCTCTGTGTTTACCAGGGATTGCAAACCGATGGTGCAAATAGCCATCTACTTTCTTTGTGAATGCTGAGCTTGTTGAAAGCAATTTGGCTTCATATTTTGGTCTCTACTTATCAGCTAGAATTTCACAGTATACATTTTAATTGTGAAGGCGATAAGATAAATCATGAGTCTTAATTATGGCTTATAAACCCTGTATACAGTGTGATTTATGTATGATATACCAGTAGTATGAAAACAAATCATAAAGCTATAAAAAAAAGTTTATGGATGATTCAAGTTTATTACAGATGGAGAGGAATAGTAAATCAGGCTGCACACTATAAAGTCACAGTTGCATCAGATGACTGGCTGCTTCATTCATGCTTCACAATCTCTGGCTTCTGACTCTCAACTCTCAGTAATGTCCTATCGTGTTCATGTAGTTGCAAAGCGTGGCCATTATAATGTAACACCTCTCAGTCGTCACTACTGCCATTAGCTGCTGCAGCCTCCTCTGACCCAGCCCAACATGTTCATGTGTGTCAGAATAGAAAATGTCAAACCTGCAAAAATATCATCTGGCAAAATATAACACAAGAGTTGCCTTTATTGTGGGGTCAGTGTATGTTCTCTGCCACAAACACAGTTTTTGTATGATTATGTATTCAGCTTGCAGTCACCAGCACCACCAGCCTTGAAGTACATGCTGTGCAGGAAGCTTTTCTCTTCCGGGCGGAGGTTAGCAAAGGCCTGATTGTTGGAGGAATTTTTAAAGGGCAGCACAGCCTTCCCCCCAAATCTAATTGTATAAATGGTCAGTTATTTGAAGATGTTCCTACTGAACTTGTTTTTTGTTTTTTTTCATCAATTGAACCATCCAAAGTAATTGTTGAGTGATATTTTTACAACCAGGTTCAGCAGGCTAAGAGGCACTTAGCTTAACTGTCTGCAACATTTCTGATCATCTGACAGGTTATAGACAAGCCAACATTCTAACAAGATTATAGTTTGCTTTTGGATAATTTGTTGGAGCATTTCAGCTTTCCATTGATATTATATTGTCAGGAGGCAGACAGGAAACACTGATAAAGAGAGAGCGAGAGACTGCGTCATGCAGCATGACGAGGGTTACACAATTGTCACATCTTGGCCCAGTGTAGGTACCCAAGGTACCTTTTGCTCCTCTCTAATAATTGTCCAAAACAAACAATTTGTTTGTGAATCTAACATCAGTATTAGCGATGTCATCTACAACTTGGTGAGTTGTAATTAGAGGCCATCTGGTACTGGATTTTGGGGGCAGATGCAGATATCCATATAAGGGAGTACAAATTGCGATATTGATATAATGGTCGATATTCATATTCATACATACAGTTTATATGTGATTATCAGACACAAGTTCAACAATTAACCTTATAGTATACCTTATAATCAGAGTGCACCAAAACAGTAAACGTAACTCACTGGGAATTAAAAACATGATAGATTACCCCAAACACCTTCTCTAAATAATATTCTTATTAAAAAAAAGGTTTCATATTGGTGCATATCAGACATAAATGCCGATACCAATATATCTGTGATGGGCAAATATTGCCCAACTGATGTATTCGTCAGTCTCTCGTAATAATCTAGACTTATCCTTTGAGCCTCCCCTTTAACTCCTCAGTCTACACCTCACATATAGTTTGCCATTCTTGCCAAAAAGTTAAGACTGTAACTGGAATTTGTATTAGAAGATGTCTCATTTTGAAGGGACGCCTGCAGTGAAAGTGTATCTTTACGTTCCTCTTCATAAGCCTTCATGAGCATATGGCCAATAACTTCAGAGAAAACAAGACCTCCACTCCCCCTCCCCGACATCCAACACAACGTCTCCTTTGAAGATGCGACGACTTGTGATGTAGCACCAGAGTTATTGGTTTTAATGGCCACACCATCATCACTCTGTGTGGGTCCAAAGTCATAAATTTTCCACTTCCAGTGTTATCGTGTCACACTGATCCTAAATTCACCCCCCGGAAGCTCCACTTCCACCAGTATGTTGTTGAGTTTTTCAAAAACAACCAGCTAAATCAAAAAGGGATGAATTGGAGTGAAGGGACAAGGAGCATTGTTCATTCACTATTGATATCGAGTGCATAATCCATTCATTAGCCTTGATGTGAACCGCCGCTGACTACTTCGACCCCCATCAGGCACCATAACAACCCTAAGAACAATACTACGCCGATCCACCCGCAGAGGCGGAGGCGGTGAAGGTTTCCGGTGAGTGTCAGGGAACCTGTCACTGTTGTCACTGTGTTTGTGAGGGGAGGCCATCAATCACAGAGCGGAGCAAAGGGGCAGACCCTTCTCTGCTCCATGTTTACTTCTCTGCTTCACGAGGTTTGGGAAAATACTGCATCAAACTGAAGAGTCGATCAGGGAGGGGCAGGGAGAGGGGATAATAAACAATTAGACAAAAGACCCCAGTAAACAGCTCAAATTGCCTCAAGAATGGCATGAAAACTGCGGAAGCTCCTCCATCCAAACCACTCCAGCTTCTCCATCACATATGCTGTAGGTATGGACTGGAGCAACCTGCCAGCACTTCCCAGCTCCTCTTATCTGAAGAGAACAGCCTGGCCCGAGGAGTTCTCAAAAGTCTTTAAGAGCAGGACCTTTGGGAGCGGGCAACAATAAGCCTTCTTTAGCACTGTGAAAGTGACAGCATGGTCCCCCACCACCACCATCACCCCTCCACCCCACCAGCCATTAAACCTCTTCCTGGATAAACAAGGGGAAGGCCCTTTATGAAGATGGAGAGGGTCACAAAGAGAGGATCCATTGAGCCACTGAGGGGCCCGTCTTTGTTTTTGTGTTTCGGAGGGTCTCCTCAAAGGATGCTCTGATAGGAGGGGGAGCTGTATTTTTGTCTTTAAGTCCTCCTTACTGCCAGTCGTGTCTCAGCTGTGCCAAAACAGAGATGTAAACTTAATTGACTGTATCATTTGCACAAAGTGAGGAGATTTAATAAGATTTAAAGTGGCAGATGATTTGACTTGCATTTACACTGACGTCTACGTTGAAAGGCAGAATTAAAAAACTAATTTCAGTATTTGCTCCTTAAAAGAGTGCAGAATATCGTGCACCAGTTCTTTAAGAAACAAAGTGGTCACTGCAGCATTTACCTCTGTTATGATCTAATCCCTTAAATTCCATGAATATTAAATCAGGAACAACCCAGCGCTCGTGGATTGTGTGTGCGTTTTGCCTCTGGAGGTGCCACTGTTTGATGCTGTCAAAGGGAGGCCCTGTCTTCTGGTGATGGGCTGCCAGGTCTGTTGATGGGTTGCCAGATTCAAGGCAACATGCTGGCAGAGCTGCGTTTGTCTTCGGAGTGTGAATGAGGGGCACCTGTGACCTCTGGTCACGCTCTGCTTGTGTCCTGCGGTGTGAGCACCACGCTCAGGACGCACGCTGGGCCCGTCAGCCCATCAACTGTCCACTAAATGGAGGACGATTGGACGGGCTCTGCAGGGCTGACAAGCTATTATGCAAATAATACACTCGAAGCATTTTTTAAATCAGATATGCTTTGTGAAAAGGGTTGAATCGTTTTTATGAATGTGAGTTATCGCTCATCTAGAGGGAAGACACCTCAGAAAGTAAGAACATGTGAGTGAACCCAATATCTCATGTGGTCTGGGCTTCATTTAGCGCCCTCACTGGGTTCACCATCGTGCCTCTATCAGTTTCAGCATGATTTCCCATCTGGCAGCAGCAGTCAGGCCTGCGCGTGTCAAGAGACCCAGCTCCACCTGCTCCACCCGCCTCCCCTGCCCTGACAGCATGCCTTCTGGGCTCAACACGACCTCTCGGGTTCCTTACCTCATTAGAGAGGTATTCATACTCTCTGCAGAGCAGGTCTGCCTGTCACCGTGAACAGGATGATCAGGTGTGGACAAGTCACACACAGAAGTGGGGATATGTTTAAACGTGAAATGACTTCCACGGGTCTGAGGTGAAGTGTCGCAGTCCGTGAGAAGAGAAATGACAAAGACATCAGCGCAGCAAACATTGTAGTAAACATCATAGAAACATTTTATTAATCTCACAAAAATACAGTGCTTTTCAAGAGCTTTTCGAGGATCTTCTCGACCTCCTGAGCCCATAACAACATCAGAGAAAATCACAGCGAGCAAAGAGGCAAGAACATCTAATGTCCATGTATAAAAAAAACGCAAATGTGTGTAAACATCCCTCTCAGGTGGGTTTTAGAAAACATTTACAAAATGTACAAAAATCGTGTGTCATCATGTGATAGTCCTTCCTTGAGCTGATGTCCTACCACGGCCTCCACACAGAGTCTGACGTGACCGCCGGTGCAACAGGTGACATGTGATGGCTGCCCTGTGCGCTCAGAGGCACGAGAGCCGCGCTGGGAACGAGGAAAGCAAACTGTCCATCCGGCGTGGGCACCACCTGGAAGCCGCCGCCGCCGCCGCCGCCGTACAGCTTCACGGCGTCCGGGGAGACGTGCATCGCCGCGCCGCTTTTGCAGGGCATCAGTGGAGCGGGCGCAGCTGGGATCTGTGTGCCTGTCAGTGCCCCAGCTGGGTGAGGCGTGTAGAAGTTGACGCCGTTGATTTGGGTGACACAGGCTGACAGGTGGCCGAGGAGGCGAGTCCTCACCTCTGTGTTCACCCCTTCACAGGTGGACAGGAAGCGGGTGACCTCTCCGACACACTCACTGAAGCCGGCTCTGTATTTAGACAGGACTGATGGGTCTGTGTTCACAGCAGCTGGAGGGGAAAATACAAACACACACATTAAAATCATATAAATAGATAAATAATTGCACACATCGGCTGATTTAAATGATGTAAAATGGATCGTATTCATGCATTTGAGGCCTTTTGAGATCAGTTCTTAATGCGGAGCGCACCAGCTGTGAGCAGGCAGTAAATCTCAGAGACCAGTGGGAACATGTTTACCATCTAAAGTTAGACATCCGAGAATGACTGCAGCACATCAACACGGTCCATCCAGAGACTTACCAGACATCTGGAGTCTCTGCAGGTTCCTGAGGTGCTTCACTGTCATCTCCAGGATGTCCGCCTTCTCCAGTTTGGAGTGTCTGGAGCTCTAAACGGATACAAAAGTGACCAGTTAGTGCTGAATTTGATCACTTGGTTCCTAAACTCAATTTATCTTGGAACAGAAATGTGATTTTCTTATATCTCCTCACATCTTTCTTGAGAGCGTCCATGATGAGGGTCTTCAGCTGGCCCAGACTCTCGTTGATGCGCGCTCGTCTCCGCTTCTCCATGATGGGTTTGGAGGACTTGAAACAAACAAAAACAACAGTTGAGATGATTGTTTTCAAGATAAAAAATAATAGCCAGCAAACATGTTTTCACAGCAGCTACTTCATGTACCTTTCTGTTCTCCGACAGGGTGCGGGGTTTGTCGGGTGTGGACTCCCCGCTGGCCGGTGTGGCAGCCACAGAGGAGGGAGACGTCCTCTCTAAAGTACCGGTTGGCATCTTAAAGTTTGAGATAAAACCAGTCCGAACAAAAACTTTATCAGTGACAGAAACAAGTCAGTCCAGTCCTGTGAGGGTGAGTCCCGCCTTCTCCTGGCACACAGAGCAGTTTACTGGTGATAAGTGGCTCCTGTCCGGTCGCCAGCCTCTCAGCAGCCGTCAGTCCGCTCCTGACTCCAGCACCTCGAGCTTTATCTGCACAGCCCGAGCCTGCACGCGAGCGGCTCGTGTGCGAGTTTCCCCGGTTTCATCCGTCCGGCCAATGAGCGCGCGGGATACGGTGCCGGGGGCGGCGGGCTCGTGCGACCAGGCGCTCCCATTGGCTACCTGTCGGGATGCTGAGAGAGAGTTTTTACACGGAAGAGTTACTTTATAGTGAAGAGAAGTGCTGCAGACCAGGTGTGTTACCTGTGAGATTAGATCAACTGTGCGCCATGAAGATCTAATGTGTTGATGAGACATTTATTGTGATAAAAAGTTATTTAAAAAGCAGATTAAACTGTAATTAATGTTAAATCCATTAGTTGATTTGGTAGTTTAATCTCTTTTTATGCTGATAATTTACTAATACATTATTTACGATTGATTTTTATCACATAAAATACTAGATACATAGACTTGTTTCTCCTCTTCATTATATTACTTCAGATTGCACTGTTTCCATGTTTTGACAAAAAAATGCAGTTTAGCATAAGTTGTTATAGTAATATAGCCTACACTACACATGTATGGATATATGAATACGCTAAGATAAAAAGACAGTAACAAACAGTATTCACAGTATGAACAGAGTGAAATGAATTCACTAAGATATATATATACACATTATTATTACTTATTAATGCAACAAATGTTGAATTAATTAGTTTACCAATTAAAACTAAAAGTTAAGTAACTGATATCTCTTCTATGATTTATTATTTTATTGTTAAAACTAAAAGTTTAACCTTCAGATGATTAAGCATTCATCTGTACAATAAACAGACAAATTAAATCTGTTAAAAAAATTACTTTTTAAAAACGTTTTCTCAGAAACTTCTCATCACGACAATATCATTTTTATATTTGCTTGTCATCAGATTAAACAAATAAATCTAAAGTATCTTTATGCAGCAAACACAGAAGCTGCTCCACTTGTATTTTATGTGACTTGATGAATGATACGGGATGTGAGAATATTTGTGTCAGGAGAGGCAAACCAGGCAAATGTTTGCGGACCCCAAAAAAAGTAAGGGGAAAGGGGCACCTGATGGCCACTCATATTGCCATATTTTGACAACTATAAACCCCTTATACCTCCCAGTGAGGCACTCTACTGTGCACCACCGAATAATTGTTCTATGTGTTGATGACTTTGGAATCACCACTGCACGTCTCCAATTACTGACACTAACTCTGATAGTTGTAGAGGTGATTTAACAATCACAATGACATTTTATTCATTATGTTATAATTGAATATTTTAAAAACTGTGTAGAGAAATGACTTCACCCACTACTGTGTATCTGATTGTACACACACACTCTGTTTCTGGGGTCACTGAGTGCTTCAGAGTTTGAGGTGAACACACACACAATCCTCTGACACACTCCAGGCCTGATGTCCAGTGAAGAAGAAAATCTCCGACACACTCAGCTGTCCTCTCACTGCCGTGATCTCTGACATCTCCTGTCTGTTATCAAAAAACACAGCTGAATAGTTACTTTGAACCATCAGAAGTCTTTTAATCATTTTAGTGTGTTTTTTAATGGATATAAGAAGTGTTTGTCTTTAAAATCTTTTAAGTGACTTTAGCCGTTTTGTGAAAAAACCTAAACCCAAATGCTGTTTGTAAATGAAGTTGTTTTTTCTTTGGTCTGTAAATGACCAAATTCACTGACTTTTAAGAAAGCATTTAAATCTGTTATAGTTTTAATAAATAATAACACTATTTTCAGTGCTTTAATTAAAACTTTCAGGATATATCAATGCATAAAGACAATGCATATCCTCTCTCTCTGAGTTTTTTTAGTCTTAACGTAAGCAAGCCGCAATTTCTTCTGAGATGTTATAATTTAATAGCTCTTTTCTTGTCTCTAGTTACAGTACAAAACATTTAAAAGCTGTTTTATTTTTTATTTTTTTATATATATTTTTAATCCTCATTTACACCAAATCTTTCATTAAGTACATTCATTTATCTTGTCTTATAAAATCAGACACATTTGAGTCAGCTGTGCCACAGAACAACAGAAGACGGTTTCCTACAACAGGATGGAAACACAGATATCATAAAGAGCCTAATATTTTGTACATAACTGAGCCAACATTACTTTTCATTTTAAAGTAGTTTCCTTCTTTATTGCCCGTTTTGATAAACTAAATTTACAACTTAACAATTGTTGCTGTCTGATAAATGTATGTAGAAAAAGCTTTTGATGGTTCTTAATTGCAATGTTTTGTTTTTCACACTAAAAATGATTAAATAAATAATTAAAGATGTTTTCTCAAGGAGCCTGTGATAAATTTAAGATTTAGCAGAAGATTAAGTAGAATTTCTCAAAACAAAACAACACAGAGGAAGCAGTTTTTGCAGAGTTTAAGGTGCACGTCTATTCTTTGTTTGTTTTTTATCTTTACTCTTTGTGTTTCCTGTTTTTAAATATTTCTTTAAGCTCTGTTTTTGGCTGTCTGAAGTATGAGATGAACTACAAAGTAATTCTGATCGTTATCACTATTACAAATTAGACCATTGCCTCTAATCATGTTCAGTATCAGTGTGAAAAGGACACATGCTGCTTGTTGCACAGTTTAATTGATATATGTGTTGACAGACATCTCTCTCTGGTGCAGGTTCAGATGCCTCTATCCTCCCTGATGGACTTCAAACGCTCTCTGAAAAGCTCCTAAACCCTCAGAGGTGAACTGACCCCAGAAGCCAGGTCAGTGTTTGTGTCCACATCATCCTCTAAACTTCAAGCACGGCTGGCTTCTCCACTTGAGTCAATATTAAGTTAAGCCAAATTAAATCAAGTCAAACCTCCAGACAGATTGAGTTTGGCCTGTTACATAACTAATTTACAACATCAGTCGAAGTCAAAGATCTGCGACCATCAGTGTGTATTTTACACAAAATAGGTTATAACTGTTGGATGCTGTTGTGTCTTCAGCCCTGTAGAAATGTTTTTCCCAAATAAATTTTCAGTTTCCCACTGAAACACCCTGGACTCACTAACAATGAGCACCTCAGGCTCTTCTACCAGTCGTCCTCCTGGGATCACTTAAAGTGCTCAGTTAATCTCCTAACTGGATGTTTTAACAAGATGCTCCTTTAAAACAGCCCAACGAGAGGGGTTTCTGGAGAAGAGGCCGAGCAACTATAAATTACATCCTATCAGTTCTGTTTTCAGTGAGCCTGCCGCTCCGCCACAAACAAGCCTTTATTGTGCGGACGGTGATGTGGACATGAGGTTTATAGCGCAGCCCTGATGTATATCAGTGTGGGAACCCAGGGATGGGAGGCTCCACAGAGAGAAGGAGGGTTAGAGAGATATCAGGGTCCAGCATGTGACTGATAAGCACCAGGGAAACAAAGAAAACATGAATTATTTTGGGTTTTGTTTTTTGACTACATTCTGATATGTTTACAAGTATACAACACATCAGACTTTGCAGGAATATAATAATAATTGTCTAAATTTGCATAATTGTCTCTGGTGTTTAGATATATTAGAAACAAGAGGTAGGAACCTGAATCAAATTACCAAATAGTTAAAAGGCATTATATCATCAAAGACAACGGGGAAAAATAAGTTTAAGGTGCAAAGAATAATAAAGTAGAGTGTGAATTAAAGATTAACTAAAACATCTACAGGCCATGTTTAGCTTTAATGTCAGGAGGATGAACTCCTAAAGTAGAAATTCAAAGAAATGAATCGCTGCTCTATGACCGGCCTTTAAATGATTTGGTCACCATAATAAAGGCTTTTTAATATTCTCTTCCTTCTTTGATACTTTGTCTTGTATTCGCAGTGCCTCTGGTGTCTTATTTTAATTCAAGGACAGCAAACACCAAAGAGAGGAATCCTGACCTGCCTTGATTCTATCAAAATTTATGTTTGCTTTATTGTCTGTGATGTTCTAATTTTATTGACTTTGACATCCAAACTTCTTGAAATACTTCTAAAGGTCCTAAAAATTCAGAGAAAATCCTAAGAACAGTATTTAATTGAATACAACAAGCTCGGCCCGCCAGAGAAGCCAATACTAAGACCACTCCAACCACTTTTTCTGTACTCAAAGTGTTTCAAACCTTTTTTAACAGCTGTGTGCTATAAACTAACATCACAATGAAAACAATATCAGATCCAGTAGGATACTAATATTTTCAGACCTTTCCGGTCAAGTCAAGTCAATTTTATTTGAACAGTGACAAATCACGACAGAAGTTATCGCATGGCACTTTTCATATAGAGCACATCTAAACTAGAGGTGTCACGACTGACAGATATGGACGATAACCTTGATATTAAAAAGTGAAATATAAATATTGTGTTAATTATCCACATGACATAATATTGTGTGAATAATTTGGCGCAGATTTTAGGTTTTGTTGATCTTTTGTTATTAGTTCATCTGGTTGCCTTTTCATATTTATTAAATGTTCTTTTTGTAAGCTTTTGTACTGTCATGGTTACAGACGCTCTCTCCTCCTCCCACTTGTATTTTGACTATTTTTTACCGTTATTTGCCAAAGAAAAAAAGATAAAACACACATTAAACTCAGTTCAAGATCAAACGTTATGTAGAGATCATGATAATATAGCTAATGTGAATTTGTTTGGCCACATTAAGTATTTAGTGAAAATCTGATATGTCAGCTCCAAAATAATAAGACCATACTCTTTATAAAACTCCTCGCCAGAGATAGGTTTGGTATTTACCTTGGCCATTACTTTTAAAACCACAGCATCAGCTCCAAGGTTGTTGTCAAGAACGGAATACAAAAAAATGTACAGAAGATTTTGGAGCTACTGACATTACTTCTGTCTACGTCAGAGTCCATCCTTAGCCTCAACTTTGATCCAATCAAGACAGAATCAGTACACTTGATGGAAATTCTTTGGTGAGAGATTTCATTACAGAAATAGTAAATAACTAATATAATGTATAAAGAAATAAAGACAGAGTATAATATCAGTAAAAGTCATCAATAAGGTATAACACAATAAAAAGTATAAAAGGCATAGGTATGAAGCAGCAGGAGTACTGTATATACAATACTGTATATTATATGTATATAAGACAAATAAATATCAAAACAGAATGTAACATAAATTACGTCTAAAGGTAAGAAAGATATGGAACAATAATTTGTGCAGTAGCAACAAATATAAACAGAATATAACTCGCACTTGAAATGGTATAGCATCAAAAATGTATAAAGCAATAAATATAAAAACGGGGTGTGAGAGTAATAGAAGGTGTACAAGCTGAAGGTGCAGCAGCAAGTATACCTATAAAAGAAGTCCTTATTCTATTCAACTCACCAGCCAATGCCCATTTAATGTGTTTATTTCATCCCTATGAGGCACCAGGATGGCTGAATCATCTGCAACCTGCTCAGGTTCTGCTCTCATGTCACTTCACTTGTCACATGTGACTTCAGTTTATTCAGTGAGGACCAATTTGACAGATTGCAACATAATATTTTACAAATCATCCAAAAAGAGCAGCACAAATGTGACAAGCCTCTGTGCAGTGGGTGGAGTTTTTTACACAGAAACAGTTGCCAGTTGTCACACTCCATCTTCACCTGGTCTGAAAGCTGTGGCCCCTGCTTTCCTCTCCTCCACCCAGCCTCCATGTGGGCAGTGAAATGACCATCCTCATCATCAAATACTGCGAGGGTTCCCTTTCAACTGCTGGTATGAAAACATCTCGGGCCGGGAGGGGAGGGCGCAGACAGAGGGGATCACTTAAACATCTCATCCAGCGCCTTGCTCGCTCTCTCTGCATCCCTCCTTCTCCCTTTGAATCCCCCCTTAAAGAAGGGAGGGGGGCCCTCCCATAGCAACTCCCAGCCCCCGGCTCTGCCCGCCTTTTGTCCCCCTCCCCAACAGCAGTTTCTGCTCCAGAAGCCTTAGACAAGGCCTCCATTAATTGCGGGCCTGTGTGGAATACACGTGGGACAATGGGCCCAACAGAGTGTCCGGCCCCCAGACAAGGCTGGAAACAAGTGGTACAGGAATCCGGCAGAATAGACTCGTCCTGGCTGATGTCACTGAATACATTTACCTACCTCAGAGCGCATTCACTCTGCGCTTTGTTTTATTTGGACAAAAAAAGAGAAGGGGTAGGGGGAGGTAGCGGTATCAATGGAGAAGAGGAGCTGGAGGAGGGGGGGGGGCTCAAGGATGGGAAATAACTGGTTGTCATGGTGACGCGCTGAATCAAAAATATGGTCGAATTTAGCGGAGGCAGAGATGTAAAAAGGGTAGAGGGCATTAGATTAAACCCTGCGTGAGATAAGAGAAGGCTGAAAACAGAGGTTTAGTTTTTCTAGCGTATTCAGGCCTGTTTATACGGCAATAAAGAGCGGATAAAGGAGTGGGAGATTAGCAGACTCATCTGGGCTCATGTTTGTCAACAACAACCTGAGCAGTACCAAGTCAGCTTATTCCAAGTCAGTACACCAGCAGAGAGGATGCTTAGCTATGGCAAGTGAAGCTGCGGAGGAAAAAGGGGGACCATAGCAACTGGTATTTCAGCATAACAACCTGCCATCTGTCACCTAACGTGGTGGGTTCTTTCTTAAAAAAAAAAAAAACAGCATTTAGATCTTCAACTCGGAGGCAAAGGCAATGAGACTGAAGTCTTATTGAACTCCGGGTCTCCCCCTTTGAAAAGGGAGCCCAGTCATCGCCTTATCCCTCATCAAATTGAAAAACGCTTTTAGAGATTCTAAGAGAGGCCTCACATTTAATTTTTAAAACCCAGACATGAAAGTGTTCCCAAACCACATTCAGCAGTGGAAACTCTTTAAAGGACTAGTTAGCATGTAGATTATATGCATTTCAGTGCATTGTCAAAGTATCTAAGTGTATTTACATGTTAATATGTTCAGGGATACTATCGTCTTGAAAAGGTGTCGGGGGGAGGCTGGTTAACCGTGTATTTTTCTCTCTGTGCACCATGGGAATGTGATTTCTTTGTGCCATCAAGGTTCAAACACATTCCTGTAAGGCCATGGATATTATGAGCGCTTATTCCCTGCAGCAAAACAACCTGTTGATCCTGGCTTTAAGATGACGCTCCTCTCCGTAAATATACGGTGAAGTTAACTTAGCGAGGTCTTTTTTTTTTTTTACTTTCTGTTGGATAAAAGATGGTGGAGCTGCTTCTTTTATACGAGCGCCAAGCCAACAAGCTTCAACAAGAGCTCGCTGATGCACTGCCATGTGGCGCTTATCCTTATCCATGATTAGTCCATATCCATGAGTGTGTTTGCACTGGGATTTATGAATGTGAAGATGGCCCATTCTTGCTGCTCAAGATGACTCACAAGACCAGCGTTTTGGCCACTTACGCGGTGAAAGCAGCCTGGGGGATGCCCTTTCAGCACTCGAGGACCTCTGGCTGAGTCCCCTTCACACGGCAGATCAGCCTCACTTGGGAAAAAAAAGTCCCCGCTGTCCTGAGGGATGGCGCGCTCCTCGTCCCAGGGCCTCCCTCCTTCACCTGCCGGCTTAGTACTCATCACTTATGCACATAATCCCTGGTTAGCGCATGTGATCCACCGGCCCAGGCTCAGGCCCCTGGCCCCCGAGCCTCCCCTGCTCACATGCTTGCTGGGTGGCTCCTGGGTGGCCATGGCAACTCTCATCTTCTCATGACAGTTAGGCTTCAGTCATGGCTCTAAGTCCCTCTTCAGTCTGTGCGTCTTTTTCTGGCCGCTGCTTTCTGTCTCCTAAAGCCCTCCTCTGTTTGTGTGGTGCTCTATCTATGGCTCTCTCTGTCTCTTTTCTCCCGGTTTAGCCGTTCCCATGATTCGGCCCGGCTCAGGCTGAGAAACCGGCTATAACTCAGCAACAGTGTGGCTCCTTCGGGGGCCACGAAAGTGCATTAATGCTATTCTAGTATACGTTTAAAGAGCGGATTCAGATTGTGGAGCAAACGATGGCCTGACCTCGTTTTATTGTGAGTCTGATCTGCAAACTGAGATTGTAAGATACACTTGTGCACTTCTTTTCAGTGCGCTCACTCCAGGCCTTCGAGTGCAGATCACCTTACCAGGACGCAGCCTCGACCATTAGTTTGTTTAAAGCTCTGAATATCGCACAGGGCCCTTGGGGATGAGCGAGAGAGAGGTAACCCGGCAAAGCTGTGTGGCCCCACACTAACAAGTGTCACAGTGATCCAGGCCCGTCCTCCCCCTGTGTGAACGCCATGTGAGAGGCGGCTCCATCCATGCCCCTGCCACCTCCGCACAAGGCCCTCCATTGACTTCTAACCTGTTGAGGGACCACAGGAGACAAAGAGCCGCGGGGCGGGGCCCGTCCCTCCGACAAGCCTGTGAACAAACGTTAACACGGCTGCAACTGTCCACCCCCTGAATCACTGAATTTATTGACCAACCACAGAGCCCATTCAGGCCTGCGAGGACTGATAAAGGAAGGGGGACAGGGACGCCGTGAAGGCCCGGAGCAGGAGCCCATGCTTAGGGGACAGGAGGGAGGAGAAGGGCTTTGTGACCGTCTGGTGGGTCACAGACCTTTTACCAGACGTGGGTGCCTTTGTGTCATCTGTAAAATGAGGCCAACCGTAAGTGAGCATCAGGTTGGCCTTGTGTCCTGACTATTAATCAAGACGAGGGCCTTATGCACGTCCGGCAACCTTCAGAGAGGACGTCTGCTTGTGTGAAGAATAAGTGAAAGTATGTGTGTGTGTGTTGGGTGTTAACAGACACACAGAGAAAGCACCTAAAACGAGAACTTTTGGGGCAGAAAAGTGTGTAACTGTGGCCGTTACTCGCCAATTTATTCTAAGCAGGTCAGGGCTGATCTCTCAGTGGGGACTGTTGTGACTAAAGAAACAGTAAACAAAGACTGTGTGCACAGGCCCAAATCTTGAAAGTACACAACTCAGACAAAAAAGCGTATGGGTAAAAGAGAAAGGAGATGAAGTCCAAAATGTTTGAAATAGCACACGTCTGAGCGCAAGCTTGAGAAAATCTTTTTGAGCGAGTAGCTAGCTGTGAGGAAGAAAGGCTGTGTGTTTTAGCTTCTTTATGTCTTTCCACCACTCTCCATCTGTTGCTCTACCCATACAAAAGGAATACAGCAGAGTGTACACAAAAACCCATATTGCTTTGTGGAGAGGCAACACTATCCGCGAAAACCACATCGCAAACACCCAACGAAAAGCAAGACATCCCGGCTCTGCACACACAAGTGTTTACCGAAAAGATGATCTGTGCAAGTCAGGGAGACACACATGAATTCATGATGCCTCCTCATCCTCATCATGAATATTCCCAAAAAGGCTCTTCCCTGATCTGTGGGAGATTCTTTTCTTTTGGGTACAAGCGAGGAGCCCCTTGCCTTATTCACAGTCCCCCCTAAATCCACCCATTCACTGCCTATAGGCCCTGATCTCCACATGAAATGATACCCCTCTTTCTCCTCCACTCTCGCGCCTTTAAGCGCCCATATGCCAGGCAGCGAGGAGGCTGGGAAAGCCCATAATTGATCAGTAAGTCTTGGCTGAAAAAGTGTGACCAAGGTCAGCCCCCCACGAAGCACGCAAGAGTGGCTTAATATACAGATTTATTGGGAAATGTAATGGGAGTTCTGCAGAGCAAACACAGGAGACACTGAAACACTTTTGTCACATTGTAGAAATAAGAAAATAAGTACAAATACTTGATTACAATTTACAAAAAAATTTTCCCTTTGTTTTTATATAGTAATACAGTGGAGATTTAGACGACTAATTCTCATATTTTTCACATTCATTTTTTTAACCTTAACTAGAAAAATATGTATAGAACAGCTTTACACAGATAAAAACATATAAAAATCAACTGTTATAAAATTGGCACAGCAGCAAGTGTCTCATTGATTCCTTTCGATTAATTTAAATGCCTTAATTAGTTCATTAAAACAGTACCTTAGTGATGTTAAACTGTGTAATGCCCTTTCAAACATTTTACTCAAAAAGAAAGTCATATTTTGAGAGATTTCATAATGCTTATGAGAGACACAAAAATGGTTCATTTTGATTCTCGTATTACCTAACACACTCTCGTGTTCTCACACCAACCCACACATACACACTACGGAAGAGGATTAGGAACACTGTTAAAAAAAAAGTTGAGTTGAGCTCTGACCTTTTTTTTACACAATTCAGTTTTTTTCTCAGAATTCTGATTTTAACTCTGAGATTAAAATCATAGTCAGAAATATGAGGAAAAAAACAGAATGTTGCAAAAAACAAGTCAGAACTCAATTTTTTTTTCACACTGTCCCTAATCCTCCTCCGTACACACACACACACACACACACACACACACACACGCACACGCACACACACACACACACACACAAGGTGGAACTGGCGATTACATTTAGTTAAAAAGGGGAAACACAGAAATTTCGCTTCTTTCTTCCACAGGAAGAATTTCGACGAAAGCGACTCCACAACAGAAATGCAGTAGTGGGATGTTTCTGTATTAGAAATACAACAGTACCACATTCCTAAAATTGCAAAAAGAAAGGGCACAAGTCTCTCGTTTCTTTGAATCCATATGACCTAATAATGTTTTACAACTTTAATATTTTACCTGCAGCTAATTTTAATGGAGACTGTTTTTATTCACAGTGAAGTGGAAAGATTCATCCAGTGATTTCAGGCTCAGATGTGACTACAGTGTCCGTGTGACGGGTCTGTTCTGAAAACAAAGCACCTCACTTGGTTCACATTTTTCAAATGTTGGGTCAGATAATACAAACAGTGAGGAGACCAATGTCCAGTGTTGTTGCATACTGTATGCAGCTGGCAGCAGAGTACAGTGTAGTTAGATGTCAAGTGTAGTTAGCGAGACGTCCAGTCGTCTTAAGGAACAGTTTCACATTTTGGGAAATACGCTTATTTGTATTCTTGCTGGAAGTTAGATGTGAAGATTGATGCCACTCTCATACTTGTAAGGGTAAATATGAAGCTACAGGTAGCAGCTGGTTAGCTTAGCTTAACATAAGGACTGGAAACAAGGGAAACAGCTAGCTTGGAGTCTTGTCATCACCGTTAAGTTGCCAGTAGAGCTGCAAGTAACGACTATTTTCACAATTACTCCATTAATCATTCTGTTCTCAAATTTTCAAATGAATAATGAAAAATGAGGATAAGTTTGTGTCTTTTCCACAGAGCCCTAAGTTATGTCTTCAAATTGCTTCTTTTATCCAACTAATGCCCAAAAACTCTTCATTTACTATCATAAATGACAAAGGAAAGCTGCGAATCCTGACATTTAAGAGGCTGGAATCAGCAAATGTTCGACATTTTCACTAGAAAAATGACTTGAACAGAAACTGCTTATCAGAACAGTTGGCAGTTAGTTTTCTTTCGATCGACTATTTGAATAACCAGCTAGTCGTTGCAGCTCTAGTTGCCAGGCAAATCCCCAGTGTGTCATTTTTACACTTGGATTTAAGTATCCAAACAAAATAAAACATGTTAACTAGTGAGCTTAAGAAGATCTAGTCGACAGCTCGTCACTACCTTCATATTTACTGTCCAGACATCAGAGTGGTATCAATCCTGTCATCTAACTCTCAGCAAGCAAGCAAGCGTATTATGTCTTTATTAGCTATTCCTTTTAAGGAGGCTTCTGGCTCAAGTTTCAGTTTTGTGACATAACAGTTTAGTTGTGAGGTGAATAAAACTAGAAGATAACTTAATGTATGAGCAGTTCACAGTGTCATTCACTTGGTGCAGTGGAGGCCTCGGCTTTATGAGGCTTGTGGATTGGACGCTGGCATCGAGCAGGCTCCATCATCCGAGCATCCGTCACATCTCTGGGCTGGCTGAGTCAGCGTTAAGGCTTGTTGGTGATCTTAGGTTTAGTCTGTGTGGTAGTTTGCTTGTCGGTGTCAGAGGGGGTTAGAGATGTGGGATTGTGGATCGCTGGCGCAGGTGACAGTGGAGGGTTTGGGGGGCCAGTCGGCGTCGTCCTGCAGCTCCAGGGTCAGGTGCATGTAGCGCACCGTTGGGGGCTTGTTGTTCCGACAGAACAGCCAAGAGAGGAAGGGCGGGCCCCAGCGGTCATTGGCCACCTGGAGTATGAACAGAGCTTATCACATCATGATGAAGAGCTTTCCCAATTAAAGGGTCACTATCGTTTGAAGAAGAAATTCAAACTCAGGATTTTAATATTTACAATATTAATGAGTTTGTTTGAAGCTAGGCAGGTGGCAGGGTCCGCAAAATATAAACAAAGTAAACCAGTATGCTGTCCTTTAAGGTCAGTTTGTTTATTCAGTCATGAAAACGTTTGTTTATTTAGTTTGTTTAGGTAAAAAAAAAATCTGTCAATGAAGATCTTTGTATTCTGATTAAAATTTCTTCCCCAAAACTACATACTGCACCTTTAATTATTAATCATTTTATTTCACTTTTTAAGTCACAGTATCACACAGTTTCTGCTTATAGTGAGGATCTGTGAATAAATCCCGGAAAGACTGATGAAGGATTCATGAGATGAGCCAAAACTGGAGAAATACATTCTCAACACAAACACCTCAATGAAATATAGTAGAAAAATAAAAGACTTAATAATCTAAATCTTATCATTCAGTTCTATTTAAATTTAGTCTATATTGATTATTTTTAAAGCAGTCACAAAATCTAACAGGTCATCAG
The DNA here is from genome assembly GCF_040436345.1 of Pagrus major. Classification (NCBI taxonomy): domain Eukaryota; kingdom Metazoa; phylum Chordata; class Actinopteri; order Spariformes; family Sparidae; genus Pagrus; species Pagrus major. Next base: position 12,446,150 of record NC_133235.1, read on the forward strand.
AGGAAAATATGAAGCAAGAGTAAAGTGACAACAAACAAAAACAGACAAAAAAAAAAAAGGGTGAAGTCAAAGCTTCCCAACCTGAGGTGCGTCAGCAGACGTGGACACTGTGGGGCGATTTACCCCCTGATTGGCTCTGAAAACTAGCCTCCACAAGATGATGTCAACGATCAAAATCTAAGGAAGATTTCAGTGGGAACTTGAGAATCAGCTGATCATGAAGATCGGGTAACAGCCACAAGAAGGCACAGAGAAACAATTCAAATAGAAACATTTTAAAAAGGATTCATTGATTTCATTCATTAGGCGGGAATGCATTACCGAGCGCTGATTCAGTCGGAAGAAAAAGCAATGCATGCAAATCACTGTTTTCTCATTACACAGGGAGATCAGTCACAGAGAGCGTGTGGGGTGTGATGTCTCTAAAGCGTACCTCCAGCATGAAAGACACGGCCGCATTCACAATGACAATGATGACCAGTGTAACGCGCCAGTCGTGGGGAACACACACGATCTGAGAGGAGGCAGAGCAGCAGGGAGAGGGAACTTCACAACCACTGGAACGACTTTACTCTTCTCTTAAATGGAGCATTTTTTCTCTTGTAACTGTTCACATCTAAAGGGAGAACTTTAATTATGTCTTTCAGAGCAGCGATTCGAAAAACGAGAGAAAGTATAAGTTTACCTCCAGGAAGCTGTCGATGGCAGGAACAGGATACAGCATAATGAAGAGGAGAAAAGTGTACAGACAGACGCAGGACAGCATGAACGGCCCTTATGAGATAAAAAAACAGAATTTAACAGATTAAGCAGATTATTTTAATTTGTAAGCAAATCAAAAATATATACATGAAGGGACACATTTCGTCTACAAGTCGTCTACATTTTCATACTGAAGAGATATAATAACAAGATCTAGAGAAGAAATGGATGAATTTCAGAAAATGAATTATCACAAGTGAAAGTCTATAACATAATCTTTTACTTTCTGTCAACTTTTTATCTAATTTCCTATCTTTAAAAGAAAAAAATATTCATTTATTATTTTAGTTCTTTTCAGTATTGTATATAACTTCATTCAAAAGTTGCCTAGCAGATTTAAAGTTGCTCCGACAATCAATCCGTGCGTCGACAGCACTGAATGTGTCTTACAGTTCTTGTAGCTGGGCTGTCTGAAGGGCTTTCCCTTAGAGAAGACGATGGCCACAGCCAAATACTGGAAAGAGGAGACGTAGAAGAGGGTGGTGTTCTCGTAGTTCTTTATGTTTTTGTGGTCGTGAGGGGACGTTACGTTCACGCTGAGGCCGGAGCTGGAAACATTACAGGCACTAGAGGAGACGAGAGGACAAGAGAAGAAGAGAAAATTAGCCAAATTTAAAAAGTCAATGTTTTCAGACTTTTTTGTGTTCTGTACTGTTGTTTCTCTTCTTTTTATCTACTGACCAGCTTACATTATATAAAATGTCTTACTGTATATAAATAGTAGAAAACTCAGAGTTATAATCTAAAACTAGAAAAAAAAATGCTTTTGCCTTTTGGTTGGTTTTCTCCTAAACAATATCAGTATATGAATTACATTACGGTAAATTACATTCATTTAGCAAGTGCATTCCACCATGAAGATACAAATCAAAAAATGCAGGAATCATGTGAGTACATACCATTTCTCAAACAAGCAAAGTAAGAGAGGTTTATAGGGAACCAATCTAAACATCAATGGTGTCGTTATTCTGTAGCCATTAAATTGTGCATGACCGATGCAGGACAGCATGAATGATACGTTACAGCAAGAAACTTTAACATTCACTTGGCAGCTGTTGGTTTCAGAAGTGTTACTCACTCTGACTGAGGCGTCCATGTCTCATACCAGCTCTGCTGTCGCACTAAGAGGAAAGCCAGGACCTGGAAGACCAGGCAGGTGATAATCTGGGTCAGGACGGAGCACAACAGCGGGCCGGAGATGAGACTGGACGGTGGCCGACGCCAAACCAGCTCCTTCCACGCCGGGTTCAGACTCACTGAAGACAGAAACAAAACACAGAGTTATTATATCTGATCGTTTTTGATTGACCCCCGAAACTGTTTCAAGCATTTTAGAGCTTCTCTTCATGCTACTCACTTGTGAAGGCAATGATGAGAATGATGGCGATGTCAATGAAGAGGAACTGGAAGTCTCCCAAGTTGCTGAGAATCTACAAACATTAAAAAAAAGTCACTCAGCAGCAGAGGACCACATTAATAATGTCTACATCTATAAGACTGACTGACTCCATGTAAATTCATGTGATCACACCATGATGTATTTCACTGATAGCCTTCACACACTCAGGAACAAAACAACTTCACTTTGCGGTCGCTGCCTTTGTTTCACAGGCTGGAAACCCCCACGTCTTTCTAAAACCCCAAACTGGCTTCTACTTGCTCCTCACGTCTTTTTCTGCTCACGAAGCGTCTGTATCTCATGTGGGAACCAAACCAGCGTCTGTAACTCAATGGCACTGACCACACAGGCTAACAAATGCAGGACCTTCAATAACATCTCAAAAACACCATGATGGTGGAAACATCTAAAATAGAAGTGGAAAAATATATATTTTTTTTCTTTTTCTTTTTTTTGAATGTTGTTTTACCTGAGGCAAATCAAATAATGCAATGTTAATTCTGACCAGGTGTTAAATGCACAATATGTAATTTTGGCCTCAACGGGTCCCTGTTAAACAACCACCATTGTCGATGAAAATCTATCTGTGGTGACTCAAACAGAAATATTCACGGGCCTAACGAGTTAACGTTTTAAAGTTTTATTCACATCATGTTTAGTCTCTCCTCTCCTCTGACTCTCTCACGAAAGTTACAGCAACCGGCGACCAAATTAAACACACCGTTACCTTGAGTAATATCACAGATATTTCTCAGTTTGAACATTGTCGGAAACATTTGGGATAATGTGAGTACACAACTCAACAAAACATATAACAAAGGTCTCATCGTTGTTAGATATTTGTATACAGAAATATTACATATTATATTTTTGAGAAGAGGATGAGGAGCATTGCAAAGTAATTAAAGAGTGTAAGAATGAGAAACAGGTGTATGTATTTTAAATATAGTGTACTTACCGAGTAGAGCAGCGTGACACTGAGGTACTGGATGATGCTGTAGAGAGCCATGAACTTGAAGACACAGAATGATGTAATGAGGGCAGCTCGGCCCTCCCTTTGGAAGGTAAGACAATAAGAGTTAATCAGAATTAGAAAGCTCAAAATGTCATGTTTGTTATTGTGAGTTGATTATATGGTTTGAAAACATGTTTTGACAGTTTGTAACATACATTTTGTTACATTTCTCAAATGTCAGAGTCTATATTTCTGAATTTCATCAGACCATTAGGAGCGAGCTGCTACCTGATGAGGTTGGGGACACAGGAGATGTTTGCGGTGGAGGAGGTGAAGGGTGAAGCAACAGAAGCTTCCAGCTCAGACAGAGAGATCCCACTGTGAGCTCTCTTCAAAGCCTGAAACAGAGAGAGAACGTCAGTCTAAAAACTTTGCATTTCAATATTATCAAGAAGAAGAGGGTTTTAATGTTTTAATGTCAGTTGAGAAACTTGATTTTTGAGACTTTCACTCGTCTAAATATCATTTCACAGTTTAGATACTAGTTACTGTGAAGAATAAGCTTTTACATGCAACACATTATGTATAATAAGAATAACATTACATTTTAGCAATTTAATCACCCAACAATGTGTTTTTTAGGCTTAGATATGCCACTTACAACCTACTAATTTACACATCATGAATGTCAACAATCACAAGTTTCAAGTTTTTTGCAGTTTTAAAATATTTTTAAAAAATGTCTGTGTGGCTGTGTGGCTACTCATAACAACATTTAATTTTTGATTTAACATATTTATTATGGCTTAATTGTTAGATAAATTAGATTTAGATTAGATTTTCTTGAAAAAATTTGAATGTAAAATTTGAATTACATTTGAATGTTAAATATAAAGAAAAACCTGCACTATAGCCTCACACCTCTATTTTAAATCTTTTCATGGATTTGTGTTGAGTTCAACTAGTACTTTAAAGGGAATAATGTTTTTTGTTCATTCTGGCAGATAAAAGATGATGATGGTGAAATGAAGTAAACTTTGTTTTAGGGCCATATGGCCAGACTAGAGAGCAGTGTTTTTCCTCAGGCTGTGAGACTCCTCAATTCATCCTCATCACTCTGCTATAAAAATGCTTTAATTTTATGAATTATCTGACCAAGATAAGTTGGAATTTAACCCAGTGACAGGCATTAAAACAATATAATAACTATACAGAAATAGTCAATCTTCTTGCCAGTGGTCTTGTTTACTTATGTAGGTCATATAGAGGCGTCAGTATCAAACTGAAAGGATTTCATAACCAGTTAAAAGTTCCTAGTACATTTAAGTGCTGTAAAGGAAATGATAAATTTCCTCTGTGGACACCAGTGAGTTAAAGGATTTTCCAGAGTGTTGCATCTATTTTTCTGCACAGATCTTGAGATCCAATCAGACACTGGCATGTGAGCTGGTTTACAGAGGTGGCATCAGTCTGATATGAGATGGAACAAAGTGTTTTGTTCACAGCATTTTAAGAGATAGTTAATATTCTAAAGCAACCGGAAATTGTGGGTGACATGAGCGAGACCCAAAACACAGAGAGACAGAACAGCTCAATACATGTTGTGACTTGTGTATATTAAATGAATATAATCCACACTTACTCCACAGTCATTGGCGCCATCGCCGCACATTCCAACAGTGTAGCTGGAAGGTGAACAGAGAGAGTGAAAGTTGTACATATGGTGGTGACGATGAGTCTCTAACATCACATGATCTCCAGCAGAAGGAACTGAAGCTCATAAACAGATTTAAAGTGAAGCCACAGACAGATGAGCGACTTACTCGATGCTCTGCAGGACTTCCACCAGCTGAGTCTTCTGGTCTGGAGCCATGCGGGCAAACACAGTGGCTCTCAGCACGAGCTGCAGCGCCCCCATGTGGAGAGAGAAAGGATTACGAAATCCAAATGACCAGTTTAGTTAGAGAGAAACCAACGTAAACAGCACCTTTTTATCTTCACAACAGACTTCCCACAGCTGATATTAACAAAATGTGAATATGTTGAGATGAGCCTCTACCTTCTGGATGAGTTGAGGGAAATGCTCGGTGATAACGGCGAAGGATCTGCCACTCACGGCGAAGTGATAGCTCTGTTCCTGCAGAGTCACTTGCCTGTCACACACCTCCTCCTCCAGGTTTATCTCCACCGTCTGAATGACAGGGGATGAGTCAGTCGTCACTAGAACACCAGAGAACTACCAAACTGTATTAAAAGATTATTACATCATTGCAAAACAGGTAATTGCACCGCCCTTTATTCTGATCTTTGTCAGAAAATCTTTTCTTTAATGTTCAAACTGATAAAACTTTACTGTTTTCAACACTCATGAATTTGATGCCTGCAATGAGCAAAGTCAGAAGAACCACAGTGTCCAAACTTTTTTGGAATCAGGGTTGTATCTGTCATGGCTGGTGGAAGACTTCATCATGTGTCAGACGTCCCTTTTAGTCTTTTCTGTCAACCCCTTTCTGTGGCTCTTCAATAATGAATACCTTAGTCATTCGTGTTTATTCATTCACTTTACATTGTTTGGACAAGATTTGAACCTGAGGCACAAAAAAACATCATAGACTTATGTGACCATGCAGGCCTCGGACTTGTACAAAGCAAACAGTAGAGTGGTTCAGCAGGAATGAGAACCAAAAGTCATTACCTTTATTACAATGAACAGGCTACCTGTGAGTGCATGTAGACTGCTGGTTTTTTTTTATAATCTTATATTGATTGATCTGAAGCTTTCTGTCTCACCTGATTGTCCTTGATGGTCTGAGCAGGGTTTTCAGTGTAACGCCACGTGATGCTGGCAGGGTGCAAATCCTTGGGAGGCACAGCGTCTGCTATAATGACCTTCTCATGTGAACGGATCATCCCACAATCCCGAGCCACTGATATCGCCGTCAACATGTTGTCACCTACCAAAGGATACATACGTCATCAGGGCAATCAATGCAATAATGACTCAACAAGTGAATTAAGTCAGTGAACTGATTTACCTGTGACCATCAAAGTGCGGATGTTAGCCTGTCGTAGTTCTTGTAAAACCCCGGCTGTCTCCTCTTTTATTTTGTTCTGCATGATGATCAAACCAAGGAAGTCCATGTTGGTTTCTATTAGGTCCCTAAAAGCAACAAAACACACATTTTACAAGTAAAAAACACAATTTATTTGTCACTAACTCGCACAAAATTATTGTTTCAAGTTACCTTATAGAATCAGAAAAGGTACCAAACAATGAGGGACCTAACCCTAACCCCAAAGGGCACTATGTAGTTTTGGGGAAAACAATTTAAAGTCAGAATTTTAATATTTACAATACTAATGAGGTAATAATACAAACTACAAACAGAAATATAAATTTTTTCCATGACTGAATAAACAAGCTGTTCTCAGAGGAAATTAAGGTCCCCAGAACACTGTTTGAAGCTAGAAAGGTGGCAGGGTCCGCCAAATATAAACAAAGTGAAAAAGTATGAAACTGTGTTGTCCTTTAAGGTCAGTTTGTTTATTCAGTCATGAAAATGCAAGTTTGTTTATTTAGTTTGTTTCGTTGTTCTATTAAATATCATTAGATGTTATAAATCTGTGGTGCCCATTTGATTACAGGCGTTGTAAATAATTTTTTTTTGGACCAACCTGCTGGTCCACTTCTACTTTTGTTAATGATTTACTACATTTCTCAGAATGATGGAAACACACAGCGGGGGAGTTGTTGCTTTTAATCAAATGGTCATGTGGGCTCGTAAATCTAAGGGATAACCACACTATTCACTCGTACTGCAGCCAGTCACTGGCCACAGTTACACCCTTTAAATCAAATTGCACCATATCTTGTGGTTGTGTTACATTATAATATGTTGAAGCTACTGTTGGTGGAAAAACTGATGTTTCTGAAGCTTCTTCTTTGGTGGATAACAGCTTACATTCTGATTCAGAGATTACTGACACCCAAATCTAACGTTTTTCTTGTGTTTCAGATTACTGGAACATTTCTTTGCAGCTGAAGCAGCATTGTAAATATTTGGACATTCTGTCAATTGGTCTGTGTTTGTCCAGTTATCAGTGGAGCTACTATGTCCAGCAGAGTTTAAGTGTTTTAGGGTGGGTTGTGACTGTAATGTCAGTGGCTCAGTGTACTGTGGACAGTGTTATCTGTGGAGTTACCTGCTAAGGCTCTGGACTTTGTGCCAGGAGAGTTTGGACTCCAGCTGTCGATGTGCCAGGGCAATAACCCTGAAGCCCTGCCTGGTGTAGGTCTCCAGAGTCTCTGTGAAGCTCTGTGGGACTGAAGAGCAGGACAGAGCCATGTCACTCTGGTCTTGTCTTTACTTGATTGCAGTATTTGTTTAATAGGCAGGGAAGAGATATTTTATTTTGGTCTAAGTAGCGAAACTTTGTTGTCATTAAACTTAATTGCAATTTTCGATTATTTGAAATTAGATGCCAAATTAAGGCAGGACATATCCACCCAAACCTGTAACATAAAGACGTGTCAGACCTGTGTGCTGTTTGCAGAGGCTGGCCACGACCTCCGGTGCTCCTTTCAAGTAAGCGTCCATGTGTTTCTCCCCCAACCTCCTGACAACCACACTCATCCTCTGCAGGGCCGAGGAGAAGGGGAACTGACGCACGATACCAATCTCACAGGACTGAGGAGACACAAACGTTTTTTCTCTTGTTCAGTTTAAAGTAATAGGTTGACATTTTGGGAAATATGCTTGTTCGTGTTGGATGAGAAGATTGTTGTAACACACTGTACTGTCTGTACAGTAAATATGAAGCAACAGCCAGGGCATGGTTAGTCTTGCACAGCCAGATCTTTCTCCACAGTGCTGTGTCAGGTCAGGTCAGGTCTGGCTGTGCCCTTTAACAATCTACAAAAAAACATCTGGCTTGTTTGTACTCCTTTAAACCAATCACAAAGCTGTTTCCCACTGTTTCTTGTTTTAATGCTAAGCTAAGCTAACCAGCGGCTGACAGTAGCTTCATATTAGGTCTACAAATGAGTGTACTCATCTAACTCTGCAAGAAAAATACCCTGGGAAAGGGTATTTCCCAAATTGTCCAATTTTCTTGTGTGAGTGATGAAGTTTTCATCAAAAATGAACAACTTACTGATAATTCAGACAGCTCCTGGAAATAAAAGGATGGAAGGATTGATTATAATTCTGAGATCAGGCGGGAAGTTGAGGATGTATTTCTTCATAGCCAGAAACAAACATACGGATCACTGGGTCACTGTACCATGTTCTGAGTCAGCAGATTGTTCTGATTGGCTTCAGGGACGGTGTGCTTTGGAGGTCGAACAACTGTGGGCATTATGGGATTGTGGAGTGCCGTCTCTTCCTCTGTGGGCTCCTCGAGGATCTAAATGAGAAAAAAATAAGATCATATAATATTTTAGTCGCGTGTTGAGTTTACAGACTCCATTAAGCCTCAGCCCGAGCTTCCACTTGACAGGAAGAGGCATTTTCTGCTGTTAATGCTAGAGTATCCATGGCACCTGGCTTTCATCATTTTAGCCAAAAATCACTCACTCTGCCGAGGCGGCGAGCGTGGTGCTGCATAATTCATGAACAGACTGGTGTCCATGCTGGGTGTGGTGCCGCTGTCTGAACATGCTGGGTGTAAACATTGAAAATCTTTGCTCACCCAGCCTGTGGCATTAAACATCTTGAGGTCTAACGGGTCTCCAGAGAGCTCGCCCTCGATCTTGGTCAGTGAGTGGCAGGTGGCCGTGCAGGCCACGAACGTAGAGTTCACCAGACTCTCTTTTGCTACATCAGACTCTGGAGGGGAAAAGCTGTAAGAGAGAGGGAGGATCTCAAAAATTCACACTACAGTTATGATAATTTAATATCCTTTTTCCAGAGAGGGATGGGAATCAAAACATCATTTGTAAATGTTAATAACAACGCATCAGTAGACGTGTTTCCTTTTTTTTCAGATCCCTCAAGTGTACAAGATTTTCTGAAAAATCAACTGAATACAGATTATAGATAAAATAGCAAGACAGAAATATCAGTTTTAGGCTGATCTAGCAAGTCGAATACCTAATAAATCATCACATTCATGCAAAAATCATACAGAATCCAGTACTGCCATAGAGAAGTTCTGCTCATTGATTTGTAAAATTTCTAATTTGTAAAATTAGCCTCCAAAAAGCTTATTGTCACCACAACAAGACTTGTTACAGTCACATCCCTCTGGATCTGTTTTATGGTTAAACTCAGGAAACTGACACATGAGACCCAAATCAAAGAGGCTTTCTTACCTGCCATCTTCAGCTCTCTGAATACCCCACAGGTCCAAACCATCCTCAGTCAGAGTACCAGTCTGAAGGAAAGAATAAAACAGATGGTTAACGATGCACAAACCAGGCTGTATTATTCATGCCTCAACAGCAGGAAATCAACTCTAATGCCCAACAATTCTCAGAAGTGCAGAAATGTAGACTATTTTTTTTTAAATACTAAAAACATTCAATGAACTTTCTTAACCTCGTTCTTAATCTGTACCAGTGTTCAAGAGAGGATGACCTGTTCATGCAACAACATGCACACACACTTCCTGTATAACTTAAGAATTAAAACTTCAATATCTCGACACAGATATCCACTATGTTGTGAGATTTTTTTTTACATCGTTTTTAACTCTTCATTTTTGACATGGCTGATATACATGGTGACCACATAGTGTCCATTTTCAGGGTTATTTTATTTGTGAGCTTCTCCATACTAAATACCTCATTCACATTTTGCTGCCATCATTCTGGCTGCAAAATGACTGTAGTTAGCAAATAGTTATTGTTGTCAGTATTGATTGATCTGTTCGTTTTCTCAGTTAATCATTTTGGTGTAAGAAACCTCCGAAAAAAATACAAAAAAAACAGCCAGTCACAACAGCCCAGGTTGACGTCTTCTATTAGCGGGTTTTGTGTCACCAAGAGTCCAAAACCAAAAGATAATCAGTTTTCTGTCATAGAAGAAAAATCAGTAGGTATTCACTTTGAGAATAGAGTGACAGTGGCTCAGGGTAGAAATCCTGGTGGTTTCCTGCCACCTCTCAGCTGTTCAGCTCTAATAAATCCAGGAAAAAGGTCCCAATTTTTTTATTTGTTTTTTGTGTTTGTTTTTTAAAGTGACTTTTGGTCGGTTAACAAAGTTTCCCTATTAGTTCTCACTGAACCAACAAACAGTTCCAGGTCTACTTCGACGTCTCTCTTTGCACTAACAGTACAAAACTTTTCTCCCTTCTCAGTATGTTGTAACCAAATGGCATTGTTATGTAACCATAGCACTGCCTCATGACATCAAGATTCATTTTAATTTGTGATATGATGATCATAAAACACTTTTTATGGCCCAGTTATGACAGGACAACATTAACTTGACGTGAAAGTAGGTTTGGATGCTTCATAGCTCTTTGTCACGCATTCTTCGTAGGACTTTGTGCAGTCTTAGTCTGGCATGGTTCCCAGAGATACGGACACTATATAAAATAGTTATAAAATAAAATAATAAATTTTAAAAAAAATTAAAAAAATTAAATTAAATTATAAAATATATAAAACAACATCACATTGCAAAAACTGACAGCTGTGGCTTACCTTGTCAAAGCAGACCAGGTTAAGTTGGCCACACATGTTGATCCTCTGCGGACTGATGCAGAAGATGCCGACCTTCTTCAGACGCCGCTGCGCATACACGATACCAGCCGTCATGGCCGCTGGTAAGGCTGGGGGTACGGTGATGGTGACGATGTCCAGAGACTCAATGATGATGGTTTTAGCAGGAACCTGGATGAGATCGAGAGGGAAAACCATGAACGACTGACACACTGCAGGGAGCTGTGGCTATGAGTTAAAGCAGGACACATAAAGAACAGACGTTTCTTTTTTAATTCCACAGAGGTTTACATCTCCTCTTAAGGAGCAGCGATACCTTGTTCATGACACTGAGGATGATGGTGTAGATGAAGCCGATCCCTGCCACTCCCACCAGGCACAACAAGAACAGGTAAGCATCGTGGTACAGCTTGAAGTCGGTGGGTTTAGGGTAGAGGATGGAGCGCACCAGTTGGCCTTTCTCTGTACTGAAGCCTGTGGGAACATGTAGATAATGACATTTATGATTGGTGTGTACTCTACAGCTAAAGCTAAACTCTCAGTGCTCCCACTCTGTTTATCTGTCTCACCTGTTCTGACCACAACAGCCTTCACCAGTTCACCAGCGTAGAAGCGGGTCTGGATGACCTGGGTACCACAGAACAGGGTGTGTCTCTTGTGCTCCTCCATGTCGTAGCTGCTGGCTGCATCCTCGCCTGAACTGGGCAGACTGGTCTTGGTAACTGGCACACTCTCTCCTGAAGATGGAGGGAGAATTAACAGACATTCAATAAAAAACAGACCTCAGAACAGAAGAAAAAGCCTGACAAGTGAAATCAAAATAACTGTGATGCTCTAATTCAAATTAGCAGTATGTTCCATATGGATTGCTTACCTGGAGAGCACATAGAGATAGATGCTCCTTCACTGACACTAGCTAACTCCTTGTTAGTAATGTTAGCTATAACCTTAGCATCCTCGCTATCATTCACCTCTTCAGCCTGGCTGGGAGCAGCTTTCTGAGATGACTGAAAAAAGTTAGTCTTGACATTATTATTTAGGTCTAAAGCTCCTGCCAGCCCCGTATTTTTTATTCTCCTATTTTTTTGGCATACCGATGTATGTGCAGGTCCTGGTACAAGCTCCAGAAAGAGTTGATAAGTAAAATAAATTGAATGTGAAGCGGTAATATTGAAATACAACCTGTCAGCATGCTCTCATTGACGATACATGTCCCATGGGTGAGCACAGCGTCGCAGGGCATGATCATCCCATTGGCTGGAATTACGATGACATCACCAGGCACGAGCTCTGTTGACATGGCCTGTTCGATATCTAGAAACAACATAAATAAAAGAGAACAGTGAAAAAAGGAGCAATAATTTGATTCATGTATTACAAGTGTACAAATGCTACTCATACAGTGTTGTTAAGTACAAACTACACTGACTGTAACTCTGTTTTTACTAATGTAGACTGAAGCGCTGTATCATATTCAGAAAGTTAACTTGCCTTTATTTTCTCTGCACACTGAGACACGGAGCACGCTGTGGGCTGCCACCATGTCATGCAGCATCACATATTGCTGCAATAAGACAGACGCTGTATTAAATAGTGGGAGAAATACTTCTGGAAACACACAATCACTCACAAATGGCTGAGTTTTCTGGAACGATTATTATGACATAAGTTTACCAAGACCCAGAAACTGCTCTTTCTGCAGTTTCTACTGCTCACCTTTTTAATGGTATATAGTGAGGTAGCTATTGAAATGACAGACATGAGAACGATGGCTGTGGCATAATAGTAGTAGTCCTCAGCACTCCACAGAATAACACTGAAGAGCTGGAAGATGTAGAAAGGATTCAAGACCTGATAAAGGAAGAGAAAGGTGATATTATTAGTGGTGTTTATACTAAAAGAAAATATGTCAGAGGTGATATTAACAAAGAGATATGAACTCACTTCTTTTATGAGGAGAATAAATATAGAGGGCACCCTTACAGCGATCTCATTCTCCCCGAAAAACAACGCCCTGATGAAGAATAATTTAAAGCAATTTGTAATTTAATCTGATCACAAACATGTATACAGTTAATGAGACCAATTAAAGCTTTGTTAAATAAGAAAATGAGATAAGAGAAGTGTTGGAAAATTACATGTGTGTGCATGTGTGTACCTGTACTCCTGCAGTGTTTTAGACAGTCCAGAGCTGTGGTCAGAGTGGATGCTTGCACAGCTCACCTTCACATCTTCCAAGCCTCTAGAAGAGTCACACACACTCATTTCTACTGCAGTTGTGCATGCATACATATACATGTGTACGATGCATACTGCTCAAACTATTCAATAACAGGTATGTAGTGTATTTAGCAAAGATTTTGGACCACAAGAATATTAGCATCACGTTGTTTTTTTTTAAGTGGGACACTTACTTATAAAATTCAAAGTTCTGTATCACATCATTCCAGTAGTATCTGGTGCTGTGGTGGGTGAAGTAGTGGATCTGACAGGGAGGGAGCAGGCGGTCAGATATCGACTAAAAGATGTACAGACACACTTCAAAACCAGCCGATACTGGATCTAGACTCTCAGCTTATAAGTCCCATACTATGCTATTTTCAGGTTCATATTATATTTAGGGCGCCTGCTAGAACATGTTTACATGCTTCAGTTCATGTTCCAGAAGTGACTTTCCCATTCATTCACTCCACTAAAACAATCCTTAAATAGAGAAAGAGTTTTAAGCCTGGAACTAAACAACCAAACAACAGCAGTTTCCCGCTGTGGTACCTCATCAGGCTGTCTATGGGCAAATTTCCCACAAAGTTCTTCGTGCGCACCACCGATGCCGTGCTCTCCATTCCCCAGCTGAGCCGTGGGCTTCAGATCCAAGCTGTCAAAGGGTTTCCTCCCTGGAGCCAACATTACGTGTACTTTGGCTCGAAACCACTGCTTGAACTCATCCTGTGATAACAACATAAAGAATTACATTTTTCCTCGGCTGTGGGACGACACTGAATTTATCATCGGTAGCCTAATACAGTGTGTGTGCCAAAGAATGCAACGAGTGTCAGGATGATTTGTGAGCAGAAGCACAAGAGTGAAGAAATGGAAATACACCCACATAACAGGCATTTACAAATGCTTTTAAAGTGTCAGGTGGGTCTTTCTCCTTGTATGACAACAACCTCAACTAAAATTGTCGATTTTGTGAAAAAAGAAAGCAGCGTTTTCTCACCGTGGTCCTGAGCAGCAGTGTGTGTGCTTCCCTCACTGAGGTGTGTGTGCAAGTGCCCTTGACGGCCCACTCAGGCAGCCAGTAGAGCAGCAGCAGCAGGAGACCCCCGGTGCACACCGCACCTACACCCACCAGGATCATCTTCCACAGACAGGGCCGGTACCCCCACACCTGCTGCACGGGCAGACACTCATGTTAACACACTGAAGAGCGAGACAGAAACACTGCGCTGTGGTTTGTTACTGAAGGCAGAGACAGCTGGTGATATACAGGATACAAACCCGGTTTGTAATGATGTTTTTCTATATTTTTCTTTTCAACAAAATACATGAAAAACCCAAAACCAACAAAATGTTCATCCATCTATTAATATGCTTATGACAGCATACTGGGCGTAGTAGAAAGCACCGGTGTTACTGATGACATTTAACGATGGCTCTATTCTGTTCTGGTGTCTCAGCGAGTCGTGACAGTGTGACAGTGAAACAACATGCATAATACCAGACCCCTGAAACTGAAGTCAACATTCATGTTATTATTTCCACTTGTGCTTTTTCGATTGTGATGACAATTCTCAACTGTCATTCCCAAGGTTAGTTTTAAAAAAAAAGTATTTCCTAAAACAGCTGGGCACTGCAGTTACCAGCAAATGTTATCCAAACAGGATAATAGTTAATGATAGTTAATCTGTTGGGGACTATTTTTAGCATAGGATGAATACACCTTTGGTGCTTTAGTGAATATTTATAGCACAAGACAGTGTAAGGAACAGCTGGCTCACCTACCACCAATTAGTGATTTTTAGAGGTGCTGGTAAGCAGCTTTGTTACCTTTGGACAGACCAAAGCTCACTGTTTCTTCTTGGTTCCAGTCTTCATGCTAAGCTAATATCTGATGGTGGTAGCTAGATATTTACCACACAAACATGAAATTGGTATTGATATTATTATCTAACTCTCTGCTTGAAAGTGAACAAGCGTATTTCTCAGAATGGCGGCTTTAAGCATTGTGGCATTCTGTCGCTCTTGAAACTAAATCAGTTTAGGCTCCGTATAGACCCGATCGATATTTCAGTTGGCTGATTTTATAGGTGGATATTGGCCTATTACACATATATCAGTACTGGGGCATATGTTGTCTGAAATGCGCCAATATGAAAACTTTTTTTTAGAGATTATGATGCAGTAAAAGTGACTTCTCAGTGAAGTTTCAGTGCACTGATGTCATTTTAGACAATAAAGTTTATTGTTGAACTTCCTCCATCAGATATCTTTGTCCCAGGTGTGAGATTACCACATTTGAGGGATCATTGCAAAAAAAAATGTGTATACGTCGGCTGATACATTGATATTGAAGTGTTTTACTCCCTATTATCTGTTTTGGCTTCAGTTACACAAAACAGTCAAGCTCCAGTTCCAGTTTTTTAGATAATCCTCCATCCTCCAAACTACAGTTCTTCCATGTGTTATTTCCGGGTTCGACAATTCAAATCAAATTGAATGCTGAATCTATTTTGATTCACACACTCAAATGTTATTTAACAACATCAAAAGTTACCATTCGATGATGCATCGTTCAACAGAAAACATAATAATATGAAGAAAGTAGCATTTAGATGGGAAGTGATATTTACCATCTCATCCTCCAGGCCCTGGTTTATTATCTTCACCTCTCCCGTCTTCATTCTGTCAGAAGTGCAACAACTACAAAGACAAAGACAAAGGGAGATCACCTTATTCACTACATGTTTGACATGTTCCCAACAGACTCTTTACTTGCGGAAACACTCTTATCAGCAAGGGTCAGCTGTCTGGTCAGCAGAGCTGTTGCAACTTCAGTCTGGGTCAGCCTCAGTTTTATGACTTCAGGAGCAAAAAGTACCCAAACATGGAAAGTTAGTCATTGATTCATTTGTATTTCTTTACTATGTGTTTGTATAACATCAAGCATAGAAAGACAATCAGGATATTTCAAATTTAGGAAATGCAACTCTGTGAACAACAGGTCTACTACTTGGAAAGTAATGAGCTGCCTAAAGGCGATAAAGGATTTCTCCTGCAAGTAACAACTTGACACATCACAAGAAAAAACTCAAAGCCTCTGGTGATATGCTTAAGAAAGCAGGTTTTTCATTGCACTGTTGTAATGCCTCATTTTGCCTTGAATGCTGACACTTTTCGTTCAATGCATTTTATATCTTTTATTATCCCTCAACTTAAACTGCATCATATTAACTTTAAATTCTGTGTCTTGTGTTGTTCGCCTTTACTTTTAAGCAGTGATCCAGTGCAGGATAGGCATACATGAAAACCTTTGCACCTTGCACACATGTTTTATGTTCAGTACCAGTCACACCTGCAGTAATGTTTGACTCAGTCTATCTGACCTGACAGCTCAATAAACACCACCATGTATGTACTTATTTTACAACTTTATTGTGCATTTTTTGACCGAAAAAAAAAAAGATACTTTGACTTACTTTTGAAGAGAAACACATGGATCAAGATTAGGCACTAATTATTGATTGCACAAGTATTCACAACATCAGCTATGACAAATCTACACCTCATATTACAGAGAGCACCATCCACCACCATGCAGACAGCATCGTGATGTGTGGATACAGGTCCTGGAAGGCTCGAGGAGGTGAGACGAGTGAAGTAAATGCAGCCAAAATAAGGAGAAGTCCTGTCTGAAAGCCTGCTGCAGTCTGCAAGTGAGCCAGGACCTGGGATGAGATTTATTTTTCCAGCAAGACAAAGACGCCAAACATAAAACCTTAAAGCTACACGGGACTGGCTTCAAGACAACTATGTGAAAGTCCTGGAGAGTCCAGATTTCAATCCAGGATTTGAGGCAGATTTTCTCCTCAAGCAGAGACCCTGTTACAACCTCACAGACGTTTTCACATAAGAATTAACCTGCAAGAAAGTCCAGATTCCAGATGTGCAAACCTACCCACTGAGACTCAGCTCCTGGCTGTAACTAATGCAGAAGGTGCCTCCACCAAACACTGACTGTCTGAGTGCTTATGTAATGAATGGTTTATTACACTTATATTAGATTTATAGAGATCTCACTCTAAGAAATGACGTTTAAGTGTCAACAAATCACAATTAACCAAAGACAATTCAAGGCTGTAAAACAATAAAACAAAGTCCAAGAAGCTGGATGACTTTATAGACACTGAACAACCTCCTTTATTAACTATTGCTCCACATCAGAGTGGAAGACGCATATCCAAACTGGACCTTTTACGCACCGAATACTGGCTTTGGAGCCGTTTCAGTCACAGTTTTAACCGTTTTAAAGTCATGTAATAGTTTTCTCAAGTTGCTGTTGAGCTGTGATGAAGCCTAACTCCACAGACCGTGTAAATAAGCACACATTCATGCGTAGTAACGACTCACCGACGCCCCTCCGTCTCCTCTCAGTGCATCACACGGTCCATAGTGAGGTGAGGAAACCGTCAAACAGCCGCTGCATTAAAAACTTTCCTCGGATGTGTCTGTGTGCAGCTCAGTAACGCCGAGGATCAACATGTGTGCACACACACGCCGACACGACACAGCTGCACGCTGCGCTGCCCGGACCGTCCCAAACCGGTCCATTCAAAAGGAAGTGGGAAAACAGGATGTGAGGTCATTAGAGGACACCGGGTCTGGGATGAAATGCCGAAAAGTTCCAACAAATCGGAAAACTGCAGCGACGTGTGCAGTCTGAGACAGTGAGGATCCTCCAGTCTCCTCTCACTGCCTCTATACATGTAATCATACATTTATTAATTAGCGGCCCATTGGGTGGATGATATGGCATGTTTAGCTGGTGCTACTTCAGGTCAGTGGCAGAGAGGAAATGAGATTTGAGCAGGTCCTGGGTCAACCTTTGGTTTAAAGAAAACTCAACAACACAGCTGGTTTGGTTTTAAAATACATTTATCTTCACATTAGAAAATCACACATGGATGAAATCTGGATCAGCCTTTCACACAGCAAAATCATCACGTGAGACAAAGTCAGGGTTCTTTAATATGTTTTCATATCAATGGTTTAAAGTGAAAAATATATCAGCTGAAATTACAAGGTGTAAAAATTCCTACAATCAGGCAGGACTTTGAATATAGTGTACACACGTGTCAGTACATTCAACCAGACTCTGAAGAGTCTTCAGCTCATACACACTGATGGCTAAAAAGAAAACAAAAAAAAAAATCTTTATAACTTTTCCCAGTAAAGTTATTTAACCTTTGGTTCCCCCTTTTTTAACGGCTTTCCGTTTGCCAGCTCCATGTCCTTTACCTGGAAGAAAGAAAGTTTTGAATTTTTACTCAAAAACCATCAAAATCAAACCAAGCCAGGCAAAAACAAAATCAGGACAGTACATTGCCATTTCTGGAACTCTAGCCAAGTATAAATTATATTAAAGGAGCAACAGTAGCATTCATTTGGAGTCATGTTTGTGTTCACCAGCTCCTGAGGGAAATATCTGCCACTTTAAATGCTAAATACTCGACCCAGCTAACCACTCACTGTGACTGTGTGCCTCTCTGTTCGGCTCTGGGAAAGAAGCATAAAGTGGGTTTATCAGAGCAGATGCCTGCTTCAGCTGAAAACGAGCTTGAGTTGAGGTTGAGAGCAGTGAGATTAGACCGATAAACCAATGCAGAAAAGTTGCGGGCAAAAAAATAAAAATAAAAAATGAGGTGAAAGATTTTACTATTAAAAGTGTTCTGGTTTCTTTTTGTAGTCCATTGTAGTCCAAGTAGTACTGACCAATCCCGTTTAAGCGAGCTTAGGTTGCATTCAAATAAGCAGTGCGTGTGGAAAGCAAAAGAGCGCTTTCACCGAAATTCAATCTCAGAGCCCATCATCTATCGTGTGATAACAATTTAGCTCTTGATTAGCTCGTTTGTTTTTTTCGATAAAACATCTCTCAACTCCGATCTCAAGTTTCTAATGGGACTGTGAGCGATGACCGGCACATGGGAGAGGAAATCTTGGCCTGGATATCTATTATCTGTATATCTGCTGCTTACGCCATGAAGCCCTGAAACACTAGCCATTCCCCCTGGTAGGATTAATTGTTGTCAGATAACAGGAGATGGGTTCTGACACTGATCCATTGTTAATATAAGAAATATTGATTAGTGTGGCTTGAAATTAGATCTTACTCTCTGTCGAGCTCTCCTGAAAAAACCTGCTATTTTAACTCTCTGTTACCTCCTCTCGTGCCTTTCCCTTTGCTGCCTTTTCCACCTTTGTCTTTGCGTCCACCTCGGGCAGCGGCCCTCTGACCGGCAGGCGGACGCCCCGCCAGGCCTCCCTTGGCACCCTGGCGGCCTTTTGCTCCCTTCGGGTTTGCATAAGCGACAGTCACTTTGCTGCCGTCTATCTCACAGTCCTCCATGGCTTTTTTGACAGCTTTGCAGTTTTCTTCACTCTCAAAGTCCACAAAACCATACCTGAGAAAAATGTCATGTAAATTAAGTGAGTGTAAAGCAGAATTTGGGAATAATTTTAAAAAAACAAAAAGATAATTTTATGCTACTCACTTTTTTGAAGCTCCTGTCTCTTTATCTAGGATGACTCTAGCGCTGACTGCCCCTTCAAAAGCACTTTTCAGAGTCTCTGCAGACGTTTTCTCAGCGAGGCCCATCACGACCAGAGTGGTTGGCAGGACTAAAGAGGGAAAAAACAACGGTGGTATCACCATTTTCATGACTTATCATGGCTCAAACAGACTTAACTAACACTTGAGTACTGATGTTCCCAATCCCACACACACCTTTCGCCTTCTCTGACTTCTCCGACTTCTCTTTCGCCTTCTCTGACCTCTCTTTCACCTTCTCTGACTTCTCTTGCATGTCGTAGAATTTTGCTTTGACCTCCCTTTCCAAGAGCTTCATGTTTTGGGTGGACTGTAATGCCTCTTCAGCAGCTGCCACAGTCGCAAACTCCACAAACGCAAATCTGCAGAGGATTACAGAAGTTGCCTCAGAGTATTCAAATACTTTCTGCACTGGGTAAAAGAAAGGCTAGTGTTCATGTACTTACCCTCTTGCTTTGCCTTTGCTTTTAGGTACGGTGATCTGAACGGCTTTCTGAAAGACGCTCTTGAGGTTCTTTTCATTCACATTGAAAGACAAATTGCTTACAAATAATGTGTTATTTGGAGGAGCTGCAGCTGTGAGGAAGAAGAAAGATCTTTCATCAATAAAAGGGACATTCGCTAAGTTCAGATTTAACTGCATGATCAAAAAATATTAAAAAAAACATTTTATTAGCTTTAGTATCAACAGTGATTTACCTTTCGTGGTTTTGTCATCTTTAGCTGTGGCGGCTTGAGGCTTTTTTGCTTCTCCTACAGAGTCCACAATCAAAACCTTGTCTTGCATCTTAAAAACTCGTTTTTTCTGCAGTAGTTTCTTAGCAATGGCTTTGTTTTTTAGCTCCACAAAGGCAATACTGTTGAAAAATGAAGAAATTATTTAAGTACAGATTACAAATATCTGTAATTTCTATTATATTAAATGCACATTTTTTATTTTCTCACCACTGCTTTATTAAATACAATCAATAACGCATGTTCTGCACATCTGTATACAGAGGAAGGTATTTAATACTCTCACCCTTTGGTTGGGCCTTCAGCTCCACCAGGAAACCTCACATTGACGGCTTTGCGGAAGATTTTCATAATGTCTTTTCTTGTTGCGTCGTACGGGACGTTCTTCAAAAACAGACATTTGGCATCTCTGGACGCTGAAAATGGGACAGTCTTCAAGTCAAAGCGGGCAACTTTAAATTAAAATTCATGTGTAATAGAATTATTAAATCCAGTCAGGTTACCTTTTTTGTCCGCAGGTGACACTTTCACTTTCGCCTTTTCCTTTTCCTCATCCTTGATCTTTGCTTTGTCGATCTTCATCGGCTTATCGAGTACCATCACCCCGTTTAACGTCAAAGCTTTGGTCAAGTCCATCTCTGAGGCCAAATCTACATGTGCATGTTTTCTTAAAAAAACAGCATAACATTACTTTTAAGTTAAGTTTTTTTTTTAGTATTTAAATGAGCAGCAATATTCTTTCTAAGTGGATGAGACAAATCACCCCAAATGGACCTGATGATTTAAGTTTATGTTAAGCAGCGTACTCACCTGGACCGGTCTAATCTGATGTCTTGAACCAGGACACTTTGTGTCATGAAGAAATTCGCTAACGAATCCTTGACTTCTTCAAATTTTTTAGTGGTGTTCAGGTTGCCAACAAAAAGACAGAAACCTGCAAAAAAATAAAACGGTTACATGTGAGACCGGCGCGTTACAGCACAAAGCAATTAGCAGTCTGTCTTATTTGAGCTTTTACCATCATTGATGAGCTTAGTCTTCTTCGATGGAGAGGTCTCAACGGTAGAGTCCACCTTCCGTTTCCCTTTTACTGCAACCAACAGATTGGTTAAGATTAAAAGCGGCCATCAGTATGTGTGATTTCTGGTCTCTCATCAGAGTGTTAGATCCTTCACATCTGCCATTAAGAAACTTATATCGTAAATTAACTTTTAAAAATAAGATTCAAGAGATCACAAGTCATCTAGCACTTTTATTAATGTCGTAAATTACAGCAATTTCACTAAGATCAACTGAACACTGCCCGAGATATTATAAAAAAATGTTTATTTCATTTACAGTAAACCAATTTTTGACTCAAATTTTGATACATTCTTTAAGCAAAATTGATCAAAATATTTTGTCTATGTCTAAAGATTATCTACGCAAAGTTAAGGCTTCAACAAGTTATAGATGAGTGTGAGGCTTTTACTTGTTTAACAGGGTTTTTCTTTTGGTAATAATCTGACTGAAGGACTTCAAGGTTTCCAGCAGCTGCATTGTATGAAAGACTCATCTGTGAGTACATTTTGGTAAAACATTTAAGGCCACAGCATATACTGCTGAGTTTAGTCTAAATGTTAAGTTTAAAATTTTAAGTATTTTTGCTATAGCGCCACTAACAGGAGACTCATCCACATTACACATCATTTGGGAAGAGACTGCTGTGAAAAACTCTTTTTAAAGTAAGACAGTAAGAAAGCAAAACAAGACAAAAAGACTCTCGGAGACATTCTTACCTTTTGTCTCCTTAACAATCATCTGTTTATCACGCTCTCCTTCCTCATTCTTCTCCTCCCAGGTTACAGCGACTGCACTTTCTCTTTCTCCAACAGTGATGTCCATCTGACAGTCTAAAGAGGAAGTCATGTCACTGGCACTGCTCAGAATTTCACATTATGACCAATTTTATGTGGTGTCATATTTGCAGTACCTTCAGATTCCTGCGTCTCTGTGTCCTCTGTGGTACTGACTGCATCAGCTGACGAGTTGATCTGAGTGTGTTCACCTTGTAAAAATAGTCATGATTTGATTTAAAGACAGTAAAAAATGTTTTGCATCTTCCATTCAAGTGTACAGCGGTGTTTCAAACTTGAGATAGCTTTCTGGGCTGAGTATCACTTTAAAACCAAACGATGATTTCATTATTTCAACATCCAGATTTAAACAAAGACTAACAACATCTGCGTAATAGAAGTAATCTTCCGTTTCTGAAAAAAATGTGATGCAATAGTAATAATTGATTTGTGTAAACATCTTTACCGCTGTCCGTCATCTGACCACTTGCATCAGCTGTCTTTTCTGAGTCATCCACTGCTCCTTCCCCATTCTTCTCATCCCAGGACACAGTCACATTAGACGCACTTCCTTTTACTTCAATGACTGCGTCCTTCTGAGGATCTAAAGATGCAAATTCGTTACTGGCACAGCTCAGAAATTCATTTCGACATCATGTGTGATGTGGTTGCAGCAGTACCTTGTTCATCTTGTTTCATATCTGTGCCCTCCTCTTTGCTGGCTATCTGTTCACTTGATGGGACAGTCTGTCCATCTGAAACAACAATTAATTAAATGATTTAATGTCACAACATTAAGTCCAAACAGTCATATTAATTGTATACTTTGTCATTTCAAGGAAAAGTCTTACCAGGGTTACTGTTGTCCTCTCCATCTGCAGCTTCCCTGTTGACAACTCTGCTTTGTCTTTTTCTTTGTTTTGTCTCCTGAAATACACACATTTATGACATTTTATCAATCTTGATTAATTTGTCAATTATTTTTAAGATGGACGTCTCATTAACATTATAAAACAAATAAAGCGGTGGAAAATGTCCATAACCACACTAGAGCCCAAAGGTGATGTCATCAAATCACTTGTGTGCAAACCCACAAAATATGAAAAATATACTTAGAGAATAAAAGCAGCAAATTCTTACGTTTTGATTTATTCTACCTTGATAAGTGTCATTAATGTCTATGAAACAGCTCATCGATTAGTCGACCTCTAATCCAGCCCTACTTGAGAGTTAAATGTAATAACATTACTACAATGACAAACTGACGCGTTGTCCAGTTGCAAATTAACCAGTGAAAACAAAGCTTGTAGTTAGAAATGTGACTACCATCAACTGTTAGCTAACAGCTAACGTTAGTTAGTTTTAAGCTAAGTCCAAACACCTGTTAGCTTCAACAATCTACGTTATGCACCTTGAAGCCTTGTAAATACAAATGTAATGTAACGTCATTCTTACTTCTGTCTTTGCCATATTTCTGTTATAATATCACACAATCACAGGCTGGCACACAGAGTCCAAGCCGAGAAATACACGTGTGTCGAGCTAAAAACATCCACATGCGACTGTTCTACAAAACGCACTGCGCATGTGCGTGCTGTACTACGGGTGCCCACGGGGTTTTTTTTTAAAGCTATATGCGATTCAACAAAAGCAACTCTAGTTAAACGTCATCCACATAGACTTGTGACTAGTATCCGGACTGCACTGCTATGAGCAAATTCTGGGTAATTATTGGGTAATAGTGAACACAATCTCGAGGGGTGAAAGCATATGTGGAAGTGTTTTTCGAAGCTAGTAAGCGCTCAAATTGAAATTCCTGACAGCTAGCCAAGTAGCCAATTAGCTTAACTTAACTCTTGAGTTGGTGAACTCCCACTTCAGCTATGCACTGGAGCTCTCCACCATACTCAAGAGTATGGAAACTCACTTTGAATGTAGCTGCTCATTACTTCAACTGAACCTCGTTGTGTTTTTCACATACTGTGTTTTTTTGGTCGGCTTGAGGACTTAACCGTAGCAACGTGTTGACTGTACCAGGTACTGAACTACGAAGAAACCACGGTCCGAAGGTCGAGCTTCAACGTAGCAGCTCACCCGGGGCAGATAAGGTATTATCGGGTCACACCACCCACCCTGGCTGTAAACACGACCAGTATGAGCTGATCATGGAGGACGTGGGACTGATTTGAGGAGCATCGGGATAAGCTTTTCTACAATGGGGACTCAGAGGAACGGTTTCAAGAAGGAAAGTTTCGTTTTGGCGGTGGACGTCGGGACGACTTCAATCAGATGTCACGTCTATGACAAGGAAGCACAAATCCGAGGGTCATGCACCACCGAGGTATTCATCACCTTCTCACTGTGCTTTTGGCTAACTTTACATCACCTACTTTCATCACTTATATGTGAAAAACATACACAAGCATACTAGATTATCCAGAGGCTGATCTTTTATATTTCTTATTCCTGTCACATTTCACCAGGTTGTCCCCTTGTATCCAGAGGTGGGACATGTGGAGATGGACCCAGGGGAAATATGGAAAGGGTTTATCACTGTGGTCATGGGAGCTGTGCAAGGTACAGGTGCATCAGTTCCTCTTGAGGCATCTAGCTACAAGCATATTAAGTGTTGTGGATCGCGGATGTGATTCATTTAATATGTTCATTGTCACACCCTATAAGCCAGAATTTCCAGTTTGGTCTGTTTTACACATACAGCATGCAGAAGGCTAATAAAGCTGTTTTTTCAGACAACTTTTTGGTCTGAAAAAAACCTTGTTGTGAAAATGTGAATAGCTAGCTAGACTGAAGTGACTTTCGTGGCTTTCTAAATAAACGTACGAAGACATTGATTCACCTAGAACTTTTGTTTTTGCCCCTAAAAAACATACAATAATCTCTATGTGTGAGTCCCAGTTTCACAACTCGCCTCCTGTTTCCAACCATAACCCCTTAATTATATGGTTGCAGCGATATACCAGTTTCAAAGTATACCATGGTATGAAAATTGATAGTTATTATACTGTGTTCATTTGCTAATCTACTGTATTTCACATAATGGACATAATATTTTGTGAAATAGTCATTATAATTAAACCCTTCTGTCTCCTTTCCTTTAAGGGTCATTATACATTATAATATTTATAATAATTGTGTGATACTGTGAAACCATAAAACTGTGATATTTTCTGCGATTGTTATCATACTGGAAAATCTCATACCGTTACAACCCTGCTTTAATGTGAACGCCTGTGCTGCTTTGCACACAATATAGATGCAGGAGTGCAAATGCGTCAGATAGAGGCTCTTGGCATCTCAACTCAACGAGCCACCTTCACAACATGGGACAGGTAAAATGAAATCAATTAATCAAATTATAGTACTCTATATCAATTAAAGTCCATATGACTTGAAGGAGAACTTAAAGAGAACCACTGTAGCACACCTGTTTTACCAGGCTTTGTCTAGTTATTTTCTATCTTAGGGTCATTTCACTCCCTGTTGTTCACTTTGACAGGAAAACTGGGGTTCCTTTCCATAACTTCATCAGCTGGCAGGATCAGAGGGCTGCAGAGCTCGTGAAGTCCTGGAACAGATCCTGCACCATGAAAGTGAGTCTTTGTACTCTGCATCTCCACCTTTCATGTTAAGTTGGAAGTTAGGAAAGCTAAAATACTAGAACTTGTTTACTTGAATGTGGCCTTGGTAAAAATGGGATTTGACCGCGGGAAACCATAATGACTCTTCATACAATATGGCTTTGATTGTTTTAACAACCTCAGTCAATCCATGGTGTGATGAAGCTGGTCTACTTCCTGACCAGACAGAAGCGGTCGCTTGCAGCAAGTCTTATCGTCTTCTCCACTCAGCATGTCACCTTTCGCCTCGCCTGGACTCTAAGACACTACCCGCAGGTGTGTGTGTGTGTGTTATCTGCAGTACACAGACTTTATACATAGAAAAGACAGTGTATTAGTACCTGTCTAATAACGATATTATTGGCCAATTTATTTAACCTGTTCAAAAAGTATGACAATTAATGAAATTTATATTACTATTCAATGAAATAATTGAAAATTTCTTCTTAATCAGAAAAACTTGAAATATTGACAAGTTGAACATTTTATATATATATGTGTATATATACATATATATATATATATATACATATATATACATACATATATATATATATATACATATATATACATACATATATATATATATATATATATATATATATATATATATATATATATATATGTATATATATATATATATATATATATATATATATATATATATACACATATATATATATATATGTCATCACAATTTCCTGAAGCTCAGTTTGACGTCTTCAAATTGCTTGTTGTGCCAAAGCGATAGTCCAAATCCCAAAACTCTTCAATCTGTATTCATTATGATGAGAGAGAAAGCAGCAGACCCTCACATTTGAGAAGCTGGAACCAGAGAATGTTCAATTCATAGATTGTAAATATATTTAAATATCTTTTCAGTTATTGTGGGCATTTTCAAAACAAACTTCCTGTCATACCAGTAATCCTGGTACAATGCACAGTGGAGTATAACCTCCCAGGCTGCAGGTTTTAAGGGTTAATAATACAATGGAAAACAAAAGCAATGTGGGAGAGGCTGTATTATTAGCACAGCCCTCACTTCTCCTTTCAGCCTCATCATATTTCTTTCTTTGTTCCAGGTTCGTCAAGCAGCAGCTGAGGGAAACTGCTGCTTTGGAACAATAGACACCTGGCTCCTGTTCAAACTCACAAAAGGTGCGTGTAGCATGTGGAGCTCGTTTGAATGCCCTCTCCCAATGACCACACTTCTCTTTGAAAAGTGTTCAGTAATATATAATTTGTCAAGTGGATTTCATTTCATAGAGTGTCAAACAGGATTTTAAGACCCAGACAGAACGCTTTTTATTCCCAAATCTATTGCATCATAGATTGGCTGAAATTCCTCAGAAATGTTTGTGCTAACTCCTTTGAGAGAGGGGGAGTTGAGAAAAATGAGCAGCAGCTCAAACAGGTTTTTTGCCTTTTGGAGATTTTTTAAATCAATTCTCCACTGTATCTGTTCCTAGGACGAGTCCACGCTACAGACTACTCAAATGCCAGTGCAACAGGAATTTTCGACTCCTATCAGGTGTGGTGTATGTATTGTGTGTATTCGCTGTTTCTGTGGTGTGAGGTTTTGTTTCTTTTTTTGTTGTTTGTTTTTTCATATCACTATCATGTGACTTTATCACAGATGTGCTGGAGTGGGTTTCTCTGCTCGCTGGTCTCTCTGCCCCTCTCCATTTTCCCCAAAGTAGAAAACACAGGGTGAGTCAACCATTTCTTTCAAATTCCAACAAAGGAACAGTTCTGTTTATCCATCTAGATTGTTTTGTTGCCAGGTTTTGAAATTATCTGCCATAGAGATGTCTG
Organism: Pagrus major; assembly: GCF_040436345.1. Taxonomy (NCBI): domain Eukaryota; kingdom Metazoa; phylum Chordata; class Actinopteri; order Spariformes; family Sparidae; genus Pagrus; species Pagrus major. The sequence continues at coordinate 12,473,782 of NC_133235.1, forward strand.
CCCTCATGAATATACTGGAACTAGATGACAATCTTTACATTTTCAAAAACCAAACTGAAGTGTCTCTTTACAGAAATCATGACCCATTTACTCACAATAATCCATAGACCTTGTTAAAAGCAGTTTAATGTTGGAACTCTTTTCTTTCAACCGAACTACACCCACCAACGTATCACTATTCAGAAGGAAGCGTGCACCTACTCATGGATGAGAGACTAGACAGTAATCTAGCTAACATTACAGCTGAGCAGGACCCCATTAATAGCCCCTTTTAGTTAGAAAATGTGCCACATTTGCAGCCAGGTAAAGGCTGCAATCTGCCGTCTTGTCTATGTGAAACGGGGGTGTAATATTCCTCCTTTTCAAAAAAGCCGCCACTGGGGTAGGCGTAAACATGTGACGTGACGTGAAGCACGAAGTTGGGCGTGAACAGTGACGAGTGATCTGGTTATTGACGATTCTCTCGGCTGTGATGGTTAGCATCTCCCAGATCTCAACGGCTTTCCAGTTGCTCATCTTGATGTCCGCGGATGAAGTGATGACTGCTGTGATCAGCTGTTTCCTGCTTTTAAAACTCCCGGCTGTGGATCGCACAACAGTGCACATCATCGACACCTCCACCCATGTCACGCAATTGCCGGGACATCAACGACTTGGATTTACATAGCAATGGAGGTGGCAAAAAGTGTACCCTCCTAGGCGTCATATTGGCAGACCAAAACAGACCCCCAATATACCGCGGTCTGTCTAAATTCGCAGACCTAGCCGCAAAAAGGACAGCCAAATTGGCGGGTTGCTGTCCAGTATGAAAACACTCAATGTTAACATCTGGCCCCGTCACAAGCAAGATGCACACTACTTCACGGTGATAAGGTTGAAAGAAAATAGTCCCTCATACCCAGTCTTCAGTGAGCTGCTGTTGTACATTAGGGAACTGAAGAAGAGTGTGTGACGATGCATTGTCTCTGGTTTCACCCACATGACCCACCAGCCATGACTTTGGTTCCACAGACCCGTCCATCTTCGGGGTGCCCATTCCCATCATGTCAGTGGTGAGTGGTCAGGGTGGGTTCACGCACTCTGTTATCTGTGTGACAAGGATCAAAAGCTTTCATTACAACTCTCTGATTCTGTTCATGCCAGCGTGTCCAAGTTGATCACTGCAATTATGTTGTAAAAAGAAAGTTAAGCAGGGTTATTTAGGTAATCAGCGGCAAGGAACACGTGGCTCATCTTCAAGAGTAGAGAGTGTAAAAGTATGATGAGGTATTAAAGCTTTGAGTGACCCAGGGTCTTCCTCTTAGTCAGACTTGGATTGTCCCTTATTGGACACCATTGTTGCACAGATGAGACCAAACCTGTTTAGAGTTTTTGTTTTCACAACATATGAATGTCTTCCTCTGTCCCGCTGCTATAGATGGCGGACCAGCAGGCAGCCATGTTTGGAGAGTGCTGCTTTGACGTTGGTGATGTCAAGATCACCATGGGAACAGGCACCTTCATGAACATCAACACTGGGAGCAAACCACATACGTCCGTAGCAGGTAAAGAAACCTACACACACATTAAGATGATCCTATCCAGATGTGTACGTACGGGCACATTATGAGTATGGGTGTTTGTCTTCTTGTAGGTTTGTATCCTGTGGTGGGCTGGAAGATCGGCTCAGAGGTGGTTTATCTGGCCGAGGGCAACGCTGCAGACACAGGCACTGCCATCAAATGGGCAAAGGAGCTGGGTGAGTGTTGAGAGGTGTAAAATTCATTATTTTTTTGTTATTTGAGGGAATTTTGGCAGATAGTTGACAGGTTTTATAGCAAGGTGATCAGCTGGAATCATTTAAAGTTATCCATGTTTAAAAAATGATCTTCTTTACACTAAATATGTCCCTGAGGTTGTGTGTGAAACCTGTGTGTGTGTGTTGCTGCAGAACTCTTCTCTGACGTCAAAGATACCAGTGCCATGGCATATAGTGTCAGCGACTCAGACGGAGTGTGTTTCGTCCCCTCCTTCAGTGGCCTGCAGGTACAAAGCGCATGTCAGTGTATCTGTGTCGAATCATGTATTTGCTTTTATATACACCGAATCAGCCAAAACATTAAAACCACTGACAGATGAAATAAATAACATTAATCTTCTTGTTACATTGCAATGTTCTGCTGGGAGACCTTGGGTCCTGGTACTCATGTGGACACTTGACACACACAAACCACCCAACACCATTGCAGACCAAGTATACCCCCTCATGAGCTCAAGGCGTTGACCTGGCCTCCGAATTCCCCAGATTCCAATCCAATCAAGTATCCATGGGACATCCAGGAACAAGTCTGATCCATGGAGGCCCCACCGTAGATCCAATGTCAAGTGGCATCCACATGAATCCCAAAGTTTCCCAGCAGAACACAGCATCATAAAAGTAGATGATCAGTGTTATTCACTGTACCTGTTGGTGGTTTTATTGTTGCGGCTGATCGGTGTATTTTGTTCACGTGTATTACAGTTAGATTGTCAACCACTACAGGCATTGATTTACTTTTCTGTTGTTGTTTTTTTGTGTGTGTATGTGTGTTTGTAACATGGTTATGTCTCTTTTTTCTCTGCCCTCCATTGTGAACTGGCTTTTGTAAGTGTGTGTCCTATGATTTTAGTTTATATGCAAAGATATGATGACAGAATCAGTTCTCTAATGGTTTTATAATCAGGAGCTACATATATACATTAACCATGGAAGTATAGCTGCAATCTTCGAGTTTCACTTTAATGCAAATGACATAAGAACCATTTCATAATTTTTTTTATCAGGTCTGTTTATCACATATTGACATGTTGTGTGTTTACTTCAATTATCCAAAGGCTCCTCTGAATGATCCCAAAGCTTGCGCCTCCCTCATGGGCCTCAAACCGTCCACCACTAAGAGTCACCTGGTCCGTGCCATTCTGGAGGCTGTCGCCTTCAGGTGAGTCATCTTAAAGACGTTTAAACTTCTTCACCATTCATTCTTATTCATGCTAACTGATATTGTCTCCTTGTACTTCTCTTCTTATTTGCAGGAACAATCAGCTTTATGAGACAATGCTGAGAGAAACACGCATTCCCATCACAAAGATCAGGTACAGTTTATCTCATCCACTAAGTGAATCAGTGTCTGAGTGTAATCATGTAAGTTTGCTGCATGCGTGAAAAAGACTAAACATACTGCAGACATTTAACTCTCGGCTTTGACTTTCTAGCTCACAGTGCAATATCTGAATGTAGGACTTGGATTTTAGCCAGCAGACTGGGTGTAACAGAGTGGACTCCTGTGTACCCTGCCTCTACTAATGCAGTTCAGGATTTATTGGCAATGCATTATGGGTGTGTGTTTCTCCTATACTGTTACGGTAAAGTGAGTTGCGGTGTAATTGAGTGCTCTTTCCTTCTGTCTCAGGGTGGACGGCGGTGTTTCATCCAATGACTTCGTCATGCAGCTGACTGCAGACCTGTTTGGTAGAAAAGTGGCCAGACCCCAACACCTTGAAATGTCGTGTTTAGGGGCTGCTTTTGTCGCTGGACTCGGAGCCGGTATGCAGACACACACAACATGTACATTATTATAATTATGGTTTGAAACTTTTGTGTTTGTTTTGGAAAACAGGGGTGAGCTGTATGTACTAAAACTTAGATCACAGTAATTCTTTTTGTATGCGTTGATGGTATTATATCACGTTATGAAAAAAATAACAGGAATATACAAGGAAACATACGTATATTAACCCATTAAGACCAGATTCAACGTTTGCGTGTTTCTCCCTTTAGAGCCTGATGCGATGTGAGTGTGTTTTGGATGATGTCACTTTAAAGACATTGATTTGTTAATGAACATTAGAGCAAATCCATCAATTCCAATTAAAGCCTAACTATTTAGCTCTTATTTCAAGTTTCTATCTGCTCCAGAGGCTGAGAAATAAAGATTGTAGAGAATGCTGACAAATCTGTCAAGTTTTTCAGAAAACCATTAGGTTTGAGGGGGTGTTGTCTAAGAATGCTGTCAGGTCTATAGGTCTTCATGTGTTAAGAAACAAAAAAAGATTTAAAAACAAAACGTGTGTTTATTGGCTTCAAATAGCAATAAAAATTAGGTATCATTCCCTCAATCAATCATCTCAAAAGCATTTATTCGTAGAAAACCCAAAGTACTGTATATTTCTGGAAGTACAATAGTCATCATAGTGTATCACAGGGCTTGTCTATCAAGTAGATTTACATATAGTGGCAACAAACACACATGCTGGCGAGGTTCACGGAGCAGCAGGAGCTTTCATGTAACATTAACAACAGAGCCAGCTGAGCTTATTTTGCAGTATAAAGATACACAAAGAACAACGGGAGAAACGGTTTCCCACAGCTCCTACATCAGCTGTAAACAAGGCTTTATGTTCACACAGTTTCTCTTGATTGTTCCTTAATACTAAATACTCGACTTTGCTCCAGTGTGCTACAATAGACGGAAAATGACAAAACCTACAGGTTCCAATTTTGTTAGTTTTCCAGTTGTTGTGGCGACATTTCCATAGATGTGGAAGTTTTTGTTTGTTCTTGGAGACATCAACAGAGAGGTCGCAGTGTTTTGTTTGTACCTTCCTCATGTTTGTGTCACCAAAGTCGGATTTGGCTGAAAAAAAACAGTAGTAACTGGATATAACTTTAGTTCTACGAGTACAAGTTTAGCCCTGTGACTGCTTGTTATCACAGCCACTGTAAAGCACACTATTTTTATATGCTGTGATATAATGATAGTATTGCGAAATCCATGTTGTAGCACAACATGACACCAGTGACGGTGATAAAAACGGTATAGTGCCCACGCCTGTTGATAAGTGAGTTCATACCAATACTATATTTTTGGGGCAGGAGGGATAATAAAATCAGAGCTGAAGCTTTGTTTCTTAAAGTGACTGCTCAGCTCAAACGTTGCAATGTGGAGATGAAATGAAAAGCAGCTGTGTTGAGCAGTTAGACACTTCAACGTTACTCTTCACTTTCACTGTGGCTCTTTGTTTTTCTCTAAAAATATTACAACACTCAGTCGTGACATTGAGTTGCATTTGAAAAGGTTCTGATCAAAAGTCCTATTTTTATTCTTGGTACTGGCAGAAGAAGCAAAATGAAATGCTTGCTCTTTCTTATGTAACCAGTTTTCCATGTAATTATTCACATTATGTAATTAGATTATTATACATTAGTCAGTGCTTAATTAAATCAAACACTGGAGATGGATTTGTCTGTGTTATTTTATAACAGGCCAAAAGCAGGTGGTGCTGATGGCTGAATAATTATGTGAAACATTAGTTCTTAATGTTCTTCCAGTGTCTGATAGTGTTGGGGCGATACACCACTTGCAGCCATTGTTTAGCGGTGTATTTGAGCACATAAGCCCTACTCGTACTGGAGCAGTATTACCAGGAGACCTCATGTGATTTAGACACTACCCCCCACGTCTGTGTGTTGTGCGATGCATTCTCACAGGATAAGCAAAGTCTTGTTTTGTTTAACTTGTATTTACTGACATGATCTCCGGATATAATTAGGTCAAGGCTCTGTGTAACATCAACATTTCAGACATGCAGCATCTGTTCTTCAGCAGCCCATTACTAATATAGTTTAGAGTTGTTTTGCCAACTTTCTTCGTGTGTTACATGCATAAATACACGTGCAGCTAATTTAACTCAAGTAACGGATGCTTTGTGTCGGTACTTGAATATGGCAACCTTTTGTTGCTCCTAACCTTCTCTGTCATCACTCATTTTAAACACAGATCTCACATCACAGCTGTTGACTAATGTTCAACAAATCATGAGCAGATGTTAAAAAGAAATATATATGACCTCAAATCACAGAGATACCGATATTCGCGTAAATACTATTATCACTTGACTTCTGTGTTTGGTGAAATGAGGTCAGTTATTTGCAGTGGAATTTTTACTTTACAAATTACATGGCAGATTCGCATCATATTAAGATCACAGACGACCTCTGCAATTATTACAAATACCCATGTCCCGTGCATATAGGGCTTTAGTCTGCATTTATAGGACTTCCTGTATTGTACATGGGCCACTTTTAAAGGGTTCTCCCTGTCGCTACAGGTTTCTGGAGGACCAGAGAAGAGCTGAAGAAGCTGCAGAGCACTGACAAGGTGTTCCTGCCCCGAGGAGCACTCAAGGAAGGAGCATGTAGCCCAAATAGGGAATACACCCCTGTACTCCAGAGCTGGGAGAGAGCTCTCCGACGCTCCATGAATTGGTACAAGCCTTGACACTGGATGCACTCACAGGAAGATGGAGAGTTTTGAGTACATGTGAAAGCAGACAGTTCTGTTTTAAACAAAATAACTGTTTTAAGACGTAGTAACCATGAGCTATGTCTGTTGGTAAAGGTCCAGTACAGGTACTGAATGGCACGAAGCGCCGTCAGCTGCCTTCACCACCTGCACATCCTTGAATTGTTATCCACACACAGAAGCTACTACACTTTTTATTTGATTCCTTCACATACGTCTTATAAGGTTGATCCTGTATTCATTCCAGATCTCAAGCCACCGGTGCCTCATCATATGACAGGGTTTTATCCAGCTGCCATAATATTTGTACATTTTCCCACATGGGGGCGCTAATGACTGCCTTTACAGCTTTGCAATTTATGAACTCGCCATAGCAACCACATGCCACATGCTAATAAGGAGCCAAAAAAAAGGACCTAGCACTGACTCTCCTGTTCATGACACCTCCATATTTAAAGAGCTCTTTTTCAAATACTGTCAGACATTCAACTAACACGGTTTGGTATTTGCCTTCTCCTTTTTAATGTAGCTGTTTCTTCTTGATCTAACAGTACTTTAACTTGCCAGCTCCCCCTGAGAAAACATCCAGTCACACATGTCTGTAGCAACTTCATTCATTCATTCACTTTAAACAGCACATATCTTCAAAATAAATACAATTATCAAGTGTGATGATTTCATTGTTTAAATGTAACTGGAACAAAAACTGATGTTATATGTTTTGCTATGTACAAGGGAATCCTACTGGATCTTAGTATTTCAGAAATATTGATCTGCTTCTTTGCTGTAAGTAACACACATCTCCATATTTTGTTGATGTTGACTGTGAGAGGGATTTTTATGGGTATATGTGGCAGATTATAATAGCTGTCATACATTTTATGACCGCTCACAGAAATCTCAAACACAGATTATCACCTCCATGCTCTGCAGGAACAAGTTGATCAGGGATATAAATATGAACTGAACTGACCTTAAACAGAAATAGGAAACCGAATTATGTTTTGATTGTCAGTCCATGTTATTTCAGTTATTAGCTTATGTTCATTGTTGACAGCCACGATGATGTCAGATGATAATGTTTTGACTCAAGTCATTTACTTGACCTGATGAACTCTGATGACAATTTTACTTCACATTGTGATTTTTAAAAAATGCTCACAAATTACCATGAAAATGTAAACTGTGAATCTCTGTGCTACTTGGGTATTGTTAAATATTTTTTGCCTCTCCTAATTCTGTAATATTTTTCTACATATACTAAGAGATTAGTTATGCAAAGTGACACTGTGCGTAATGCAGAAATTAACACCTCAGCTCGAAATGACATTTCATTTCTAACACTTCATTCAGTTCTTGAATGGCAAATGTCCTCCCAGGCTGCTGGGAAATAACAAATAAAACATTTGTGTGATCGTACATTTTGGTTCTAAATTGCATTAAATCTACCAAGTATTAGATGTAAAAGACATTAAAGACATTAATGAAGAGCAGTTGTCGGTGGTGATTTCAGCTTCTCGTGTGTACAGTAGTTGTCACTGACGTGGAGAGTGAACAGATGCTTCCTGAAGGATTTTGTTTAACCTCCACATGGACTCGAGGGAAATGCCGTTGTCTTGTCCCTGGGGAATTATCACACACACACAGTCTGTTAGATGAGTGCAGGGATTGCTTCCCATTGATGTGATCAACCTCTCTGTGAGGGTTGCTATGGCAGCTCGCGGATGGAGTGACTGAGAACAAATGGGGTGTGTTTTCCTGCTCATGGTGCTGGTATGGTGAAGGGGGCGCTAATTGAGTGCACAGAAAAGGGGGTTTCCTAAACAATGGGAGGATTGTGTGCTTGTCCCCTCAGAGGATGAGCAGAAATAGTGAGTTATGTGTACATTGAACAGACCCATACAGTGTAGATTTTCCTTTACTCTCGCTGTCAATCTCAGCTTTTCCCCTCAAACATGGGCAGTTTGTTTTTGTTTTTTTACCAGTGGGCTTGGCTTGCAGCGGGATGCCTTCACAGAGGAAAAATGTGCTAGAGTGAGTGAGACAGACAGGACTAGCCCATGAATCAGCTCTGCCGGCTCTCGCACTAATCATGAAAGTGGGGTGCGTGTGTGTGTGTGTGTGCGCGTTTGGTATCGCATTGTGTGAGTTGTGGTGGACCCTGCCTTGCAACAAATTCAATCTGACAGCAGGAACTGGATGCAATGCGACCACTACTCCAGTCCCCCTCCCCCATACGAGCTGAACCCTGCATCAGGGGTCATTATGTAACTCCCTCTTTTCTTTTCTCTGTGACACACTGGGATTGTTCGCTGGAGTGTCAAGAGGGTTGGAAGTTAAGCTTTTGTCCTTTTTTTTCTTGTATTTTCCTGTAAGTGTCTGAGCCTCTGAGCACATAACTCCTTCTCTCTCAGTTCAGCTCACTTATTGGCACGACTTGCATGTGCACAGACCGACAAAGCACAGGCTCCAATATGGAGGAAATGAAATGATTCGCTGGTGGTGCGAATGTAAAACAAGCAGCATCCTTGCCTCACTTCCCAGGAAAAGTGTTGCTCTCTGTTAACTTTGACACATCTGTTTACAATCATGCACTCTGTGTACTCTCTCTCTCTCACTTCCTCTCTCTCTCTCTCTGACACACACGCACACACACACATTCTAGTTTCAGTAGTGCTCAATTGCCATAGCAACAAGGATTGGCAAATGCTCCAAATATGTGTGCTTTACCAGTCAGTCACAAATCACATCCTGATGGACTTGAGACATGCTGCTCACTCACATGTGTGTACTTATACATGTATAGGTCCGAGTGTGTGTGTGTGTGTGTGTGTGTGTGTGTGTGTGTGTGTGTGTGTGTGTGTGTGTGTGTACTGAAGCTTTTCTGGAGAGTGATTAGCAGAGAAATCCACTCCAGCCTGTGTGATTGGTTATTGGTTTGGTGACTCAACACAATGCGACCTGCGCGCAGAGGAGCTGTGGTGAACTCATCAGGATGATGTGTAACATCTGATGCCACAGAAGGCCAAAATAAATTAGTAATGATATAATGTTTTAGTAAACCTAAAATCCTTCGATTTCACACTGAAAGTCGCACATTTCTCACCTCTTCCCCCCTGCCTGTTCGACAGCTAATATAAAATGGAGACCCCAGCCGGCTCCCATGTGGCCATTAGAATATAATCGATGATGAGGAAGATAGTGTGCGCTCTATTTATAATTTGTGCGCGTAACGGCGCGTCTCCGTGCGTCTCTCCGTCATTCGCCAATGTACATCCATCTGGTCGCACTGCATCAGCTGCCACGGCGGGGCTCGTGTGGACGTCACTGATTCTCTCTCTCTCTCTCCTTTCCTCACCTTCCTCCTCTCGCTTTTTTTTTGTTCCACCGCCAGAGCATCTCCCTCCCTTCCTCTTTCTCTTTCTCTCTCTCTCTCTCTCTCTCTCTCTCTACACCGCCCACTCCACTCACCGCCGCCTCGCCGGCTTCTTCTTCGCCTCACCACATCGCCCGCTGCCCCTTTTTCTGCATTTTTTTAGGAGGAACCAAGCGCACATTTTTAGAGCAACAACAACAACAAACACACACAAAAAAACAAAAAAAAAAGGAAAAGACATCACCATGGCGAGCACCGAGGACAAACCTGCCAACAAGGAGAACACGTCCAGCTGGAAGGACTCCATCTACAACTCGAGGACCGGGGAGGTGCTGGGTCGCACGGCCTGCAGCTGGGGTAAGGATCCCCCCGTTACACAGCAGTCAATTAGTAGATGCGCGGTGACATTCACGGGGCTCAGAGCTCGTCTAGCGTCCTCCTCTCCACACTGGTAGAGCATTAATAGATGCGTGCCTCTCGAGCGTAAAGCCTGCTATGTGTTTCTGTGCATGGATGGATGAAAAAATGACTGTCTTTTAGATGTTGGATGAGCGGAGGAGCCGTCATAGGCCTACATGAAGGTGTAGAGGAGAAGCCTCTACCAAGAGGCTCAGTGATGCTATCAGAGGTGTGCACCCCCTTGCTGCATAGGCACCAATAACCAACCACAACAGCAGCTTTTTTTAATTCATATTTATCACCTGCATGAGGGGGAACACTGAGGGAATCACAGCTGATCATTACCTAACCACATCTGCACACAGCATCCCCTCATCTGATCAGGCTTCTATACATTTTATGTAATGATCCCCCGGTTATTTCCAGGGTGAGGTAGTAACACAGCACCCTCCCTCCAGCAGCCAGCTCCCATAGGCTAGCGCGGGCTGTCAGGCTCGCCTGGGCCCCTGTGCTGCTGTGCAGTGGGATGCTCCATTGCAGTTGCATGGCCGCCCACATTAGCATGCCTGTCAAGGTCAAATGGGATTCCCTCTCTCCTCTTTCTCTCTCTTTCACGCACTAGCCAGGTGCATTGTGGGATACTGTTGGAGAGGAATGAGAGGAAGGGGGGATGTTCAGCAGGAAGCTGAGGGGTCCATCCCTTTTTTTCCTTTTTTTTGTCAACTTAGAGGGCATCCGTGCTGTGCAGGCTGGATGGTGGTGAACCATTTTGAGTCAGATGTTTCCATAACTGGGCCTCCTTTTTTTTTTCTCCCCCCTCCTGTTTTGGATAAATGAGGCTTCAGATGCTTATGAGCCTCATCCCTAAATCTGGTTTGAAGCCGAGGGGCCTCCAGTGAAATAATGGCCTCAGATTTGTTAGCAGCTAGTAGCATTTTTCCCCATGATCCAAAATGGTTTCTCTCTAAGGGGATCGTGGGAAATCAGAAGGCATTTGTCCGAGCTCGTGTGGTGAAAGCTCGTAGTTAATTATACATGACTTCCCTTTCTGTGTCTTTCCCTCATTATGTGGACTCTCTTTCTATTTCTGTTTTTTCCTCGAATTATCCTCCAGCCCTCATCCTGCTGTTCTACCTGGTTTTCTACTGCTTCCTGGCTGGTATGTTCGCCCTGACCATGTGGGTGCTGCTGCTCACTCTGGATGACTATGTGCCGAAGTACCGAGACCGTGTCCCCTTCCCAGGTCAGTGTCTCTCTGCACACACACAGTACCATACATACACCAGGGGAGTGAACAGGAAGCTGTGACTGGAAGCGTTTCTCTTTGACCACATTCATTATTCATACTCGCACCAATCAGACGCAGTCACAATAATGTTCTACATTACAGCTGCTTTTTGCATCGATCTATTTTGAAGTCTCTTCCTGGATGATGTCAGCAGAGCAGCTTGTTTGGAGGATGTTTTCTGTCCGGCTGTAACTCGAGACAAACCCTCGATGTGTGCTGTGCATTAGCCTTGTCAGGATCGTTTACAGCTTGTTTACTTTGCTCTCTGTCTTGGTTGCAGGGTTGGTGATTCGTCCAAACTCCCTGGACATCGAGTTCAACAAATCTGACCACCTAAAGTATGCCACGTATGTCAAGCACCTGGAGTCCTTCCTGCAAAGTAAGTGCACCTCTCCCTGATGGAAAGCGACTATTAAAGATTCCGCTCTCCTTCTCCTGGATCTTTCTCCAATGATTCATTCCATTTATCCGATTGTGTCTCCGTCTCTTAGGATATAATGATTCAACGCAGCAGATGAACGTGGACTGCTCTCCCGGAGAGTATTATCTCCAGGACAACACCGAGGTCATGACAAAGAGAGCTTGCCCCTTCAAGAGGAGCGCTCTGAGTCTGTGCTCCGGCCTCTCTGACACCAGCTTTGGCTACTCTGAGGGAAAACCCTGCGTGCTGCTGAAAATGAACAGGGTAACACCCACTTTCACAGAGCGATTCAGGGTTAAAAATCCCTTCTCATCTCTTTGTCTTTCAACCTTTTCTTCCTTCCCAGACAGCTCCTAATCTTCATTCGTTTAGCCGCTTGCTGACAGCTCCCAAAATAAGTGATTAATGTCTAACTTCATGCAGCAGCCTCTCTGCACAGTCTCAACCTCTCCTGTTTCCCTCACCTCATAGATCATCGGCCTGAAGCCTCGTGGAGATCCCTACATCAACTGCACAGTAAAAGTAAACACATTTCTCCACACTCTACCGTACATGTGCCACTTGTTTGTATGTGTATGTTTTTCTGTTTTCATTTCTTTCATAAAAATGACCATAACAGTCTCAATATTTTCTTTCTGTTGATCTTGCTTTCATTTCTTCCTCCTTTTTTGTTTCCTTTCTGTCCGATTTCTTTCTGCATGCTGTCACTGACGGCTTTAGGGTAAGATAATATGTAAATTATGAGGATAAGGCCAGTAGGAGTGTTAATGCATTTTGATTATGTAACAGGTCATTATGCAGGTGCCTCTGAACTCATCTTGCAGTGCCATGCTCAAGTCATTTTAATATAATCGGCGCTATTTTCAGCCACAAATGTACTTCTTGGCAGATTAAAGCAGACACATCATGTTCTCTACCTCATTTAAATCTCTCACCAACTACACAGGATCATTAATTTTCCTTTTTTTCACGTCCCGTCTTATGTGGTCTTTGAAAAAAAGTCTCATTTGCTATTAATCTAACATGCTAAAATGCATTTCATGTCAGACTTACATCCACTAACACATGTTCTTCCCTGCAGAAAGAATCCCCAATCCAAATGCAATATTTCCCCATTGAGGGGCGTATTGATAAGATGTATTTCCCCTACTACGGCAAGAGAGCCCATGTAAGTATTCATCCCCTGTCAGATCGTGTCCTCTAACGTCCTCCCAGGGATGTGTTATTGACAGGCGACTGTCTCCTTCCCGATGCAGGAGGATTACGTGCAGCCCCTGGTGGCTGTGAAGCTGCTGCTCACCAAGGAGGACTACAACAAGGAGCTGGCGGTGGAGTGCAGGGTAGAGGGCAGCGACCTGCGCAACGACGACGAAAGGGACAAGTTCCTGGGCCGCGTCACCTTCAGGATCAAGGTGGTCGAGTAAAGGGAGAAACCGGCCAGTAAAAGGAAAAACCCAATGCAGAGGCTGCCAACGTTTGCTAAGGATTTATGTTTAAAAATTAAAAACAAAAAAAGGAAGGAAGTGTCAAATATGTCACAAATATGACATATTTGGGGGGATGTGGCCAAACAGTTTTGATGCAGGATTCCAGCGGGAGAGCCAGATAGATATTGAATGTTGCTTTGATGACATTTCTGACCCTTCTTTCCTTCATGATTCCTTGCTGACCTCCTCAAACGTCCCCAGAACATGACACCAGGCTCTGCTCCCCCTCCTCCTCATCCATCCATCCCTTCTGTCACCCGTTGCACTGCCCATTCCTCACTCAGTTTATGATTATTTCTATTTTTTAGCTTCGATGTGATTAGATAACTTATAGCCATTTGCAACCAAGCCATTCGGAGCTGTTGTGTAAGTGCTGATACAAGTTTTTTTTATTTTGTTTTATTTTAAAACTGTTTTTTAGATCTTCCTGCTGTCGGGAAGAGAGTGGTGTTTTCATCTCTTCGAGCTGTATGAACGACTGTCTGGTGTCGAGAGGATTTTTATCTTGCTGTATAGTACAACTGAGAAAGTAGAACATTTCCAACTCATCTCCAGAGTATTCACATCATCACATCACAAAGACTTCATAGGAACGTACCTTGATAATCAAGTATAGCCACTGTATCCCTGTATATGAAATGCCAATTACAAAGTCCCTTTCTACATATAAATACATTGTGATCCTGAACCATATTTAGGGAATTATAGATAGATCTATGTGTTGTGGTCCGCGTAGCCACAACCCAGTCTTGTGCCGTCTGCCCGTCTGTCTGTCTGTCTGCATGTGCGTCTGTCTGTATGTCTGCCCGTCTTCCTGTTTACTCACCTCTCCACTGCAATAGCCGACATTGTGGGTAAGCCCTCCAGGACTGTAGAGAAGTTGTCTCGCTCCACCTCGCAAGGGTGCTGCGTATCGATGGTGGCCGAGGCGACACACACACACACACACACACACACATATATATATAGAAGGTACAGTTTAAAAACTGCTTTTAAGGCGTAGAGGCACTGGGAAAGCGTTGCAAAAATAAAAAAGTTCACTGTAACTATGTACTGTATATCTTAACGTGATCTGTATATCTATCTGGGTCTCAAAGATTGTTTGTTAGTTTTCTCTCTTCTTCAGCCTGTCGATCTGATTGTCTGCCAATCTATTACTCTTCAATGTATATATATACACTATCTACCATATTTACTTAATTCACACTGTATTTTTGTCACAAAACACAATGTCTGTGCACTGTAAAGAAATAATTTAAGCAAAGATTTACAGGAAATTATCTTATTCAAAGCTATGTTTACACAGTCTTAAAAGGAACCCGCATTTGAAAGAACAACTTGTAACATCTCTTCAGGGTGCCTTAAGACCTGATGAAATAAATTGTGGAATAAAAGTGATTTTGAAGAAAAAAAAAAAAGAGATTTTCTCCCGCCTGATTTCTTCGTTTGAGCCGCAGATTTCTGTCAGTGGTGGGAGTAATACAATAGCAAGTACTGGATGTATTATGCAGAAATAACTGCCTCTGTGACTGACATATTTTTATGTGTGACATTACTGACTGATGACTGATGTAAGCAGCATTTTACTGTTGTAGCTGGTTGAGGTAGAGTTAGTTTTAACTACTTCATATACAGTTCAGGGCTGCAACTAAAGATTATTTTCATTAATCGATTAGGTGTTTGGTCTATAAAATATCCGAAAGTGGTGAAAAATGTTGATCAGTGTTTCCTGAAGCCCAACATGATGTCTGTAATTGGCTTGTTTTGTCCACAGCCCAGAGATATTCAGTTTACTGTCACAGAGGAGTAAAGAAACCAAAATGTTTTCACATTTAAGAAGTTGGAATTACAGAATTTTTTATTAAAAATTACTCAAACTGATCAATCAATTATCAAAATAGTAATTTAATAGGTGACAACTGATCCCCCCTAATGCAGTTAGATCATTTAGCCCTGTGTTTCCCAACCTGGTGGTGAGGCTCCCTCTAAAGGGCCATCAAATAAATCTGAGGGGTCAAGTTCTGATGCACCGATGTGCCCTCATTTTTTGGTCTTTTCTTCAATATTTGCTTTGTTGTGAAATATTGTACACTTTTACCTATTTAACCTCGAATAGTTATTTGAATGAAGCCAGCTGAGAAGCTCAGAGGGGAAATCAATCTTTGATGGAACCACTAAAAACCTATAGACATCTGAAATGTGACATTGGGCCCCAACCAGATGCTGCTTTCTGTCACAAGCCAAAAAGGTTGGAAAGTACTGATCTGATCTTTAGAGGGGCTCCATATGGAAAGTATGATTGTATGTCTTCATTTGTAAAGTAACTTGTAACTACAGCTGTCAGATAAATATAGTGGAGTAGAAGTTCAACGTACCACCTAATACTTAGTATACAAATCCTTCAAAGTTCTGTTAGTATTTGAGTAGTTGTACTAAGTTACTGTCCACTGCTGCTTTTGGTTTTTAGCCTGGTTTCGCAGTTTATCTCTGTTTTTGAGAAAAGACAGCGTTATAGATGTCAAATTAAATGATATGAAACACTAAAATTTGAATGTAGAATTGTTTTCATGCTTTATAATGTGACAGTCTAAACGGAGAGAAGGCAGGTTGAATGAGATTGGTGAGAATGTCATGTGTTGGCATTCAATCATATTCTCACCATCATTGTAGCAAGAACCTGCATCCACACGAGGGAGCCAGAAACAAGGCGGGCAGAGCTGAGAGTGAGTGTGTGGCTCCAACATGGAGCTGCCAGAGGGACATTTGCAGGGATACTGTGGACGTGAATGAAGAATTTTACATCTCTTTTTTCCTGACTACACAAACTCATGTCCACAAATTTTTACTTGAGTCAAAGTAAGAAAAAAGTATTAGCATCAAAATATACTTTACGTATCAAAAGTAAAAGTACTCATTATGCAGAATAGCACATTTTAGAATAATGTCTATTATATTATTGGATTATAATTATTGGTGTATTGATTTGTTCAGCACTCTAATGTTTACGCTGTTAAAGATAGTTTACATATCATATAGTTTGTCTGCTGCTCGGGGACAAATAAAGTTTTATCTTTAACTATACATGATTTATTGCTAAAATGACTAAATCTGCAAAGTAACTAGTAACTAAAGTTGTCAAATAAATGTAGTGGAGGAGTAAAAGTAAAGTACAAGTACTGCAAAATTGTACTTAGTTACTTTCAGCCACTGGCTTTATGTCTTATTAATGTGATGTTTTCTCAAACTCACTACAGCCTCACCACTGAGTGAATGGTTGTACCTGTAACTGCGCCCACAGAGACCGCCTCGGCTGTAGAAGTCAGAACACATCAGTCAGTGAAAAAGAAGTCTGATCACACCTGTCTGCTCAAATTTCACACCACCTCAACCATCCAGTTCCCACAGTGCCCCTCAGCGGCAGCAGCTCTGTCCTTCACTGTCAGCAGCAGTGTGTACCCAGGTCCTGCTATGTGAGATAATCTCTCAGGATTTAGCTGCAGCATGAATCCAGCTAAGAGTCTCCTTAACTCTTACCATCCTTGAGAACGCTTAGAACGCTGTATACAAGCGCTGTTGGAGACTAAAGAAAATAGCAAATGGATATTTTTACCTGTCTGTTTCTTGGACTTGTGGCCAAAGAAAATAAACTGGGAAATTTTGTAAATGTTGGAACGACTTAGAGCTGAATGTCTGAGCTGGAAATATCTCTCATAAATGATAATACTTGTGTTTTATCTGTTTAAAAGATTTCTTTAAAAACAAAAAAGTCTTTTAATCAAAATCGAATCAAACACGATGAAAAATCAGCAATGTAGCTGTTGTTTTCTGCCAAGACCGTCCTTTGACAGTAACATTGAGATGCCTCAGAACCTGAGGGGATTTGAAGCTGATTTAAGCAAAGAAGGCGCAAGGATAACACTGGTTATCGCCTTATGAGCTAAGAGTTGAACTTGCCAATTTGCGGTGGCCTGGAGCACAGCCTGGCTGTAGTCAGCATCCTGAAGGGGATTAATGCAGCTGATATTTTTAGGTTTTACTCCAGAGTCCTCAGCAGCACTTTCTCTGTGGTTATATATAGCCAAGAGAACATACGTAACATGGCACAATGTGAGGCGTTCTCTGACGCTGGTGGTAGCTGTGTTCTTAAAGGCTGCATCTAATCCACTGAGACAAACACATGAATATTCATCATCACAGAACAGACACACATTTTAAAAGACATATATTTTAATTTACTCAAATGATTCAAGAGTCAATGAAGTTTCTGCTTTACATCTGACATCTCTAATGTAGCAATTCCTCTCATGTTATATTTACAAGTACATGTATCATATATATTTATATCATATTAACATTAACCATAAAAACTCACTTCTGCCCAATATCTGGTAATAAATATCCTGAGACAAGTAAACAAGAATAACAAGGATTTTCTTTTGACCTAACCCAAGTCTCTATACTCATCTTAACAACCACAACAGTGGAGTCTTCTTCAAAAATCAGGCTAGTTTGAGTTATTTACACTCACCCCAAACTAAGAAAAGAGCCCTGAAGCATCACAGTGTTTCAGGGCCGTGTACAGGGCAACCTGCACATTCCTGGTACAGGAATTTATTGCCCAACTCCTCTAAATGTTCCTCCTTCATATGCAGCAATTAACTGCACTCATCTCTCTCTCTCAGCATCCCAGGGCTACAGAGTCTCCATTCTCACTAAGTTGAGCCTCATAGCACCAACAGTAGAGGGACTCAGTGAAGAAGTGTTCTGTATTCTTCATTGTCTTTCTAAGTTTAAATTACTTACATATTTGCTTTTCTCTGTGTGCATAGGTATAGATCAATTTATTTATATACAATAAATACAATTGCAACAAATGCCTTTTAAAGTTTATATAAAACTAAAATATGTAGAATGTAAATGCATGATCAGCCTTAATTATTAGGTTTAGGATCACAGCATAACATTTAAAGACTACAACTACTCTGCTGCATGTGCTTACAAAGTACCCTTCTTCGTACAAATAGTGTGACCTTATGATGGCATCAGTAAAGGGCATAAGATGGTGGGGGAGTGCTATAAAATGTTGTACACGGTCCACTACAAGATACTCAAAGTGAACAATTTCTAGAAGACATTCGTTCCAATTGGTTTAAAGCTTAATGTTGGATGTAACAGCATCGCTTCAGCAGGTACGTCTACTGCAAATACTATGTTTGGATTTAGACATTTTCTTCATAAAATAGTCGTGTTCCTGGCACACAGGCCTTTTACTCACTATTCTAAAAAATTACTCCTAGCAGTCATTTATGTTTCACATGGTTGCATGTCTACATCATAAGATACGTCTGTTTGCAAGAGAAGATATGAACCCGAGAGATGATGCTCAAAATACATCACCACATCCTTCACAACCTTGCCTCGAAAGCAATACACCTCTAAACCATGACCATCCTTACAAGAGAGGGATGTACCATCCACACAGATGCTCGTGTTCCCCTCTTTCGTAAAAACATGACTCTTTTACATCAACATTAATGTGCGTCTGACTGAGAAAACAAACAAATTATTGTTGTGTTATTTTTTGGTATATGATATCAAACATGTGGCTTCTCACAGCAATATACACGTGCCAGACTTCTTTTCATCATCGGGATCTCCTCCACCCTCTTTCCTGTTGGGATCATTGAGCTCGTCAAACAGTCCAGTCTCGACCATCTCCTGCTGCCATGGGATGGCCACGGCACCTGTGCTAAACTCCTTGAAGAATTTGTCGTCCTTGGCATCAAACTCGATGCCCTTGATCTCAGAGAACTCGGCGATGTCGCCAGTGTCCTTGGCATAGACAACATTGGGCTTGGGCACCCAAGGAGGATCCACCAGCCCGGCCTCCAGACGGGGGAAGTTGATGGTCTTGAACCACTCATGCTTCCTGGGATCCTCCAAGTTGTTCCTGATGAGAAGGTAAAAATATACTTCTCCATCAGTGTTTCAAAACTAAAATGTCAGACTAGTTAATTCTAAATAAGCTTGTTGCTCCAATCTCAGTTTTTTAATGCACAAAAATATCAACCAAATTTACATGTTTTAAATGTTTTTTAAGTACATGAGGAAACTATAAATTAATACTCTTCCAAAAAAACAAAAATTAACAACTGATTGCATAAATTCAGATTAACTGCACCACTGTGCAACCACTTAACAGCAGCTTGCTTATAACTTAAAAGGGAAGAAGAACCCCTTACTTCATGCCCAGGCGCTCCTCTATTTTCTTCTTGAGGAACAGCTGGACGATGTCCTTGGTGACAGCATCGAAGCACTTGTGCTCCCACTTGGGCTCCTCGTTGAGAATACGACGCTGTACCTCCTCCTTCTCCACCTTCTCCTTCTTGCTGTCTGGGCCTTTGAAAGGTGTGTATCCGGCCACCATCTCGTAGATACTGCAGCCCAGGGCCCACCAGTCCACCGACGTCCTGTATGGAGTTTTGCTCAGGAGCTCAGGGGCCATGTATGCTCCAGTACCAGCCTGGAGGAGAGAGAAGAGTAGGAGGAAGACTGAAAATAAGGTTAATCTATAAATCATTTTATTGTACATTTTAACTTGTTAGAAGTCATGGTGTGTTTTATATGTTCGGACCTTTAGGATTTCTACTATGTTAGCATTGAGTTCTGCAGATGGAAGCAAAGACTGTACAGCCAACTGACATTAACAGACTTATGTGTTAGTTCAGCAACATGGCACAGAAAACGGAAAGCTGGTCTTGTGGGAGGTCAGACTGGTAAAGAACAACTTTAAAACGGTCACACCTTCAAAGTGATGTCAAGTGACACTGACATTGAAGTGTTACACAGATCAGTTGCCTTGGTTACTAAAAGCTTTCATCTACTCATCGCTATCTTCTTTCTGTATCCTTCTGTGCAACTTTGACCTTTCCATCTCTTGCTCGCTCTCTCCCGGCTCCTCTGCTCCCTTCCCTCTGTGACCTCACCTGCAGCCTCGGACCAGGAGCTTAATCCTAATGCTAAGCCTACTACCTGTCAAGAGTCATGTGTGTCTACACACTGACAGAGTTGTCCAGCCTCTTATATAAAGGCTGGCCATTTCTGGATGCTACAGTCTCTAGCAGAAATACGTAACATCCAGACGGCACGTAGACATGCCTCCGATGCATAATTAATGCATGCACACCTCACACTGGCGTAGAGCCGAGAGCTTACACTTCACTACTACGAATTCCTGAAGAAACCCTGTTGCAAAAATCTTTTGTTGGAGGTCCTTATGAGTTCTGTTGGATGTACTGTCCTTTTACAGCCACTTTAATATGTTAACACTTAAAGACATTTAAGCATGTCTTTAAAGAATTCCTATTAATATTTTGCACTGACGACAGCATCAGACATTACAAGCTCTTTGGTAAAGTAATAAAACATTTGCTGATTTTTTTCTTTTTTGTATGTATTAAAATCTGTCCTTTGCAAGTGTGACAAGACTTCGCCATACCTGGATAGGCTCTTCTGACTGATTAAGTATAACTCCATTGACCAAACTTAAGCATGTTTGCATGCGATACTTGTTTGTCCTAATACTCCATGTCAACTAGAGTGCAACTCCATTAAACCCCTGCATTATTTTCAACTTCCCCTGGACGCTTTTTGTGAGAATATTCTGTCCATCTGACGTGTATCTGTTGGTAATCATTTTAACTTAACAAATAACATGCACACTCAGCGAAAAGGAGCAAAACTCAATAAGGCTACAAAGATAATCGTAGTTCATGCAAGGATCAGATCTTATAAACATTGTTCAGCCAAGTTGAAGTCACCTTGTTTGCAAACTAACATGTCTTAACATATTCAACATAGGTTTTTACCTGGATCTGTCAGTCTAATCAGGGACAGACTTGTGTAATGCCCGCTAAGAGGATTAGGGGACCAAAGCCAGCCTTGCCTGGAGGAGGTTAGCCCAGTCATTCTGGCTGGCTGAGGAGCATCAGAGTACTGGATAATGAGCTTATTGGACTTTCATGGAACCGAGAGCTTACTCTTTGCTACTGCAAGTAAGTCCTGAAGAAAGCCTGAAGAGAAACCCCTTGCAAAATGCTTCCTATTTTTTAGGTCAGATTAGGTTTAATATACAGGAGGTATTCAAAAAATATTTGAAAATAATTTTCTGTACACTGGCTCATTCTTCAACTCTTTTATGAGTAATTTTATTAAGTTGTGGTCCTGCCCAATCTGTAAAATACAAGTCGTATATATAATCACCATTTGTCAAAAAGTGACCAAAACAGACTGATCTGACAGCCTATCATGATGATCTGACAGCCTTCTCTTTTGCATATTGTTGAGGTGACCCTTAGTTTCATTGCAAGAGCCCCCTGTGCAGCCATTATGGTGTAACATCAAGCTGAACTCTGATATCTGTGTTACTCTTTCACAGACCACAGCCTACAGGCCTCATGAAGTGTGCTGCAGGCAACTCTCTCGCCTCCACAGAAATAACTAAATCTCTGCAACCAAGCTCCTTCTTACAATAATTGACTGCTACTGCTACAAGCACTGGACCTCCAAGGTCTTGAACCTAGCCCCTAAACCAAACGTTAGCCTATAAATGGCTAGGCTATAATCTGACTGCTCAAGGATCAAATGAGTTATATAATGGATTCAGAGACTGTCATTGCACAGATCTTTAAGCAATCCAGTAATCCCTGTCCGGATTTAAAGTAAAAACCTGACCAAGATTGACAGCCTGTCCAAAAGCCTGAGTCCAGTTTTGAGCTTCATCCTCATCTTCGTATAAGTGAGCATGGACACGGTGAAGATGTAGATGAGGTATCACCTGGCAGCCAGTGCTCTCTGTTTCTTAGTATTTCTGTTCTGTTGCAGTTTGTTTGCGAGTTTGTGTGGTTTAAAACTTAGTCCAACCATGCAGATGATGACTTCAGATCTTGTTGATGTAAAGATGGGCTACACATAACAGCCTGGCTGCCATTTGGTGTATGCAACTTCCAAGTCTTTAAATAATAGATGGAATGGCCTTCTACGGTAGATATCTTTTACCACGATGTAAAATCTTATTATGATTCCCATTATCATTGCTGACTGATGTCCAGTCAAGTCTTCTTATGTTAACAGCATCCTAATGGCTTTGAGAGTGCAACTTTGTGCACTTCTTTATTGTGTGACTGTTTTATTTTTTTATTGTGTTGCGGGATGGGTGTTTGCAATTTCAACCAGAAAGTCACTGTTCAAGTGTGTACATCGACTCACCATCTGAGTGACGGTCTTTCCTGGTGCAATCTCTATGGCCAGACCCAAATCTGAAAGTCGGCACTGGCCAAAGCTGTCCAGCAACACGTTCTCTGGCTTCATGTCACGGTATACGATATCCATGTCATGCAGATGCAGAATGCCGGTGGTGATCTGCGCTGTGTAGTGGATGATGCGCTTCATCTCAATGCCCTTGTCGTTACCCTTGCCATCATAGCCTATGTTGTAAATGTGGTACTTGAGGTCTCCTCCATTCATCAGGGTCATGACAAGGCACAGATGGGTCTTGGTGTCATAAGCGTAGGCCAAGTTGACCAGGAACAGACTGTTAACCTTCTCCAAGATCTTCTTCTCCAACAGGGCCATCTTCTCACCACCCTTCTTCTTCAGTCGCTTTTTACACAGCTTCTTGCAGGCATACATCTGGCCTGTGTTCTTTACCTGAACAGCGCATACCTGGAGAAACACAGATGATTTGTTAAAAAGGAGGACTTTAAATGTCCACACAGTTCTAAGGCAGGTACAGAAACCATTGCTCTACATTGATCAGAAGTAAATTTAAAAAAATTGGACTACTAAGACGTTTTAATGGAAATGAAAGTTTAAAGAAACTGTTAATGGTATATCAAACAAAATAGACTAGACAGATGTTTTCAAATCATAAATCTATGCCATCACATATTTCAGAATAGAATAGAATCACAAATAATCCCTCTTTTACACAAGCAATGGGGGATTTGTTCGCTTTGTCTCATTTTACAATTTCTCTTAAATGCAACACTGATACAGAATCACTGGTAGGACTGAAGACAAGAAATTTGTTTCAAGAAGCAAACCTAGCTTGACCAATTTGCCATCTTTCTCACTCACATCTTTAACTAAACATTCACTTCTGGTATTTTCCTCTCCATAGACAGGAGATCAGGTTTGTCCACTGCATTGTATTGCTGAGAAAGTTACATTAGCAGTTTCAATCAATAATATGCCTTTCTACACACTCGTTGCTAAGAGCCTGATTTAGAAAAGAGGTTCCTCAAGGGTCGATAGTAGGTCCTCTATATGTGCTAATGAAGCTAACAGGCTGAGTCATGATGAGATTTGATAATTTGCCTTTCATTTTTTTCTTCAGATATCTCTCATCAATCTCAACCCTTGCGACAATGTATTTCATTCACAAAAACTCGTACTGCCATTTTCTGTCCCTGCAATCACTGCTTGTACATTGTTTGCTTAGCAGTGTGTCTTCTAAAACAGGAAACCCTTGTCCTCAGGTCTGTATTGAAAAATGGATCTTGATCTCATTAAAAGATTTAATTAATCAGCGTCTGATAGATCAGAGCACTTTGCTAGCTCTGTCAAAGCAAGATTAGTGCTTCCTGCATTGTGGCTTTATATTTATTACTTTGTGAAACATAAACCATGATTTTGCCTATATGCTACCAGGCTTCATGGTCACCTTGGGGCAAGGTAAATCCTCATGATTGTGTAAGGTATGATCTCCTGTCCACAAATATCCTTTCTTATGCTTCAAAGAAAATATACCTCTGTAGCTTAGGGTTTTTCCAAGGATGGAACGACAGTGATATAATACTACTTATAGAGTACTATCATTACAGTTCCAAAAGATGCAGAATGCATATTTTCTTGCATTTTTGCGTACATTATATAAAATATGATGATAATACTTTTTTTTCTACATCTAACAGTAGTATTAAAAGATATATAATTTGTCACAACACATACACACATATTTACAACAGACTTTTATAAAATTATAGGTAGATGTGTTTGAATGCTTACCTCTCCGAAGCCTCCTTTTCCTAGAGTTCTGAACTCATAGAAGTATTTGTCACTGATGGGCTGTTTCTCATACTCTTTCCACTGGAGGAATTTATCAAAGAATGGGCTGGCCTGGTAATCTGTGAAGGGTTTGGCTTTTAGATATTCTCTTACACCTTCCTGGACTTTGCCTTTCATCACCTCGCTAAAGGTCGCATCTGTCACAGCTTTGCATTTGTCAGCGGGCTCTCCAGTGAGAAAGGACAGGAAGTTCTTGGAGTCGGCCTTGCAATACTTGTTGATGATATTCTGGCGTGCCTTGTCTTTTGGTGCACCTTCAGCCAGATCCCAGTCATACAGCTCATCCAGGAATTCAGCAGCAAGCTTAAAATCTTTGTTCGTTGCCAGGAAGTCGCGGAAATATTTTTTGCCAATAGGCTGCCTTTCGCAAAGCAATGTAAAGTCCTTCTCAATGGTACCTCGTGCTGCAGCACATTGCTCAGGCTTGGGGAGAGACAAGCTTCGACGACGCTTTTTCATCTCCTTGTCATCACCACCCTGGGCTTTTAGGTAGGCCGTGTTGGCCACCAGGTTATCCAGTCCCCCCATGTCACACATCTTGGCGGCTGTATGTGGTCTGTCCCCCCTAAGTGACTGGGCTCTTCAGTTGCTCCTCAGGGATGCAGCGCCTTTCAGGATGTGTGTGTCTATGTGAGAGTGCAATTCGCTCTAAAGCCAGCGTGCAAATGAGCTCCTCCACCCAGCCTACCTGCAAACCTAAGACACACTGACACACCCAGTAATTACTCATTTAGAATTAAATACCAGGGAGGGATTTTGGCTTAAGGATCTTTGTATGGTCTATTCAAGGATGCTGTGCACAGAAAGGGAATCGTAAGCGGGCTCTGTCCTAAGAGGCTTTGTAGCCCTCTATATCTGCGAATGGTGTTCAGCAGTCTCCAGTACAGTAGTGGTCTGATGGGATCTGTTGACTATGCATTTAATGGTGAGACCAAGTGAAAGAAGGATGAAAATGCTCTGGAAAAAGCAAAACACCTTTAAAAAAAACTGTCATAGTAGTTTTTGCAGAGTCCACTCAAAAACTATTCTGGAGTGACACAGTTATGTTTGGTTTGAGGTTTTAATACCATATTGTTGCATATAGATAGAAAAAAAGACTTATTTGGAGCTTTTAGCAGGACACCGATGACAATTTTCACTGATGCAGTCACTATTATAAACCATGGCTGTAAAAGGTGTCAATATATCCACCTACATCTTTTCTCCTCCCAGTTTCAACAAAGCACATACTTCAGAGAGCTTAATCCTATTCTGTCTGCTTCTTTTTCTTCCGACAAGCACTTTCATTCTTATATTTTACACTCATTCATCAGTGACCATCCTTTGATGACAACTACCAAAAGTATTTCAAAAAGTCCACCTAACATTATTACAATTATCACTTTATCTTTTTACAACAAAATGCACATGCAATGTAAAGGACATTACTATAAAGTGAACTGTGAGTAAATACTCATTTAGATGCATACATAGTATATTTTCCTAGGTATTTGCAAAATGTTTTAATTAGCCATGTCGTATTTATAATGTAATCTAAAATATAAATTTACACATCACTGAACTGAGATACTGAGTAGTTTAATAGATATTGATTTTGATATTGACAAGTAATGCATTTATGTTGAAGTATTTTCAAAACAGCGTGTTTGCCATTTGAGTTCTCGGGGGAATACTTTCAGCTGGTTCAACTATTATTTATTTCAGAAAATGTATACTTTATACAGACAAAAAATGAGCTTGATCAGTAATACTTGTGTTTAGTCTCATGTGCATGTTTTTATGTGTGCACAGCAGCACACACATACTCAAAAAGTTGTTCAAAGTAAACCATATGCTGTACAGCATTTATATTATTTGTTGTGAGAAGTGGGCAGGCAATATATATTTTTCTTCTCCCTGCTCATCCCAGTCATGCAATGTGTTTTATGTTTGTTTTATGTTTCAGTTTGTTGCTTAAATTGTGTGTAAAATAGCGTGTCAGAAGTGCACATGCACTGTATTCCTACAGTACACATCTTTAAAACTGCCGATAACAATGTAGCATCGGCTGTTAAAATCGAGAGTCAACCGAGGGACTCGGGAGGATCAGACAAATGTGACACCAGAGCTTGGTTTATGAAAAGCCTGAAGACTATGACCTCAATCAGGTAACAGCACTGAGGTTATACCAGGGGCCTGTGATACACCTTACATCTAACACACACAAAATATTTTAGTATATTTCTGATTGAGCTAAAACAGACATTAGCTTTCCATGTCACGCTGTACTCTCATCTTATTACAATTCTGGTATTAGATGGCATAAATATATACTGTACAATAATCTATACAGAAAGGTGGTCTTCATTTTTATATATGTGTGATGTAATGAACTGGCTTTTTCCTTCCTTTGTTGCTTTTGGCAGTAACCCTAAACTACAGCGATGGTGATGTAGGCTAATTCAGTAAGATAAACCTTGGATAATATTAGCTGATCCTTTCTCAAATGGTCTCAAGCTGTCAGTGGCCTACACAAGATCAAGGGCTTTGCTTGCCTTCAGAGAGCTCCAGACTATTTTGACTTACAAAAGGCCATGAAGACTACCACACAGAGCAACCAGGGGTTGAATCTGTCCCAAAAGGGAAAGAAAATGACCAATTGTGACAAATTACAAGAATGAAAGACAGACTAGAAATACAAGCACTACTTATTAGTATTCCACCAAAATATAAACTAAACTAAATTGTATAGAGAAAGAGGCATCTTGCCAATTAAAGACACCTGTCATAAATATCAAATGTCAAATGTCAATCATGCTTTAAATGGATCGTAGTGTCAGTAAAGCACTTAAGCCTCCTGAGTGAATGCAAAGAGACCACAGGTTTCATCTTTAACTGGGTCAGGGAGGGCAGAGAGAGAGGTAAGCTGATAGCTCACACGTCACTCTATGGGTTTCCCCATATACTCTACAGTGGATCCCTGCTGAGCCGTGTAACTTTCATTGAGGGCCCATCACAAATGAATGTAATTATTCAAAACATTTTTACAACAGCAGCTTTACACAAACTAATGAAAAAATAGATATGATCTGTTTTAAATGTATGATCTTTTCTGATTTAGATGTTTGATCTTTGAGCCGCCTGCTCCTTTAACCTTGGGAGGATTAGCTTGTCCTGAGGAGGGAGTAAAGGTTAAGATGTGCAGAGCATTCTCATCCTATCTCCCACATGGTCTGCTTCGTGGTCTCTACGTGGTCTGGCTCCATCCTCTTATGTCCTCTCTCAAGCTTTCAAGCAAGAGGCAGTGGATGGAAAGTATTCCCAGTAGAGTAGTGGGAATTATATATAAGAAGGTGGGAATGCAATAAAGTGCTTCCACATTGAGTACACAGAACCTGTTCTTTTCTCAATCAGCATCAAGAGAGGTGTGCTGTCATGTCACTTTAAATGAGGTAAAGGAGGAAATGAAATAACCATTTCACCTTCTGCCTGATCCAAAAATCAGGCAGAGGTTTATGGATTTCAGGTCTGGTGGGATTTTGTTCAAAACTACATTA
The DNA here is from genome assembly GCF_040436345.1 of Pagrus major. Lineage (NCBI taxonomy): Eukaryota > Metazoa > Chordata > Actinopteri > Spariformes > Sparidae > Pagrus > Pagrus major. The sequence continues at coordinate 12,501,736 of NC_133235.1, forward strand.
CACTGTGCAAAGTCTATGGTAAGAATGGAGCTTGTCTTCAACCCAAGAGGTCACAAAGGAAAGCTGCCAAGCTGAATAAGGATGTTGTCCACGTCTGGTTATCATCAGGAACTTCACATTCTGTAGGGAGGTTCCCAACAGGCCAGAAAAGTTAGTGACTGAAGTAGCTGCAAATTTGAAAGCTTGGGTGTAGCAAGAGGTAGTGGAAGATGACTTCTACGTGGCCTTCCGTAAACATTCATCCACCAGCAGGAAACAGCTATTTTTATATACCTTCTGGACACAAGGCAGAGCTGAAAGAATTCAGAGATCAGAAGAATTGGTGAAATAACCCTTTAAGGAGATGCAGTGCAGGCCAGTAGCACAGGTGGCTAATCCCTGCTCAAACTGTCTCAAGCTCACAGTGTTCTGTCTAAAACCACTTAGGTTTAGGTTACAAGTGCAGCATTCCAGCTGACTGTGGCAGATATCTGTGAAAACTATCCTGGTCCAATCTTTGATCAAGTCTTTAATCAATGCTTCTCAAACATTTCGGATAATAGACTTCACCGTGAGACTTGATTTTGCTCTCAACTGCTACCAAGGACCAAAAATAAAACACTTTATTCACTAATGTATTTGCAGACACTTAGCATAGAGCATGCCAACATAAAGCAAAGCCAAACAGGAAGGGAAAAGAGAAGAGAAAGACACTGATGATGTTTATATGACTTGTGCACAGAACGGACCATTAGCACTAGCAGCTTGTGCCCCCTAGGGGACTGAGTGCAGTCTGTGTGTACTGCACTCATAATCCTGTCAAAACTAAAAGACATTATCTGTCTCTAAAAGGAGTCCAGATCATGATGTAACTGCAACTGACCCAATGACAGTTCTTGTGTTTTAATTTCCACCAAGCAGATATATATATATACATACATATATCAAATGTAAAATGTTCAAATCATCAAATGTTTATTAGAATACCTGTGGAAACAAAAGACTACAGTAAAAAATCTGTCTAATATTAAATCTTGCCAATATTTGGTTCACTGTTGTTTTCCTGACTGTGATCACTAATTAGTTATCATATTTTGTATACTTTATACTGTTTTTTACCAACACACAGAAAAATATTCACACAGTCATTTAACATATGATTTCAGTTGTTAATATTAGCAGGTAAAGGGATGGGCAGTATTAGCAGTAGAAAGTGCAGCAACCAGCTAAAGCCTCACCTTCAGTTGTATACCTGTCACAACAAAAAAATCAAGCTAAAAATGGAATTCTCCACTGTTTTCATAACAATCAGTTGTCACATTACAAAAGCAATTTTACGAAATACTCAAACTGGTCAACTAGTTTCACATTATTGCGAATAAAATTAGTTATGAAATGATCCATGAATTTATATACATCCATCACATTTGGAACAATTATATTATTTTAACAATTAAAGCAACATTATGTAACATTTTTACCTTAAAATAACAGCTTCCAGAGCTTCAACAGTTTCTTGTAATAGCGTATTGTGTCTCTGCCCCATCACTTGTTTACTTCAAGATATAAGTTTTCAACACATAACACGACATAATGAGTTTTGTTTGTAGTTAGCACCTACATTACGTCTGACAATTTTTTTACAGACCTGGGATTTGGGATTTCAAAGTGCTACTCCTCCATAATAAAAGCAGCTAACTAAAGGTGCTTGGGTACCTGGTAAGGATGAACAAAGCCTTCCTTCAGCATTGTTGTGGGTACTCACTGATGGGACAACAAGGGACCACATCTTCTGAATAGGCTGATAACATGTTAATCCCACAGGAGCCTGGAATACAACACTGAACTGGTTAACATTACAACATTAAGTTGGAAAGATGCATTAGTAACAGGCTCAAACTCAGTGATAAGGCACACATAATCCTTACTACTGTAGCTGAAAAGGAATGAGTACAGAACAAATTAAGTAAAACTTCCTCTCAGTGAATAGTAGTTCCTACATAACTCTTAATCAAGATGTTATTTGAGAAGACTACCAGATACCAGTGACCCAGTATTTATTTATTCATTTTCCATATATCTATGGATAAACATTATGACTACTTTCTTAATCAAGCATTTCTTGACCTACGAAATGGAACAAAAACTAGTATTTCTTTCTCATTACAGTACATGCACGTTACTAGTTACAAATGTACTTGTAGTCAACCGATTAAAGTGAAAAAACATATAATAAGCATGCATTCCCACATAAATATCTTAAGTTACTTACCATGTTTGTGTCTCAAGTTGAATCTCATCTGAAAGTGGAAAGTGAGTGAGGTTTTACTCAGAATGAGTTCATAAATGACAAGCCATAGACAGCAGAAATGCTTAATGGATATCAATTTTATATCAAATCTACAACTTACAATATTGCATGTAACAATTTGTATATTAAGAGAAAAACAATTTTCATATACTACAATTTCCTGTTGTTTTTTGTTGTTGTTGGTCTTATGAATGTACTAAGAAAAGGCAGACAAGTCATGGCACAATGGACATATGAATGAAAATGTCACTAATGATCCTGTAGAGGATTGAAAATCATATCAAACATATGTAAAAAAACTATATTTTTACATGAATAAAAAACAAATTAAAAAACATAAAGATAATAGTCTTTAGATCATCATTACACAACTCACTTAGGAGGAGGAATGTGCAGAAATGGCATATTAATATAATACTGAAACACAGGCAACATTTGACACCAGGATTAACTCAGTGTTTTGTCTGGCTTTGCACTGCAGTCTCCTCCACTATTGCTCAGTGAAGTGTTCTACACCAATGTTTCCACAACACAGTTGTCCTCCAAAGGTTGGCCAGACACAGGCATGCAGGAATCAGAGCCAGCTTCTGGTTCAGGGTTACGGCCAGGTTTAACATCACAGTAAGAGTTGGCGTCAAAATCAGTACCAGGGACTCTGCCAGGGCTTAGGTCAGGGATAATGCCAGGCTGAGATTCCTCCTCTGAACCGAATGTCTGATCTGAATCTGAGCTTTCATCTGGATATTCCTCTGCCTTTGCTTCCAGGTCAGAGACCTGTCCTTCCTCTTGCTCCTCCGCCTTCAGCCTTCTGCGGCTGATCAACTTCTGCAGCTGTAGCTTGCTGGTAAAGAAGATGCTGCGCCAGCCTACCTCAAATGCTAGAGACGCCACCTCAGCTGAAACTGTGTTGCAGCGCTGCCGCACTGCCTGCTCCCAAAACTCCTCTGACCCACACAGCTGAGGAGAAGTAAAAAGTATGAGGAAAATTACAATAAACATATGAGCTGATGCATGTTATAGTTTCCAATTTATTAATAACAATGTAAGAATAGAATATTACTTTAGATTTAAAATGATGCATACACACCAGAGACAACAGAAGACAAAATGTGCAACAGTGAAACCTTAAATGATAGACATGAAGTTTCTTATCTCAGAACACAGATTATTTTTGGCAGCAGCTCTCCTTGTGTGTCTCTGGAACTCACCTGCCTGAACCTGCGTGATGTTCGTCCAAGCTGACCCACATCCTCTAGTTCAAGATAATTTATTATCCGCAGGAGTAAGGAGTCAGACAGGCGCTCCAGATAATCATAGTGGCCTTGGCACAAAGCTTTGGTGTACTGCAAGATCTGGCGACCGAAAACCATACTGACCTCACCTGGGAAGAAGCCCATTATTTTAGCTGCCATCCATATTCAAGCATTCAGTTCATTCTCACATTCTCACAATATATATACAAGACATAACCTGAATGTAAGGTTGCAGCGGTACACCGACTCTAAGGTTATTGTACCATCTGCATCTATGGTATTGAATTCTACCAAATGTATATATTTCAAGTTTATATCAAGTTTCACGTGTGTCAAGGCATAACATTTTGTGAAATTATTTGCGCTTATTCATACCATTAAACCTAGACATTTTCCTCGATGATCATCATACAGTAAAAAACTCAAATCGTTGCGACCCTACCTAAATTTAGAGTGATAAGCACCTAATGTTTTGTTTTAATGTATTTTAAATGCTTTTACTGTAATTGTATGCGCCTGTAAAGCACTTTGAGTTGCCTTGTGTCTGAATTGTGCTATACAAATAAACTTGCCTTGCCTTGCCTTGCCTAAAGCAAGGCATAATAAAAAGCAGGTATTCCTATACAGGTATTTGTATATGTATTTAAGCAAAACTGACAGAGCATGTGTCCTCTTTTTTACATTATATTGCAAAACAGAAACAAACCTGTAAACTGCCCTGTAATTACTGGCACAAAACCTATATAGAGGCACCACCAACTGTTAACAGCTTAAACAAAAATGTGTCAACTGTGCTTGTACTGCAAGGACATATCTTATACCTGCTGTGAAAAAGGTCTATTCTGACCCTTGCCATGGCTCCATTAAACCCCATACAATGAAAGAGGGGCAGTTGGTTCTTTATATTCTCACAGCAGACATTAAGACTTGTCTAAAACACACCTGTTACTGGTAACATTAAGAATCTCTCCTAATCAGTTATCCCAGTAAGCAATGACTGTGTGATAGCATGCACAATACCAGGACCCTGAAACTGAATCAGTTAAATTGGATCAATCATTAATTTCATTCTTTACACCTGCGTGAAAAAGGCCTTTTAACCTCTCCACTTGTATTTTAGTCTTTCATTGCACCCCCTTCCTCTAATTGCAAATGGCAAATTAATTGGATGTGAAGTTAAAATGCTAAGCTTTGTCTGATGTGTTCAGCTCTAGTCACGTTGTTAAATATGAATCACTCACTCTGCAGCCTAGGGTCATCCAAGAAGTCCTGGTGAGACTCCTTGAGTTCTCCAGGCTTGGCGTTCCTGTCCACAGTTCTCAGAGATATCTTCCACCATCTCCAAATCACCTGGAAATGACCCAATAACCAAACTTGAGTACTCTTTTTTTATTATTGTTTAACCATCTACTCTACGGTATAAGTAAAATATCAGTATAACATCACCCACCACAGTGACCCAATGAGTTATAATTCGTGTGTTAATGGAACAGTACCCTTATTGCAACACTAACTAGGAATTTCAGTTTAACGTTATGTGTGCTACAAGTGTAAATGTTCCTTGTGTTGCTTTTCTCTCATTCTGCTTTCATTATTTATTTTATTCAAAGCTCTGATAAGTTATTGTTGTTGGGTTTTTTTGTATGACAAAAACAGGGTACCAACACATTTAACTAGCTAACTAGCGGCAGCAGCAAGCAGCAGACAAGGCGTTATATTTGTCGCTAACCTAGCTAACAACAAACTTCTGCTAGCTACAGTTGATGTTGACGTTAGGTCGCTTACTAGATAGCAAATTGTAATTTAAACCCCAAACAATAAAAGTTCAATCAAAAATATCTATACTTACTTCTGACTTGGTGACAGCAAAGTGATAAAAATTCTTACTGGGTGGAGGAGCCGGTCCAGAGATTTCAAACAACGGGTCTGTTAAAAGAGACGCCATGTCAAAGTGTCTGCGTTGTCATGGCAACAGGGCTTTCTCAGATAGGGACAAACTTAGCATTTAGCTTCTTCTTCTTTTTTTTTTTACCAATTCAAAATTATGTGAGAAAATTGACATGTATATGACACAAAAACGATGTATAATAGTCATGGTTTCTTGATATTGCATTTGATATACACACCTACAATGAACAGATACAGGAATGTACACTAAGTTGCTTAATATTAACCAGCTAAACCTAGCTAAAAGTAAACGTATTCCACTTTATTCAGTGTTACAGTGCCTAGTTTTGATGCTGATTGACACTTATCTGTTCATTTTGAAGGTTTGGTTGTGTTTGTATTCATTTTGGGAGCTCAGTTTGTGGTAAAGTGTTATACTGAGAGGTGTTTCTGATATTTTAGCCCCCTCTTAATAAAAATTACATGGACAAGATATTAGTAACACCTATCAACTCAACATTTTAACAATTACCTATTATAAACTTCATAAAGGTAGGATAAATTACACAGTAGTTATATTAATCTCCATTAGTTTCAGATGGGTATACCTAATAAACTGTCAACTGAGTGTATTTAGTCACCTCTCTGTTGGTATAAAGAAGACTGGTAAAACTGATAGTTACACAAACGCCAAATTGTAGTTAAAAATCTTTTAATTTATTTATACATATATTTATATATGTACACATTTACTTACCTATTCTTGTAAAGACAAGAAACACATTGTCAAATTAAGTGTTAGTCATGGGTGGCACAATAGAGACCCAAGCTCTCCAGAGTCCCAGGCTGTATAAATGTAGTAATCCCTAAATTAATCTGTTCTTTTCCCTTGCCTTCTTTTAAAGCAAATTGAACGGAGATCAGTATTTCTCCTCATCCTTTTCTTTACTCCAAAAGCTTTTTAATCAGAAGGCAAAGAAGAAGACAGACGTCAAGGGAGTGTGGCAAATACAACATAACTAACATTTCATAAACATTTTGCTTCCAAATGTTGTACGTTTTTTGGCCTTGGCAGGGTCTGGAAAACCTGTCATTCCCTGTCAAGAGGACAAGTCATTGTCAACCATGTGAATAACTACTTGACTTGTTTTGAGGCAACCCAATTTGGGTCACATTCACAACCCTGAAGCTTTCATAACAGTCTTTCTTTTTGTCTTTACCATATTCAGAAAATATTGTGAATATCTTGAATTTTGCTCCTCTGACATATTCAACCAGCAGGAGAGGTTAATGAGAGTATATTTAACAATTGTAACAACGCTTTATGGATTAGGTAGGGTACTGTAAAAAGACAAAGAAATAATCATCTTAATGCCTACACTTATTGTCTTTCCTCTGTTTGTGCTGTAGTAGACATGCCCATCCCTTTACCTGGTGGGCTTTCACATCTGTAAAGTCTCTGCTGGCCTCATATTCAAGGAGCTGCCCTTTGTTTCAAACCAAAATCTAGCCCCTAAGATTTTTTCACAATTTCACAGATATTGGCAATATTTAAAAGGATGACTAATAGTCCTGGATCATTACTGTGTTCCATCCACCCGTTTGGGATGTCACTCTAACTTAAAAAGACGTGGGTTTGGTTGCATTGGGTTATAGGCAACTTGGATCTGCAACTGTAAGTTAATAAAGGACATTTTGCACCTTAGTGCCAGTATAGTAGCAATTATGCTAAAATATAAAAAAAAGAAATCCCTTTTGAAATGAAATACCTGCATCATAATGGTTGTTTCAAACCACAGATCATGGATTTGGATGGAACCCTGTTAATAATATTAAATTCTATACCCTTACCCTATGTAGATAGTTTGTAGTGGGGTTTTTTTTCCACAAGGTATATATACTCACCCTTGTTAACTCAGTCCTTGTTATACATAACATGTACTTAATTGTGATTACAAATGATGATATGCACAGAGCTTACAGTCATAAACAAAAAATAAAAAGCATATAACATATTTTATATTGTCCAAACAGTACATTTTCCCCCCATAACAGTCCCTTAGTCTTCAACGTAGTCCTTTGTACTCCTTCATAGTGTTGTAAACTTGTTTTATGAAAAAAAAACAAAAAAAAAAACGCAAGTCTTTTTTAAAAAAGGTACTGCCTCTAATTGCATGACGGAACAGGTGCGTTGAGTATGTGCTGCATGCTGCCCTCTGGTGGCAAAGGACCGGAGATGTGCTACAGGAAAGGATTGGTGGATGAACCCCCTGAAGGAAATGACCCGGCTGGAGCTCCCGCCTGAAAAAAAGTGAGGGGTTCAACGTTAACAATTAAGACAACAGAAAACATTACTGCAGTGAGGACAGATTTTCACCAAATTTAGATGGAGGATGGGTCTTTGACCAGAATAGACCCCATTAACTTTTGGTGGGAATGTGGATAAGACGTATCCAGGAATTTTTCTCACTGTCTTTAACATTGCAAGATCAACATTTTTGTTCGTGGAATAATGCACGGATCCTGATAAAAAAAAAATAAGGCATATTTAGGTGGCTGGTATGTTTGAGTGAGGACAATTTGACGAGGTTTAAAATTTAGAGTGATACAGGGCTATCCAGTTTGATATTGGATTAAGCTTGCTTGAATTAAAGGGGACTGATGAGTCTTGGTGGAGGTATCGTCATTCTAGTGTCATTCTAGTTTAATTTAAAACGGTATGAGTAGCAAAGTTTTTAGTGAAATCAATTGGTTCTAATTAGGGCTGCACAATTCATTGACATTTTATAGAAATTGCAATATGGCCAAGGCAAATCGCAGAAGGTGCTTTTTTCTTTTTTTAATAAAGGTAAAATTTGACCAAACAGCATTATAATGAAGTACTATAGTGCTGAAAGATGCCCTGAGCCACAAATCCTTTTCTTCTGCTCCAGATGTAAGAAATAATTTTTTGGTTTGGTACAGACCCCAACAAATGTGAAATAATCATAATTTCAATAGTTTTTTTTAATGAAAAATTATTATGCAAATATGATAATTTCCACTATAGTAATATCTAACATAATAATATAGTAATATATAATATCTGTATATAGTAATATCTGTCAAAATAATCGCATTATGATTTCATAAGCTGACAAAGCTCCTTCCACATGCATCATTTATTTCCTTCTTTGAGAGTCTTTAAAAAGTTGGGGGGAAAAAAGACAACACATGCTCACCATGAAAGGATTATTGGTCATGCCAGGGCCAGCCATGGGCTGCCCAAAGGGCGTCATAGAGGGCTTGTTCTGACCGTAGACTGGGTATGCAGGGCCTGGGGGTGATAGGAGGACAGGGATTGAACAGATTGAGTCTACTCTCTCCAGCAGTTAAGCAACGTGTAATAATAATACTTGATTGTAACTGTTATATCAAAAGGCCATAAAAAGCATTGTTTAAAGAGTGAAACGTAAAACAATTTTTACAATGAACTTAATTATGAGAGTTTGATATAAAATGAAATAGACCTCAGACTGTAAACAGGAGAAAAAAATTAATGAGAGCCAAGCCCCAGCGTGTCAGACTGCATTCAGGTGTAAACAGAGCTTTATGAGTGACGTCAGATTTGTTCATTGTTTTCAGAGCAGAACCATAAAGCTTTGTACACTAAATGCAACCTTTTATCACTGTGCAGTAGGTGTCACTGACAAGTCACACTTCAAATTTGTTGCAGCAAGTCTGAAACACAATTCCGAATGCAACATATAGATAAAGATTACACATAATTCATGCTGAGGAAGACGCTGCATGTGACCTAAATATCCGACAGGTACTGCACAAGTGGAACAAGGTAGGAGGACAGAGGGATGTGGGAGGCCACTAACCATTAGACTGAGGGTGGTAGGCCCCAGGTTGAGAGTAAGGGATGGGGGCCTGGCCAGGGAATTGCTGCTGGAAGTTTCCGCTGAAACTGGTCGGGAGGCAGTAGGAAGACGCATTCCCAAAGCCGGCGGGCATGCTCATAGAGCCAGTGCCAAAGGAGGCTACAAGACACACGCAGGGTGTGTACATACACACACACACAACACAAACAAGGAGGAGTAAATTCTAGATACTTTAGCAAATCACAAAGCTACTAGGCAATGTAACTGGGTTACACAAATGTCTAAGTTAAAACGTGGCTCATTAAAATACACTAAACTTTAAATACACACACACCTGCAGCTGGAGCTCTGCCATTTGTCTGGAAAGGGTTGGTGGCCATCTCCGGGGGAACTGCTGCAGCAACGAAGGGATTTGTGGATGGGACAGCTAGATGAAAAACATGCAATGTGTTGCAAAATGAGCTACATGTGAAAATGGACCAGTTGTTCTGTATGCATCACTGTAGCTGTAATCACTTTTACCACCTCCAAAGCCAGGCTGCATGCTGGGTAACACAGGTGGATTCTGGGCTGGCGATGAACCAAGGACTGGTCCAAATAAGTTCCTGTGAACAAAAAAAAGATTTAATGATTTTGATGCATTTACACACACATTTATTAACCTCTTTTACACGAGCAGTGAAGCTGTGAAAAGAGTGTGTGTGTCTGCCAGTCTCTCACCCTTGCACACTGCTGCCTGAGGAGACAGAGGTGCTGAGCTTGTTGTCCAACTCAGCCAGAGCAGCATAACGATCTTCTGAGCAGCTTCCTATCTGGGACTGGGCAGGGACGGCACTAGACATTGACGGGATTGGCACACCTCCCCCTTTCGACAAATTTTCAAAGAAAAGAAAAGATACACATGCACACTCAAATAATAAAAAGACAAAGAAATGACTAACTGATTCAGGGTAAGCTTAGTATTTTACAACATACGCACAACGTGATGTTTAGAGCTAAATGACCACTGGGTGTCTCCCTTCACAATGCTTCTGAGATGTCTCTCTTAAATTAACCCATATAGAAAGGATGTATTGGTGTGTTCCCAATAATGCTAACAACTAACAGAGCATTAGTTTAAAACCCTTTAAAGTCTTATCCAAGAGAAATGTGTTGCCATCAAGTTTTATAGTTGCTTAGCAACAACAGTAGCAAGCATCTAGAGAGCATTGCTGATAACAGAGAGGGCTTGACCAGTGGACATAGAAGGTAAGAATAAATAAGACAAAAACTGGTGAGTATGTGTGGATATGGTGGAGGTGAGACAATGGTGGGGAGGGGGGTACCTGATGAAAAGGACTTTGAGGGGGGTGACGTGCTCAGATGGGATGGAATCGCAGTGTTTCCAAATGCCTCAAAGTTGGCAAAGTTGGTATTTGATTTACCCTGAGGTGCTGCAGCCACACAGAGAATGAATGTGGAAATAAAAACAGTGAATGAGGAAACAGGATGACGACAAACCATACTGTGAAATACCTTATTGATCTACATTAGTCGGAATGTAATGACCTTTCACAGGAAGCCATCTTACCCGACTGGTTTGGAAAATGTGCAAAGTTGGCAAAGTTGGCAGAGCTGGAAGTTTGAGTTGGCGGAGCAGCAAAGATGTCTCCTCCCAGGTCAGAGAGCAAGTCGAACTTCTTCTCCTGAGCAGCGCTGTGAGCCTGGGAACGAGCTAACCCTGGAGACTGGGCAGCAGCCCGAAAAAAAGATGGTTAAAACATTTCTCCAGCCAAATTCAAATGGACATTACAGATGGATATGGGATGGGTGTATGTAGGTTCAGTGTGCATTTCTTTTACCTGGCGCAGTGGGGTCTTGTTAAGCTGCAGGGTCTTGAGGGGTTGTACTTCTGGGGTACTACCAGTGCTGCTGGCTGAGGAGCCAGACACAGAGGCTTGGACACTGGATACTGCCCTCGCTTGGTCTGGAGGAACATACCTAGGCAGTCAGGAAAGAACACCAATATAAATTAAGAGATATATTTTTTTTAAAAAAGAGAAAAAAAAAAAGGAAAACAGAAAACAGCATTATCATTTGATCCCATGTGGCATAGCACAACAAATGTGTAATTACTAATTTGATTGATCTGATGAGGTTAAAGGAAGTATCTCGTTCGTATCAAACAGGACCTTTACTTCAAATAGCATAGTGTTTAAACATTGTGTTCTCTCTCCCCCAACGCTGCAGTAAAAGAGGAAAGTGACACGTAGCTACAGACAATGAAGAGCATGCTGTCAAGCTAAAACCATAATGGTTTCTTTTGGCAGGGGTAGCAGCCAACTCACTGCACTCTTTTTCTTTGCATCACAGCCGACAGTAACAGACCAGCACTATTGAATGACCTGCAGAAATCTTAACACTGACTTTGAAGCTTTTAAAAGTATTTACTACCTTTCCATTTGCATTATTTAAAGCAGTATGTACAAAGGACTGCAATAAGAATGGTCATGAATGCTGGTTTGATCCTGATGTGATTTTTAACAACAACCAAAGCCAAAACTCTTCAAACAAACAAACAAAAAAATCTATATGTTTATGTTACCATCTTTTCTTTTCGTATTTTTCCTGAAGAAACTCTTTTACTTTCTGTGGTTCTCGGAAGTCTGGAACAACTGATGTCCTGTCATCATAGAGGCCCAACCAGATGTGTTTACAGACCTACAGGGGGGGCAGAGGAATGAGGAGAGTGGGAGGTAAGGAAGGGATTGGGGTGGGGGTGGTGGCAAAGCCGGGAGAGAGGTGAGAGAAAGTAAAGGGAAGGGGGAGGGGATGACGAGAAACGGGGGGGAAAAAGTAGGGAGAGAGGAATGCCAATAAAGTTGACTAAGCAGGGTTCAGAAAAATGCCAAGATTAGCCACTTCTGAATCAAAACCAGAGAGCCATGGCTCCAAAAATTATGTTTCGCAATGTGAAATATGTCCTTTGTTGTAAAGTGTGCACCATACCTCATTGCTGTGTTTCTGTAGGAACTCGATTTCCTGATGTGTGAATGTGGTCATAGAGATGGACTTCACTCTGTGTGGGGGATTCAGTCCTCGCCTGTGGGTGGAGGAGGTATATGTTAGCTTAAGAACAAGAGAAGCAGGATGCAACCCAATGCTGTTCATGTGATATGAAACGAGCAAACAAAAACTCCAACCACAGATGCATTGATACATTTTCTTCCCAGGGTATATGTTTGAGACATGGAAACTGAGCTCAAATCTAAACATTTGACAGACGATTTTATGCAAACCAGCAGAGGGGAGAATATACTGCTGGTTTATTGTTTTTGAAGATCATGGATAGTTTTGGTTTAAATAATAAAATTAATTGTAAAATCCACTGAATTTTTAAACACCAAAATAAAACATGCAATTGAGAATTATTTGTGACTGTTAGGTTGGTTAGATATAGGGTTGTTTGGATACGATACCAGAACTGCAAATGCCTCTGATACTGCCTAAAATTCTGGATCGGGTAATGGCAAGTATGTAAGTTTATGCACTGATCCCATACCACGTAATTTATTAGCCCTGAAACTTGACCCTGCAACTTCCCGGCAGTGTCCCTTAAACCTGTATGCAACTTAAAAAAATGTTCACAAGTAGCGAATATCCATAAATGGCAGGCAACTTGTATAACGTCAAGCATTTATCAGCAAACTTGCATTTGTTGATGTTTGTGTTTTTATCGTGCTGTATCTAGTTCTGACTGACTGTCAAGGAGGTTTAACCTGAGCCAGACCATACAACTATGACAGGAATCATATCACATCCATACAGGGATAGACATCTCGAATTAAAAATGAACTAGACCCAATTGAAAATGGCCAAGATTGTGCTCACTCTTATTCAGGACTTATTCAGGGTTACTTTACAGTGTCAGCAAAAACTGTAAACCAATCATTTTGAAACAATTTTTTTTGACATGGGTCCAAGGACAAAATGAGTGTTTCAGTTAAAAAACAAATCTCTACAAATGTATTTAAACGAGGTGCAAATATAACACACAAAATAAAATCAACTACACAACTTTTATTTGCACTTTGTCCCATACAAAACTCATAATGAAAGGTAGTATTTGTTTTATTTGTGTGATTATTTTCAGCTTTGTTTATTTACTTGTATATTAATGCCCTGATACGCCTATGTGTTATGGTAGTGACAGAGGTTACTTGTTGATGTATAACGGCATATTTTTTTTTTAGACAATAAATAAAATATTGATCTAAAAAGAAATTATGTAATTGGTTCAGCCAACCATTTTAACAAGTCACAAAATGAGCCAAATCGAAATCACCGATTGGTATTGAAAAAGTGAAAAAGTTACATCGACTTGTAACTGGAAACTGCAACAAGGAGGTGTTCAGTTTTCTGGCAAAAGCTAAATCCTGAAGACAAAGAAGCTTTACAGACAAATCTGTGACAAGATTACTGACTTACTGCTCGTTAATACAGCACACAATCACAGGTGTGAGACTAGGAGGATTGTTTCAACACTGATAAGGAAAAAATCCACAAAGACTCCAGAGTACAGTAAGTTCAACCACCAACAAATTTAAATGTCTTTAAGTCTCTCAGGCCTTCAGATCTCAAAATCTGGGGGTCTGTGCAAGAGACACCAGAGAGGAAAGCCACCATGAGGCCTCAGCAAGTCTGGAGGAGCGTTTATTGCATGCAGACAACAACTATTGCTTAACAAGTTGGGGCGTACTGGCAGATTGGCAAAGACAAAACCACTGTTGTACAAAGAAAAAGCGCATGACATCTAGGAAACTGTTTGCCATGAGGGTTGTAGGAGACTGACACAAAGTGAGAGAACATGATGAATGTTCTCAGTCATCCAGGTCGTGGTAATTCTAAGTGCTGTTTCGTAGGCAACTGGATGTGTTTCAGTTTCTTGAAGACGTTTCACCTCTCATCCAAGAGGCTTCTTCAGTTCTAACTAACTGGAGGCAAGTTGCAGGCTTTTAAACATTACTTATCACCCACCTACAATGCAGCACTGAGTTCCCTCACCAGACAGCTTAACAATCATTCACACCTGGGCTCACCTAGCCCTAGTACCCCACATGAAGGCTGGTTGGGTCAACGACCACAAGTGGCCCTAACGTCTCTGAAACTCAGAGCTCACACGTGTCCTTAACGACTCTGTAAGGACACTCCCACACAGAGTTTAAAAACCTACAACTCCCCTCCAGTTAGTTAGAACTGAAGAAGCCTCTTGGATGAGAGGTGAAACGTCTTCAAGAAACTGAAGTTACAATACAGCACTTAGGAAAGTGAGAGAAGGTTTTATGGTCTGATGAGACTAAAACACACCATCACCACCATGAGGTGCTTTTGATGACAGCATCATATTCTGCAGGCCATAAGAGGCTTGTGGAGGTTCAGGTTGAAATTAAGTCAAACACTCAAGAAACATCCTGATGCGATTTGTAACAATACTGGCTGAGAACCGACAATGTTCATGTCCTGGTGTGGAGTCAGAGTCTAGATCGCTATCCAAATCAGAATTTATGGCATGATTTAAAGATTGCTGTCCTCGGCAGCTTGACTGAGCGCTCACAGTGTTGCAAAAGCTTAAGTAAGCACATCTGGTTACAGACCTTTTCACAAAGACTCAAGGCTGTAATTGTTACTAAAGGTGCCTCTAGTCATACCGACTTCATGGCGGTGAAAACACGTGTAATACATTATGTCAGGGGTTAGTACCACTTTTTGTTGATCCATGTCAAAAAGGCCCAGTGAATCCAGTGTCGAGTTTCACTTTTTGTAACTGGTGTGCTACTCTACTTATTCTCTTCAGCTTAATAATGGAAATTGGCACATACTCATATAACTGATGATAAAAACACAGTATATGATTCAATTAAATGGTGAATACTGCACACACAGCTTCAATACATGAGGTGGATGCAGGTTTGCGACATCCTGGCAGAAAAAACACGTGACATACTGACAGCAGGATTATCAGAAGTGTTGTGCCTCTGTATGAGCAACTAATTGGGCGTGGGCAGCTAAGATATTGCATAAATCCTGGTTATGGTTTCATCATGGCAAAAGTTTTTGAGGAAGAAGACGTGATTTCAGTGGACAGCAGCCGAGGACGACCCACTGCCCTACTTCAAGTGCTTCCCAAGTTGAGACCCACCCTGCCCCTTATCTAGAGGTGTGTGTGTGTGTGTGTGTGTGTGTGTGTTGGCGACATTCCTTGTCAGGTCCTGCTAAAGTTCAACTAGAGGTGGTTCATCTGTGACGTGCTGTTTTTGAACAAGGTGCTCAAATATTTGACCGTTAGGTATGTGATCCTAATGTTTGGCTTGCTAACCTTGACCACACAGGCAGTAAACCAGTGAGACCACCGCTCACACTCAGCCTTAACACCACATTTTATCATCGTGAAGTAACGCTGTAAACAAACCAGGCAGCCCAGCCCAGTGCCCCCTCCCCTCCCCTCCCGTCGTCAACGTTACCTGTGCTGACTTTAACGCTAGCTAACGAGCTAACGGTGCCGCTAAGTCAGTTCTGGACCGCACAGACGCATGACTGACAGCGGTGCCTTGTGCTCGCCCGGCGGCAACTGTGAAACACAAACTTAACACTTTTACACCAAAAGTAAACTCACAAGATGCCAGAGCAGGTGGTACAGACGAAGGAGCCCACTGTCATGTTGACATAGGTCGGGCCGCGCTGGTCGCAGTCGAAGCATTTCCTATTCGCGGGCAGGCTAGTCATTTCCCGGAGCATCTTCAGATGAGTCTCCTCCTGCTTTCGCTTCGCGCTCGTCGCCATGGCCGAAAACAGCAGGCTGGTATCACCGGGGGAGAAGTTTTCGTCAAGGGACCCGGGACAGGGCGGGTGTCGTCGGGGCAGACTTTTAGCGTGCGTCGGCGGTGGCCGGGCAGACACCTTGCCGAGAGGTCTAGCAGGGAGACTGGGCGACTGACAAACTACTTCTTCTGCAGGGAGAAAGTGACACACAGAGCGGCTTCACAGGCACAGGCGCCATCTGTTGGTTTGGAATGATGCCTCGTATTGTGATGAAAATCAACACTTTAAACTGGAAATGTTTCAGAAATAACTGTTGAAAAATGGTGCTATGAAAACATGTTTGACACCGATCACACTTGCCTTAACAAAACATCACACAAAAGAAATGAACTGACACATTATTTTAATGTATAAAGGACCTTCAGTGTTACAAATAATATCAATATAAAACATATTGTGTCATCTATTTACAAGTGTTTTCAAAATAATACAAAAAATGTCTTTATGTGGATATTAACATCTCACTTTCTCTTTTAGCACATGTTTTAATATTCAAGTCTTTGGTCCCTGCCTTGGCACCCTTTACACAGCAGGTGCTCATTGAATATCTAGTGATGAGACATTCCCTGTCTCCAGTTCTGGCTTGGGGGAAGGCCACCCTGACAGTGATCACACTGTTCTCTTTCATAGTCGTCCACCGCCTGCGCTGCTTTTCTTGGTGGCTCTGCAGGAAACTGCTGGACACGCTGAAGAGCTGCTCAGTGAATTGTTGCGGACACTGCTGTTAAGACAAGATCAGATTATTGGATTGTCAGTGGGGGTAGAGCTCCCATGTAGAGGCAAAGACGTGATGTCCTGAAAGATGTCCTGAAAGATGTCCATCTTCGTCTCTTCTAATTACATGATTGATTAGAAGGTGATTAGAAGGCACTTGGAAAAGAGAAGTCCTCTAGATCTGTTCAAATCTGTTAATTATGAGTGTTACAGAAAATAAAATAAAATCTGAAGATGCCAGACTTGCTCATGAACAGGAATTTAAAGCATGATGGTTTGTTAAAACAAAATCATGCCAGAAATTTAAGGTCAGGATCACAGAATTGTCTGTCTGTGTTTTGTTCATAATTTTGCTGGGGATGTCTAGACGGGCAGACAGGGATGAAATCAACATCTTCCCAACTTTGATGGTCGAGGCAGCAAGTGGCAGCTGGTGGCGGCCCTATTATGACTTTGGTCTCTTTGTCTTGCTGCTTAAAGAGTTCGCAGTTTCCACGGGCTGGAGGAAGAGAGAGAGAACAACTGTTCAGACAGACCAACACACCACATTTGGAATTACAGAAAATGAATAATTATTGTGATGACTGATGGTTGACTGCAGTAGAAATCATGACA
Organism: Pagrus major; assembly: GCF_040436345.1. Classification (NCBI taxonomy): domain Eukaryota; kingdom Metazoa; phylum Chordata; class Actinopteri; order Spariformes; family Sparidae; genus Pagrus; species Pagrus major. Next base: position 12,519,219 of record NC_133235.1, read on the forward strand.
GATCTGACCATTTTAAAGGTGGTTTTAAAATTCTTTAATTTCATCTAATCACTACAGTTTTGTATCCAACTAATCAAGGTCCGAATCAATTTAACTCACATGAACCCTCTTTCTGGTAACTCTGAAGAAGTCCTCCATACGAGTCTGCCTGCTATGTCCTGCTGCCCTCTCCTTTTCCCTCTCCTCCCGCCTACTTTCCCGCGTCTGACGGAACCTTTCCATTCGATGACGGATCCTGTCCTCCCTAAAAACACACCAGCATGAATACACTCACGACTGTTTCTGAAAGAAGCATGTGGAATAAATGCTGAATAAAAACACAGCCACAAGTACGTACTTAACGTGTTTCATGTGACAGAGGAACCCAACCAAAGATTCTTCATCTGGCTCATCCCAGGTGAGTTCAGGGGCGACAGTTTGTGGTGCATCCAAGAAAATCTTCCGCGCTTCTTTGTACTTCCACAAAAGTGGCACAGGATGTGTCTGAAGGGCAGCAGATACTTGTGTCTTATTTGTTCGTACATTTTTTGTCAAGCAATGTACAGAAAGAAAAACAAAGATCACTGTTTGTACATCTTGTACCTTTCTGTTGACGTTTAAAATCACGTTCTCGATAGTCCGATGCGTCTGGATCAGTTTCAGAGCTCTCTTTGGTCCCAAACCGGCTATCTTGTCACAGTAGTCACAGCCCAACAAAATACATAGGTCAACAAACTAGGGGAAGACAATTGCAAAAGAAGGAAAGTTTGAGTACCTTCCATAAAATGGTATTACGAATTATGATATTCTATGCTTTCAAAGACATATTAATGAAAGTTTTACCTCCTGGTGACTAATCTGCAGTTTCTCTAACAGCTTGGGCAAAGAAAATTCCACAACCTCACTGTGAAGAAGAAAAGCACAGATCAAAATTGGATTAGTTTAGAAACCTCCAAGACCCTCAATTAATTAAAGTGACAGATGGAAATTAGAGCTGCAATGATTAATCTCTATGTCAATTAGTTAACCGAAAGAAAATTAATTGCTAACTATTTTGATAATCACTTAATCATTTCAGTCATTTTTTAACTAAATGTCATTTGCTGGTGCCTTAATGTACAGAGTTCTTGCTTTTCTTTGTCATTTATGATGGTAAATGAGGAGTCTTTGGGTTTTGAACGGTTTGTTGGACAAAACAAGCAATTTGAAACGTCAATTTGATTACTGGGAAATTGTGATGAACATTTTTCAAATTTTGTCTAGATTTTATAGACTAAATGATTAATTGTGAAAACAACTGACATGTAAAGGCATCGATACATGAGCATTAGTTGACGCTACAAGTTTCATCATCAAAATTCTATCAGCCCGGTTGTGGTTTGTCAGGCAGATATCAGAAGCAGCAAACAGATGGAAAGATTTTAAGTCACAGCACAACATGAACATGAAAAAGCATCTTTGGTGTGTTTCTCGTGTTTGACCACACTCCATGATATGTTAGAGAACACTGTGGGGCTCATCTACTGGTCTAACTGCCATTCAAGGTGATTTCCGGCTTAGCGCGTCTGCTAATGGACCATATACAGTTCATTTTTGTCTGTTAGGTCACTGCTGTGACCTGCTAGATAAAGTAGAAGAACCTAGTTCGTCTTCTTTTGAGAGTTACTGTGGCTTAAAATACTCTTGTCAGCTTGGCCCAGTTTGCTGCTGCTGTTCATTATTGCCTGGCAAGCCACCAGCTGACAGGATGATGTCTGACTCACAGCCTCAGGTGATGTCAATGCAAAAGTATCAGTGCAGATGATAAGACCACCTCATGTCACAACCCCCTATACTTTGACATTATCAATTACACATAAATACATGTATAGAGGACATAAACTGGTAAATTGTGGGTCATGAAACCAGTGTTGTTCACTAATGTCTAAGGTTCTGAAGAGTACTTGAAGAAAACATACAAACAACATAACAGAAAAGACCATAACTGCACTGCAGTGCAAGACTAGTTTAACTTTAGCGACATTACATCTGGGCATGCTGCTTACTGTGACGAATAACCTCTCTAAAGCATGCCTCAAGTTTCTGAAAGTTATTCATTGTACGCTGACATCAGGGGGAACCACAGCTACTCGTAAAGTAGAGCAGGCATTGAGGAACATAAATATCTGTGGAACACTTTGGAAAATTTCCAGCATGAATTTAAAATAATACTAAGAAATAGTTTAAAAGATAAGAAAGAAAATAAAAACTCAGGTACAAATTATTTAAGCATGACATGAATTGCACAGTTCTTACCCATCTTTACTGGCATTCAGCTGGCGAATGAGAATATTTGCTCCAAACGGCAGTGTGTCCATGTCCTCTGATGCCACAGCGTCCACAGTCCCCTCTCTCACCAGCTGGGAACACAGTGCCTCAGCGTCCCCTGGAGCCTAGAGCACAAGACAAGAGGGGGAGAGAGAGAGATAAAAATGAAAATGCATAAAGTGAGGGAAGGAAGGTAAGGGACAGTGAGAGAAACATAATCATGACCGTACATATACTATATATATTCTCTATGTTGAATAGGTCATACCTTGATGACAGGTACACCCATAAACTTCAGTAGCTGGTGACAATCTTCAGTCTGGGATGATGCTGTACGGAGCACAAAAGAGTCAAAATTCAGTCTTAACATTCAAATAATATTCCCAATGAATATCTACCAAGAGTGTAATGCACTCTACAGATAGTAAAGCTTCAAAAAACTCTGGTCTTGGTTATCAGTCTGTGAAGATGTACCTTTGCCTGTGCGCTTGGGGGAGCTCCAACCAGCTGCCTCAGCTCGCTTCTCAAGCTGCAGGAAAAACAAGAGCTTTGATCAGCAAGGGTGGCAGTTGTCTGTGTAACACTATACATGTGTGCTGTCTCTCTCATATCGCCCTGGTACATAAAATTCACTTTTCGGTTTAAATGTTTTTATCAGTCGAAATATGTTAGGGGACCAGGGTTCTACCACCATTTTGAGCACCGGTCTCTGACCCATGACTGTCTTACACACACCAGGCGGATGTGTTCAGTATCAAGTCAAGTCAAAGGATATGGACTCAAAGGTGTCACTTACAACAGCTGTCTTTTCCTTGGGAGGCTTTCCGTCCAACACAAAGACTGGCTTTATGTCATGCTCCAGGAAGGTGAGTGTGCGAAAGAAGAGACCTGTCAGAGGGCTACAGAGAAAAATTGGTGTTGTGTTGCAGTGTTTTTATAAGGTGTTTCTAATATTTTAGTTCATAGCCAAATGATTTGTTTAAGTATTAGAAATGTTGTACAACAGAAAGCAGTCCAATACAACAGTGCAGCCTCAGAAAGTACAAATTAAGTCAACGAACAAACAACTAAAGCAGTAATAGGGCTAATAATATTGGACTGCCGCAACTTACATTCACTGTACTGGGTTGGAAATGGGAATCAATGTTAGTAATTTGTTTTTGGAGAAAAAAAAAGCACATGTGGAAAAACAATACTTTTTCTCCACTTTAACGAGACAGAATGGGTCAACGTCAACAAGGAGCTCACCTCAGTGAAGGCGTCGCTGCACGGAACTGGTTCACGACAATAGAGGTATCCAGTGCGATTACTTTTCCTGTGCAGTGGAACACAGCAGCAGCAGGACATAATAGAGTGACCATGAAGTCATAATTGGCTCATCTAACACACCACTTTTATCCAAATTTAACAGACTACATTCACTCAAATACAGTATTTAAAAATACTATTTATAAAAGTTCTCCTTTGTAATAATATATTCCTATATTTCAGTTGAATTTTATTTTATTTTATTAAACAATGTTACCGTACATTTACATGGCAGGAGTTTGATTGTCACTGCAAAGTGCTGACTTCAAAATAACTTGTTCGTAAAATGTTTCTGACAGCTGTCAGTTATGCAAACCTATTTTCATAGCGACATAAAATTAATATGATCTTTATTACATGGAGCTTGACTGGTGATGCCTTGGGCTTTGTGTCTTTGTTTATCTCCATTAAAGACACTACTAACAGTAAAGAGAGTAAGATTGACCAGTTAACATAAAGTGTACTTACATTTTTTTTTTGGTTAATGTAGCCAACAGTGCAAGGTGAACATTTCTTTATTGAGTTTGATCAGTTTTAGACTTGTATTCAGATCCATTACCAGAGTAAAAGTAGTAGTAGAGTGGCACTTTTCAATTTCATAGTTATAGGTAATACTGGAATATTATTACTGATGTATGTAAGATGCATTTGAAGTTGTAACTTGTAGCTGATGAAGGTGGAGTCAATTTTAACTAGGACTGTAGTTACTTCATAGGGTGTGTTAGGCGACTATGGATGGAACAATAGTGGTCGCCGAGAGGCTAAGCGAGGGAAACACTTTACTTGCCGGCACGCTTCTGTATAATAAAAACTAAGCTCCAGAGGAATGCCGAATCACATATTTATTAAGGCTAAAACACAGGCAGTGAAACATCCTCACAAAACCTAAAAACATCCAAAAACAGTGTACTTTAGCGGTCAGCAAAGTAGGACCTTCCCCCCTCACCCTCTCAGTTCATTCAATCATCAACAGGTGAAGAACAGCTGATTTTACTACTCTGCTGACCTGCCACCCACCTGACTCCTCCCCTGATGTGACACAAAAAAAAAACTAGCTGGCACCTACAGGGTGTTAGTTATTCTCGTTTAAAGTATGG